>NW_026606829.1:1935000-2377500 GCF_029890125.1 Rhinichthys klamathensis goyatoka
CACCAAGTCTTGCTGCAGGTCTTTTGCAGTCACTCGAGGGTTTTTCTGAACCTGCCTTCTCAGAAATCTGGTTGCAGCCGTTGATAGCTTCCTTTTTCTGCCCCGTCCAGGAAGTGTAACCACTGTTCCTTTAACTTTGAACTTGCAAACTATGCCTCCAATGGTGTCTCTAGGAACATTTAGTGCCTTACTATCTTTTTATATTCTTTTCCTTGTTTGTGAAAAAAAAAAAACAATAAACCTAGCCAGTTCAGAAATTTCATGTGTTCTAGCTCAAGCACACCTAGTGCAACTAATAAAGCCCTGGATTAGTTGCATCAGGTGTGCTTGAGACAACACCTGCTTTGCAGATTTGTGCAGTTGTGAGGGATTGTATTCAGGGGGTTGAATAATTTTGAGACTGCAGAAGTCAATAAAAGTTGCATTTTTGGTTGAATTTGAGGAAACCACTTGAATTTTTATTTATTTTTTTGCAATGGGGGTTGAATAATTTCGATTACAACTCTGTCTATGTGTGTGTGTGTGTGTGCGTGTGTACACACACACTGTATATGTAGACAAACTACCGGTCAAAATAGTCTGTAAAGTTTTTTTTAAACATTTTTTAATTAATTGTCTTATGCTCACAGAGGAATTAATTTGATGAAAAAACTGTAATATTGATAAAATATCATTGCAATTTAAAATAGCTGTTTTCTAATGTATTTCAGCATCGTTACCTCAGTCTCCGGTGTCACGTGATCATTCAGAAATCATTCTAATATGCTGATTTAGTGCTCAAGGAACATTTCTTATTAATGTTGAAAACTATTTTTAATGCTTAATATTTTTGTGAAAACCACAATATTGTTTTTCTTTGATGTTGAATATAAAGTTCAAAAGAACATATTTTATCTTAAATAGAAATCTTTTGTATCAATGTAAAACATTTTTTTTTACAAAACTAATTTATAGTATTTTTTATCATTATATAAATATAAGTATTAATATCAATTATATATATATATACATATAGTGTGTTTGTGTGTGTGTGAAGGAGTAAAATTAAAATGATGTTTTTAGCAGCTTATTCAAATCTGGGGAACAAGATTGAATGGAGGACTAATGCTTAATTCTTTTATGTAAATGACAGACTCCCTCAAGCTAGGTGTAGTAGATTTATCCAATATTAGTTGATTTTTGCAATCTGCATGCCTAATTTACAGTGCAACTAGAGATAATGTGCAGAACAAAGAGGCCTTTAATTGGTATCTGGCTAGCTTTAAGAGAAGCTTGCACACCAAATCTCTTGCTCCGTTGCTAAGCGGAGGACACCGAACAAAAGTTTAAGCATCCCTCCGTTTTGTCCTCACGAAGGTCAAATATTGTCCTCCATATTTTCTCTTTATTATTTATTTACATTTACGTCTATGCGTTTAGCTTAGGCTTTTGCGCGTAAAGCGGTGATAAGTGCTTCCACGGGTGGCCGATTAGAGGGGGAGACGGCGACGCTTAGATCACCGTTAAGGGAGATGTGGCAAACATCTGCAGAGCCATCTTCTCTGGGTCATCTCACTCCAGCTCAACGAGCCCATCCCCACTGTGGCCAATTAAACAAATTGCCGCAAAAAGAGCATTTTATTAGTATTTACTCGTTGCTCTCAGTCCATCGCCATAAATTCTCCTTGAGGCATGCTGGAAAACAAATTGGCACATTAACTTGTGAATGGCTAAAGAGGCACTCCGGCTGCGCCTCAGGAGCTCCTGGGTATCAAAGTGTCTGCCGTTCTGAGCAATCTGTCTGCTTTATCATTCAGTGTGACAGTGGGGCTGAGAGAGCCAGGCCTGCCGCAGGGGCTGTGTATGAGGGAGAGCATTAGCTCTCTTTCCCTTGGCAGGCCCAAGCTGTTTGCCATTGTATCCCAGAGAGCCCTGTCTATTTATCTGTTATTACATTCGAATTGGCAGATCAAAAGCAGGGGGCCCTTCTGCCGCGACCACGTTGGCTGCATTTCTCTGTCTCCTCCTCTGTTTCTTTTTCTCTCTTTCTTCCTCTCTGCACTTCTCTTTTCTGGACCTCCAGCACCTGCTTCCTTTCTATCTCTCTCCTGCCCTCCTTCAGTCTCCCACTGCCTCTATTCCTTACCGTCCCGTTACAGTCAGCACTTCTGTGGATGAGAGGGGTCTGATGTCTGATGGGGACTGTTGTGTCGTAGCACATCCTACAGGGGCATCAGTTGGATTGCATTGGTGGGGCTTTCCAAGTTTTAATGAGGATTACCATGTTTGTGTTTGTATGTGTGTCGTGATAATCCTTTTAGTAATAAGTCATTTCCAAGAGCAGTAAATAGGCTTGTCGTGGGCAACCCCACACGTTTAGCTCTGATGGGTGGTCTAGTTTTTAAATGGTGTGTGTAGAGTTCCTTATTTCTTAAGGTAAAGATTACCACATAAAAAAAATAATTATATTTAGGACATGTTTTTTTTTTTTTTTTTATTTACAGGTTATTTCAAGCTAATTAAAAATATTATTATATTATCTTTCTGTTTTTCTTCCTAAAGCATAAGGGTCGAATTATGTTTGAAATATATTAATATATCTCAGAGTTATTATCACTAACTAAAACTTAAACCTTAAAAAAACATGTTCTTTATTTATTTACTTAAATAAAATGAAATATTAAAAATAAATGTTACATTTTTATTTTAGCTATAGTTGCCAAAGCAACATTATATATGTGTGTGTGTGTGTGTGTGAATGTTATATTATAAACTAGAATGCTGTATTTATCGAGCAACATCCAGGACCAGAACTGTTTTTTAAATTGATGTTCAGACTTTGATGTTCAGACTCATTTTTTATTGCCATGTCTTCAAAATAAACTCAAAATAAAGAACATATACTGTAGACGTGAATTTATATTATACTGGATGCAAACTAGCTACAGATTATACTACTAAAATAGTATGCTTTATTACAATGCAAGAACAATTTAAACACCCTAAAATAACTTATTAACAGTAAAATTTAATGGGGGATGACAATAGCTGTTTACGAGGATTACAACATTCCATAAGCAGGAGACAATGCAGCATGGACTAAGACTCTCTCTCTCTCTCTCTCTCTCTCTCTCTCTCTCTCTCTCTCTCTCTCTCTCTCTCTCTCTCTCTCTCTCTCTCTCTCTCTCTCTCTCTCTCTCTCTATGTATATCTCTGCAGTATGGCTGCTCCCTTTGTCAGCTCTGCCGGCCCATCAAAGGGTGATTTTCCACGCCGGCAGGCCAGGAGTCTCTGAGTTAAAAGAGAGAGAAGGGCCTGTGCCGTAGCCAGGGACAGGTGGGAGGCGGAGCCCTGAACAATAGCTTGCCAGGATCTCAACTCAGGGATGTTGACTGAGCTCTGGGCATGGGCCAGTCAGTCACTGAACTGAAAATAGTCATGCCCTGACAGCGCCAGGCATGCTGAGATGGACAGATACAGCCAGTGTATGTATACATGTGAGAGTGGACACTATATTTTTAGTAGCGTTAAAACTGTTTTCAAAACAGTGATGTTTGTTAGGTAACAAGCTACTTTTTCCAACAAGTAGCAGTGTGGTGGACTACTTTTTTTTTCTTTTCTTTTTTTTGTCACATTGCTTGAACACACAGCTTTGTAGCCAAGCTGAGTAATCAAATTCACTCTGAAAGTGTCCTCTATTCAATATTTTTAAGGAACCGATTGATCCGGACAGTTCATATAAAACAAGTTTACAAAATGCTTCACATAATTGCTGCATTTGGTTGCTGTTAGTATTTAGCTAAATGCTGTTTTTTTATGATTGTATCCAAAAGAAATATGATTGTTTCGGTTTTTATCACTTGTATTTAGTGTACATACTCCAAATTTTGAGTGATTTTTTTGTGACAGAAAAGTAAGGCAAGACAGCTTTAAATACACCACAAAAAGTAACAATAAATATTTTACAATCCTTGTCACATGTTACATGTACTTGTTGTAATAACAGTAAATTACATGCAACCAACGCTAAACCAAACCCTAACCCTAATTATACAGTAAGTACATATTGTAATTCAAGTATAGTTACACTGTTACAAGGACACCTTAAAATAAACTTCTTAATGACTTTGAAAAGAAACAATGCATAAGATATTAGGATTTATTTTTGTAGGTTTTATATTATTGTATTTTGTAATTTTTTTCACTTTTGGAGTGCAATAAGACAAAATATAGGCTACTTGAATTAAAAATACATTCTCTGAAAGATACATTCTATAGAGAATGTAAGATTATCTGAAAGATATGAAGATACATTCTCTGAAATTGCAGTATTGTTTCTCAAATACATTTTTGTTGTTTTAGGGATTTTTAGATATTTTTACTGGAGAACATGGCAACAAACACATTGAAAACTTGTTAAAAAGTTATTTTGCTGTGTATTTAAAGCATTAAAATAGAATTTTAAAACATTTTAACTAAAAAAAAAACGACAGTTTTACGGTGTAGCTTTAAGGGATAGTTCACCCAAAATAGAAATGGATCATTATTTACTCACACTCAAGTCTTTCCAAACCTGTATGACTTTCATTCATCTTTGGAATGAAAATGAAGATGTGTTTTTAATATTCTTTTCATCATATATATATATGATTGTGTCTCTTCAGAAGACTTGGATTAAACCAACTCAACTCAATTAAAACTGATTGCATTTACAGTCTCTTTATGAACTTGAAAGTTTTGAAAATTTTGGCTGAACAAAAATTTCAATGGATGAACAAAAGTAATGAGAGAATATTACAAATATTATCTTCATTTATGTTCCAAAGATAAAGGAAAGTCTAATGGGTTTGGAACAACATGAGGGTGATTAAAATATGACAGAACCTTTATTTTTAAGTACTATTTTACTGCTTTAAATACACAGCAAAAATGACTTTTTAGCGAGTTTTTAATGTTTTTCTGACATGTTGTCTAATAATGCTACTCTTTTTTTGAGCATATCGCCTATAGTTTAACTTCCAATCACGAATAGCTTGGGAAGCTCCAGTTTCAAACCATCTTCTCCAATGCTAATATAAACGGAATGGAATGGAATGCTGATCCCAGCAGTCAGCAGGTTAAACAGCACTACAGTTACTGTCCTTCTCTAGGAGAGTCTCTCGTCCACCATATTTCAAACTTCCTCTGGCCAGCTCTTTTATTCAGGCTCAAATGAGATCCCACAAAATCTATATCACATCTTTAAAACGAAATAACTCTCCCTCTCTGCAGTGGCATAGACCTCGGCGGGGCAGTTCTGGTTCAGTGCACTGGGCCCCTCCGGTGGCAACGATGGGGGAAGCGATTTAAGGCCCCGGGCCACACCAGACCCCAGGTGCGCCAAGGCAAGCAGTTAAATTTCATCATTACCCTTTCTTCGCCATGTTAGCTTTTTATAGGCCTTTTACGGCTAGAGCGGACAGTGCCGCACTGGTCCCAGTGGTGCAGGCTGGAGAAGGGAAAGGAACGGACAGAGGGTGGGGAGAAGGCAAAGAGAGAAAAAAGAGAGACTGGGACATCACTTGTCAAGTTGACTACAGGATGATGTAAAAACAGCGGCGAGGGCAGGGGATAAGAGCGATGATGAATGGGCTGCGGACGTTCATCCATCCAGTTGAAGGATTTGCAGCGCAGGAATTGTGTACAGATGCTGACATCTGAAGGGGGAGAGGCGGAAAGAAAAAAAGGAATGCTATCTGGGAGTAAGACAGAACACTGCTGATGCAGAGTGATGGGAAAGAAGGACACAGTACAATAGGATGCTTGCAGATCTAAAGTTGACCGTATGAACACAACAGTCAGAGCAGGTGTCACTCAAACGGTCAGAATTGGACATCCTATCTCTGTTAGTGTAGAACATACAATGCAACTGCCATTGCTTGACTTCTACTGTAATAGATTATAAATTGGGGAATTTTGAAATGAGAACCTTGTGACTTGCGCCATCACTGAAAAAGAAAAAAATCTTTCTTTATGTTTCTAATCCAAACCATTCTCGAGATACAATCATTTAAATGTTGGATGTCATAAAACCATAGTTTTTGAGAAAATGGCTTTTTCAGACATTTGTTGATGCAATTAAGAGATTTGATCAAACATGCACTACCATTCAAACGTCTGGGGTCAGTAAGATTTATTTATTTTTATTTTTTAAAGAAATTGATGCTAAGTGACAGAAAAGACATTTAAAATGTGTTTCAATTCGGTCTTTCTACACATCAAAGAATTGTGGAAAAATACGGTTTCCACAAAATATTATGCAGCACAACGGTTTTTAACATTAATAAAAATAAGAAATGTTATTTGAGCACCGAATCATCATATTAGGATGATCTCTGAAGGATCATGTGACTCTGAAGACTGATGCTGAAAAATAAGCTTTGCCAACACAGGAATAAACAACATTTTATGCAAATGAGAAAAATTGTAATTATATTTTCACAATATTAATGTTTTTACTGTATTTTTGATCAAATAAATGCAGCCTTGGTGAGCATAAGAGACTTCTTTCAAAAAAGTTTTGAAAAAGTGTTTGCTTCTAACTGCAACTCATTGCAGCTTACAACTAAAAATGATAAAGCGTGTCAGTTATTGGTTTGATTTCTGTCACTTACCATACAGGTCTGGGTTTGTTACAAACCACTGTCATTTCCAGTCCTCAGGTTAACCTACTGTAGATTAATGTCCCAGCCATGAGCAAGCTCTCATTGTCTCTCTAAATGTGATTAGCACAGGGTTAAGTACCTCTTCGTTTCGTTGGGTCCAGTGGGTTTGTGTTTGAACGAGGGATAAGAAGGGAAAGAGGCGCTCAGAGGGTGGCGTGCTGTACCTTTGCACCATGCCAATGTCAGCAAGCTGTGCCAGTCTCACCGGGCGGCCGTCCACGTCCCGGGCTCCGCCGCTCTACGGCGAGGCTCCACAAACTCACTGCATATGCTCCGTATGGCCCAGACAGTCCGTCCAATTTTCCACCATCTGCTGGGCCTGCACTTACGCACCACAGAAAGGTCACCGTCAGCTCTGCTTGACTCGTAAAAATTCAAATGACACTGTGAGAAACCACCATGATTGTTGCCATCACCAACATCACCTGATGAGACCAGATCCTCTCAATGTGTGTGCAAAACCAGGCATGGAAATGGCATCCGGCCAATGGGGTTAGTGCTGTATCAGCTGATTCCACGGATGATGTAGAAGCACAGACAGGCCAAAAGAAGCTGAGACGAGGCCAGAACAGGACGTCTGGTGTCTAGTCCACTGTAAAAGGAGGTTTTCACACAGCTCAGACAGGCAAAGTGGTACAATTGCTTTATTCACAGAGCTTGTGTATCTCTAAATAATATCTGCTGCTTGCAGATGGGTCCCTGCGTCTCGGCACAATGGGATGGCTCAACCTTGCCTTCGCTCTAACAACACGCTAATGCTACGACGATTGTGATATGAGAAGATTACCACAGCTGCCTTCACCCTACCAATGCATTAATTAGCTTCCTTTCTTCTCTTTCTATTTGAAAAAAAAAATACATATTGTAGGCTACTTTTATTTTATCTTTAAAAAAAACTAAAAGTAAATATTTTTTATTAGTATATATTTATGTTCCCACATCAGAAAGAGTATAGGAGGAGATGCTCAATGTGGCAACTACAAGAATGAAAGACACACTTCTCAGGTTAAATAGCCAATTGCCTTTTTGATATTGTTTAAGGCAGAATGTGCATTATACTGTATGTGAGCCCATTACCTCTTTAAAATACAAATATTATCTCCGTAAAATAAAATGTAAAAGTACTCATTTAACTTTATTTCTCCCAATTGCAACTTTATATCTTGCAATGTGACTTTATTTCTTATTTCTAACTTCAGTTCATGATCACATTTTTTTTTACTCTGAGGTGGAAACAGGCTACCATAATATTAACTATCCTAAGCATTAATATGAAAAATAAAGAAAATAGCAAATAGATTTTGACCATTTTAAAAAGTAATTTTGACAAACAAACAACAGATATTTCAGTCTTTCTCCATACAAATAGATTCCAGCTATACTTGTATAGTGTTATTTATAGTGTGTTTATAGTGTATTATATAGTATTTATTTCAAATTTTTATATTTTCAGTTTTCATTTTAGTTTTAGAAATGAATAGAATTTTTTTATTAGTTTCGTTTTTATACCTATTTAGATTTATTTTTATTTCAGTTTTAGTAATCTTAGTACTTTTTTTTTACATTTAAAATTTTTGTTTATATTTTTTAAGTGTTGAAGTTTAAAAAGTTTAAAATCTAATATTTATGTTTTTTCAGCTTTATTTCAATTACCCAGGAACTATTTCTAATAATTTTACTCTTAGTTAACAATCACAACACTGCTTATATACTAGAAAACATAAATGTCTGGAAAGACTTAAATGTCTTGAAAGAGTCAAGATGGCTGCCAAGTGAACTGACTTCCATAAAGGGACTTTGGCCTACATGTTGCTGAGGTGAATCTGGCATTAAAGGTGCTGTCCATGGTCCTAAATCACTCTGTTCCCAGAGAAAACTCCACACAGAGACAGATGAAGGACAATTTTGATTAGATAAAGCCGTTGTCAATTATTATGTATTGATTTATTTCGATTTTTTTGCATATTGTGTCTCTATTAGCATCCTCTGTACATTAGCAGGTGGAAGTGGTGGCTTTGTTTAGATGCACATATGTGTTCATTTGTGTGTATCTAAAGGTGGGGGAGGCGTGCGTGTGTGCGTGCTTGTGTGTGCGTATGTGTGTGCAAGCATTCGTGCGTGTATGTGTGTAAATGTGAGAGGAGACACGGGTGGGCGGGAAGGAAGGAGGGGTGGCTTGTTCTAACGGTTCTTTGAAAGAGATAAATGGCTTACAGATGGCCCAATCAATATATTCAAATGAGACATGTAAAGTAGCCGGGCAGCCGTCGGAGATCAGGCTTGGACTAGCTGAAAGGCGCACAGCCAAGGAGACCCGAGTCTCTCTCTCTCTCTCTCTCTCTCTCTCTCTCTCTCTCTCTCTCTCTCTCTCTCTCTCTCTCTCTCTCTCTCTCTCTCTCTCTCTCTCTCTCTCTCTCTCTCTCTCTCTCTCTCTCTCTCTCTCTCTCTCTCTCTCTCTCTCTCTCTCTCTCACTCTACCGCACACAGGCGCAGACCTCACCTGCCCTTTGCCCCATCCTAACTGCTTTGAGCAGCCGTTGATGTTCTCAACATTAAATTAATTTGGAGAAGTTGTATGGAATGTAAACAATGAAATTAAAGCTGCTTATACTGTATGCTATTTATTTGTTTTTCACAAATCATGGCTGCATGTTGTTGAGTAATGCACAGAGAGATTAGCTTCGTGTCTGTGGGTGAGCAGGGAAAGGCTATGGCCCCAGGGCAGCCTCCGGGGGAAAAATGTTACCCTGACACAGATAACATCCAATTCCTCCCCTGTGAAATGCAAAAATCCACCCTGACATCAGCAAAACTGTTTTATCATCCTGTATCAGATCCTGCTTCTCTTATCGCCCCCCCCCCCCCCCCCCCCCACATAAACACTTACAAAGCACTGAACAACATTAAGTGTGGCACTCCTGTTGTTTAGTTGTCATGATATAATAATACCTTATGGACAGTGATACAGATAAATGGATGTAGATTTGATGATGTCCTTGACTATGTTAATGAAGGTGATGTTCAATTCATGGCTGACACTATACCTAGATAGGGATAAAACACTTGTTAAAGTGGCATGACACATTTTTAAACTTCTTTTCATTGTGTCCACTATGACACAACAGTTAAAGCTACATTTTTCAACAGTTTGTTTCATATAAGGCATATAAGATAGCCTTAAAGGGATGCATATCAAATTGAGTCGATTTGAAAAAGCACCACTTATAATGGAATCTGAGCTCGCAGAAATCTTCAGAATGCTCCACAGATATCTACAGAATTGGTTTCATGCCCGCTGTGTTCATTTATTAAACATTTAATAGATGAATACAGATTTGATGATGCTTTTAACTACTAATGAGAGTGCAGTATGATCTCTTTAACATTTTTTTTTATCTGTTTAAATGCGTTTCCAGCAGCTCAAATTATTAAACCAAGGTGTTGGCATCACCAAAGTCAGGGGTTCGATTCCCAGAGAATGCATAAACGTATATGCACATGCGTAAATGTGAATTCATTCCACAGAAAAATGTGAAAAGCGTTCACAGATGCTGTCTTGACCTCCTTATAACTCTCATTTAGTACTCATAACCGACCATCTGTACATTAAAACACTAGCTGACAGATATATTATTATCTTAAAAATGAATGTGCTAGCCTGTGTGCATTCTGAGAGTGGTGGTGATGATGGGATACTGCCCGACGTGTTGGCTCGTGTATGAGAGATTCTCGTCTTGCCCTCTGTCTGCTAACCCAGTAAAAGGGTCCTTGGCCTATTAATTGCCTTGACAGTGATAAAGGAAACAGAGGGGGATGCTATTTGTCTTTAATGCAATACCTCGCATATTACCCAGAGACAAATTGAAAGTGTTTCCTAACATGAGCTGCTCTCATTTTTCTCCTAGCCTTCGAGAAGGTGAAAGAGGTAGGTCATGGGTAGAGACTTGAGGGTGTTTGGGGCACCGGTGGAAGGTTTTTGCACCTCATTGTCTGCACGGAAGAGACCTGAATATGTGTGTGTCGTACGTATGTGTGGGGCCAGCACCTGTGAGCAGTCAGGGGTCAAATGTCAAGGAGAGGGCAGGCCCTAAGTGGCTTGAGGGTGTTCGAAACAAACGGAGGAGAGAAAGGGCTGTTCCTCTATGAAATGACCATTGTTAATCCTGCCAGCGACACGTGGCCTCCTGTCCAGTCTGCTGTTCTCTGAGTCCGCCTACTCACAAAGATGCTTCACTCAGCTGCTGACCTTGGCTTGCCCTGCCTTACAAAAGCAACAAAGATGAATGCCTATTTGGTGAGCCGCTCGCGCCATTATCTTCCACACTTGTCATTTCCTTGAGTGGCTCATCCTAACGTGACCTGCAATGAGTCAGGTCTGCCCTTTCTCTTTCTGCATAATGTCCACATCTATAAACTCCTTTCTGCAAGAGAAACAGGCTTGATTTTGCAGGGGTGCTTGAGTATGTAAAACTGTTTCATCTGTTGTTTTTTTTGCACTGCATCCATATTCACTTTTAAATTAAGCATCAAAATTGATTCTTCTCCATCTTTGAAGTGTTTACAATCCTTTATTTTCTTTAGACCTTGTATGATACCCACACCAAAAGACGTATAGGAAAATCTGCATTCATTTGGTCATCCTGTGGTTCATTTTCATGGTTTTACATTCAATGTTATAATAAGTTACCAATATAGTAATGCCATTTTTAACATTTACATAGTCCTACAACTGATTTTAAAGTGATTCGTTTATTTTGATTTTTTCAGTGATTTTGTTCTGAAACCCGGTAAAACTTTGGTGATTAGTGATCCATTTTTATTTTATTTCAAACACAAAATTTGAAGTTAAGTTAATTTGCTATACAAGAAAGAAAAAAAAAGTTTTTTTTTTGTGATCCGTATTAGATCAGTGTTTTATTTGTACCTTACTGGTCTGACCAACGAGTCCCATGACAAGCCGTCAAATCTGAAACCGTTTGTCTGTGCCGCATAAGACTTTATCACATTTAAAAGAGTCTGATATTCAATCAATGCAGATTAAATTGCCCAAGGTAAGACTATCTTTTCCAGTTCTCACATTCTGAGGAAACAGCTAAATACGATTATGCATATGGGCAAATTATACAGAGATGAGGATAGTATTAATATGCCATAATTATTTGACAGGATATACTTACACACCGATTAGCATATCAGCAAGACCAGACACAGATAGAGAGGTAGTGAGTGAGAAATGAAAGGAGAACATTGTGAGATAAGAGGCTTCCCCAGTTCTTCCACATGGATACACACACACACACACACTCCCTTAAATGTAGAGGGGGATGTCTTGAAGATGTCTCTTCTTTTTGCGGTATAAAAACTGCAGGAGTGCAGGTCGGCTCTTGTCATTGAATGGAACTTGTAGATAAAGTGCTGACTGTCTGTGCTGGGCATCTGAGATCTCTGTATCTCCATGTTTTACTGTGTATAGTAATACGTCTATCTGTCCTCACGCGTGTCGTATTGGCTCCCTGCTATCAATACCCACAGTGTGGTGTCGTCCTGACTAATGCACTTCTGGTTAGTGCATACATCATTGCCAATTGCAATTGCCATATTGATTATCATCATCACAGGAATCTTAAATCACATGGACTAATCTCAGAGGAGAGATGTTTGCAACACTTATTTGCACGCAGGTGGTCCGGCTCTGTGTGAAAATATTCTTTTATTGCGATTTATTTTTGCATTTATTATTCTTTATGCTATTCCAATAATTTTCACTTCAATTTTTAGTGTTTAATAATTAGCTGGAAAATAATTCAAACGGTTGTCTGTGTACATCATGTAAACGCTTATATAAAACATTACAGGAGCTAACAGAGTAAGTTTTACCGAGTCAGTTTTGCATTTTGTTCATTTGTCACACAAATAATTATCATTATCCATCTCAGGTTTAAAGATGTTAGCCGCCTTTACCAAGAGTTCTCTTCAATATACTGCTTCAATTTTGCTTTGTGAGTTCTTCCGCCATTAAGGAGTTACTTGGCAATTCTTAAATCTATGAAGGGTATGTGATTTTGTCAGCTGTGACATCCAGCTCGTATGTGAGCTCTGATACGGCCCCAGAGGATATCAAGTCTCCGACACATGAGTCCGTAATTTTCTGCTTCCACGTGCAGGATGCCATAATAATCAAACTAAAATGAGTTTGTAACTACCCCATCTCTTTTGTACGGCTTCACTCATGCCCACTGCCCTAATTGAATCACCACCGAGTCACTGTATCAATTCTAACTTTGGTATTAGGGTTTAATCAGGCATGCCGGGGACCAGCTTGGTGAGGTGAGGGGGTCCTTTGTGTGGCGCCCATCTGTTTGTGACACAAGGCCCAGTTGGGACCCAGAGGGTGCAGCCAAGACAAAAAAAAGAAAAACAGACAGACACCCTCCTCGATGGCTCAGAGTAGGTGCTAGTACCTCCACCTCCCCCAAATGCTCTTTATATATTTCTCACAAGCCTGCCAGACACCCAGAATCTCTTTTGTAGAATATATTTGTTCCCCTCTGCTTCCTCCCTGCCTAATAATTTTGCATGGCAGCTCATTGGGTCTGTGATATTGCAGTGACTGCTATTACAGACTAGTTGGGGAGGGCTGCTTTATTTGTCCCTTCAGTTGCAATTGATTGTGACAGTGGTGTTGCCCCCTGCCCCTCCTGTGTGGGAGGAAAAGGATGGGGCTTGAAGGAGGGGGTGCCGTTTAGGTTGGCTCCAATTTGACTCTCCCATCACTCAGCCAGGGTCACGACCCCACTGTAAACGAGGCTGAATGCTTAGGGCAGAAGGGTGCACTGTAGATACCTGATTTTGATGTGAACTAGACTGATCAGCAATGGAGGAGACCAGCTCTCACGTGCACTGGGATGCTGAGGACATTAGCCATTTTTCCATGAAGTAGCGCTGAGTAGTGCCTCCCGCAGAGAGAGCCTGTCCTGGCTCAGCAGGTGTAGCTGATCATGGTGCTCGGAGCGTACGACTGGAAGAGCACAGCCACAACCCAAACAAATGGTGTTACAGGCTGTCGACACACACTCCCATATGGATACGGACAGTTTTTTCATACTAATGTGACTTTCAGTAGTGTATTTGAAATTTTTAAACTTAGCAGTGGGGTTTAGTTGATGGGAATTGGTTGATTTGTTCAGTTTATATGAGTCAAATAGATGACAAGATAATACAATACTTATTGTAACCACTATACAGGTTCAATTTGTATCCATTAATGCATTGTTTATCATAAGCTATACTTTTAGTGCATTCATCTATCTGGGTTAACATTATTATCTACATATATTAATGATTTCAAGTTGATGTATTGCAAGCAAACATGGATTAACAATGAAAAAAATATTGCATTTATAAAAAATAGTATTAACCTACACTACTGTTCCAAAGTTTTGTTTTTGAAAGAAGTCTCTAATTCTCACCAAGGTTGTATTTATTTGATCAAAAACAAAGTAAAAACTGTTATAAAACTTTAAATAACTTATTTTGGTAACACTTTAGTTCTCACTATTACCTAGTTGCATATTAGCATGCATATTTACTAGTTAATTGGCTGTTTTTTAGTACTTATAAAGCATAAATGAATGCCTTATTCTGCCTGACCATATTCTATATCACTTAATCCTACCCAATACCGAAACTTAACAATTACCTTTCTAACTATTAACAAGCAGTAATTAGGAGTTTATTGAGGCAAAATGCATAGTTAATAGTTAGTTAACAGTGAGAATTGGATTCCACGTTCCAATTCTCACTGTTGAGAGAAGGGCCACTGACATGTGGCCCTTCAGTGTCACATGAAGACTAATGGCTGCTGAAGTGAATATATATTATATTGTTTGTTCATGCTATACCTGATGCATTAACTAATGTTAATGAATTTAACCCTATTGTAAAGTTTAACAAATGTGAGTTAATTTGTATATCATACTGGTTTAAACAAACAACAACACACATTTCATCTGTCTGGCAGCATAAATTCTGCGTAGAGTGCACATGGTTTAGAGTCCTGAGCACAGTAGATCTGTACATCAATCAGTTGGATGTTTACACTGGCAAGTCTCGTTCTCATGTTTACACATTCCCTCAAGGCAAAAAGCTCTTACCACAGACTGCTGGTAGTTAGTCACAGCTTACTGCCAAGTTCATCGAGGGATGTGTGGAAAGGTTGGAAAAGGTTAGTATGATGCTTTCCCGTTGAGAAGCACTGGCATGGTCTGCCTTACAGATGGAGGGGATGGGTGGCTGTCACAGCCCCACTCAAGCAGGGGGTGATGTGATTGTGGATGTATGTGCGTGTCTGCGTACGAAGTAGTGAAAGTGTGGTGGAGTGAATCCGAATGGCCCTCTACAGTCTCCTCCTCAGCCGGGCCCCATATGCCGGTCCACGCTGCCCTCCCTCCCCTCCTTCTCCTCCTGGCCTGCCCTCTCTGTCTACACTGGCTGCACAAATTAGCACAATGTGCAGGCAGGGCTCCTCAGCTGGCCTCCACACCCCACTTGACATGGGCCTGACCTCTCCCGTGTGTGCCTCTCTGGCCCGACTGGGCCAGCTCTCTGGCTGCCTGTCACTCCCACAGCCCGCCCTGGCTTCGCCAGCTAAGGGGGTGGGGCGGGGGCGGGACACAGACTGCCAGGTCTGGGTGAGGAAGTGGGGATAGATGGGAACTTGCAGGGGCGGCAGACTTTTGAGGAGCCTCTGGGGTTGCCTGGTCAATTAAATTCACATTGTGGATAAATGATTTGCAAATGATATACAAACAAGTAAGTGTCTTCGAGAGCTTTTTTCTCATTGCCTATTAACAAGTGAACTAAAAGCAGGGCTCATCTGCCAATGCACTATAGATAGACGCTTACCAGCCCGCTCTTCCATTGTTTGGATAAACAGGAAGGCCTGCTCCAATTCCACACTATATATTATTGAGCCAGAGATTACTATATTGGGTCTTACACTATTTGCTACGTGTGTTTTGTAACAAAAATATGATTATTATTTTAGAAGCTCACTTATAGTTGTCTCTGTATATTGAGCTGTAACATCAGGTCTTTAACGTATTTATGTTAGCATTTTATGTATTTTCATGTGATGCTGTATCTCTATGATCTTTGAGGCAGCCGGAGATACATGCACACACATGGAAACATTCATCAAGCAGACACGCTCCAGTCTTGAGGGCGTATACAGGAGGTTGAGTGCGTGTGTCTGTTTGTGCGCATTCATGTGCTTGAGTGAAAGGCGTGTAACAGTCCCTCTGCCTGCTCCCTGAGGAGTAGATGATACTAAAGACACTAAACGGGACCCCGGCGGTGAGAGGGGGGAGGAGGGGTGGGGGGCTGCCTTAGCCCTGTGCCATTCTGCTCCTTTACAACTTTACAAAATAGGCTTTTAATTTTGCTGAGCGGCTGGGGCGTGTGTGTCCTGCCTGCATCAATCATCATCATGGGGCTGCAGGCGCAGGGCTGCTCCCTCGGGTCTGCTCTCCTTCTGCAGCCTGGAGCTTGCAACATGCAACTCTCTCTCTTTGCCTCTCCTGTTCCATGGCCTCGGCTGCCCACAGCGCCGCTCTGTGTTGTGCCGTGGTGGATTCAGCTCATGCAGGTGTAACAGAGTGAGTGTGATCATCTCGAATGCAGGACATGAGAGATGACTTCCCTGTAGAACATCTGCATCCAGCAGACTCCTTGTCTGAGATTCATTAAGATTGTTACACTCTGACGTTCATGATTGGAAATGTCAAATCTGTTGACATTTGTGAAAGAAATAGTTCACCCAAATATGAGAATTTAATTATTTACTCATTTACTCATAACCAGACCTTATGTCTGTATGTTGCTATTTGTTTTATTTTGTATTTTTGTGTTAGTACCAGTTTTAAATAGCTATACTTATAAGTCATACAACATCTGTCAAGTTCAAAAAAGAACATAAAAACCCACAACAGTATCATAAAAGTAAGCCATAAAATTCCTCTGCTGAAAAATAAACTGCTTATACCAGCCTAAAGTGGTTTGCTGGTCTCCCAAACTAGTCAGTTGGATAGTTTTAGAGGTGTTTTGGGCAGCTGGTGAGGCTGGGAGACCAGCTAGAATATATGAAGGCCAGTTTGGCCAGATTGGAAGACCGTCTTAAACCAAATTAGGCTGGTTTTTAGCCGTGTTGTGCTGACCAAAATCCGAGTCGTTATTCACTGATAATTTTGCTACCAAATGCTAGCCCATATTCAAAACTCAAAAAATTATTCTAATTTAAGTCTGTACTTGGGCTAGTAATTCACCACTTCTTCACGTATACTGTAATTATTCGATTTTATGTGTATTTATATATTATTAACACTTCTTTTAATATTTTTTTTCTGTTAGTAACAGCGGCAGTGAGCAGTGACAATGACTTTTGCATTCCATAAGCAAAAATAACATTGTATGGGTGAAACAACATAAGGCTTACCTGTACTTTTACCTGACGTTATATAATTCAGAGAAAATGCAGCCTCGCTGTGGCCTCTGGGTGTCCGGGTGACACCAAGCACTGTTCTGCTCTCAAAGGGCAGATGGAGTGGCAGAGGGCACACGCCTCAGGGCATTACTGATCTAGGACACTGGCGAGTATACACTTCTGTTAGCAAACATAGCCAAGATCACAAAGACACACATCCTCTGACAAGATCCATGGCAGCATTCACGCATTTCACGAAAAGAGACAAGTATAAATGAGAAACAATCCACAGTTATTGTGTTGTTCCCTTTGCAACCCCATAAGCAAAAACGATTATACAAGAGTCTTCGTTTGACACCAAAACAAACACGAATGAAAATGGGTCGGTGAAGAGCCAAGAATTTAAATCTCTTTAAGTACATCAAATGATCCATGATGAATCTGTAGGCGTCCGTATACACAACATACGGAGGTACCAGTCGGCAGCTCTAAAGCGAGGGTTTAGTATTAGATTATACGCAAAAATGGGATGTAACATCTTTCAATAAGTGAGCTAAACATGGAAGGAACTTGGCACAAGTGTAGAACTGATATGCTGCCTAATTAGGTTATGAGACTAAATCTGTGTAGATTATTTTGAAGCTCTGAATAGCAAACATATACCCATATGTTTAGTATCTGAGGACAGAGTAATGTAAATGATTAGCCCACAAATTCCAAACCCTATTTTGGGGAGGAAAAGAAAAATGTAAATGCGGTGGCACGGATGACTCCTCCTTCATTTTGACTGGTAACAGTAATTCAGTAACAGCATGAGGTGAACGTCTGATTGCTAGACAATGAGAGCAGTGAAGTGTGTTGCTGGTCTTGTAACACATCTCAACTGTACTCACGCTTGACATGGAACAGAGTGTGTCTCTCTTTCTCGGTCCCTGTCTCTTCTTCTCCTTGTTTCTTTTCTTTGACTTTCCTCCAGCCCCCCCATCACCCTCCAAACCCACTCTCTCTCTCTCTCTCTCTCTCTTCTCGTCTCGACTGCCGGGGGCTCTAATCTGATAAAGTGAGCCGAGAGGTGTGATAAGGGCGAGCCGAGAGCAGCAGGCCCCCCTTGCCAGGCCGTTTAGTATGCATAGACCTCAGCTATCTGCTCCGCTGCACCTTGACTCCCACTGATCAGCTTCCCTGACAACAACCCCCCCGTTCCCTCCGCCCCCATCAAGCACATGCCCCTAACAGCACCCTCTTGCCCTGGGGGAGAGAAAGGGGAGGGCTGGGACACAGGTGGAGGGAGGAGACCCGGTCTGTAGCGGCCCATAACTCTCTTCCAAACACTCTTCCACCAAAATGGTGCTGGTGCCGATGCCCAATCAAGTAAAAGTGGGTCTGGACCTTTATAACACTTCAAATAAAATGGCGAAATCATATGATATTGTACGAAAGCGTACAAATTGTATAGGTTTTTTTTTTTTTTAATCATTGGTCAATTTAAGGGTTGGGTTGGAGGTTGGACTTTATGAGTAAGATTAGGTTGTTCTTTTATATACATTCTTCTTACCCGTTTTTTTTTTCTTTTCTTTTCTTTTTTTTTACAAATTATTACTACTTTTTGAGACTGAACCATAAGAGGCCAAGATTGTAAAATCTGCGATGTCTTCAAGTACAGTTTTCGAAACAACACTGTCAAAACACAGGACTAGATGGTATTAAACATAGATTGCTCCCTTAACATGCTGTGAATGTGTCTTCATAGACTACATTGATATGATGCGACACACATTGAGTTGACAAAATTAGTATTTTTGTCTCGCTGCTACAGCCACTTTATCTCCCCTGTACATCTGAATTGAATGTATTTTATTTGTCAGTTGATTATTATAACTTTTATTTATGAAATATTTCAATAACCAATGTTGCATCAAAGATAGCTTGAATACAATCCATAATTGAATACGATGAGGACAAATAGACATCAGATTAAATTCCTTTCAGTATTACACTGCACAAAATCCTATTCTTATTTTTCTTATTTTCTAGTTAAAATATCAAAAAAAAAAAAACTTAAAACAAGATCAATTTCCTTGAGAAGCAATACTCTATAACATGCTTTTTAAGTAAAATAAGTTAAAAGCAAGTTAATATTAACTTAAAAGCTTTTTTAAAAATCACACTTTTTTTAATGGTTTATTTTTATAGAAAGACAGCAAAAAAAAATGTCGTCTTAATGAGTTTTCAATCAGTGTAAAATAAAAAGACTGATACATTGTTATGTACTAATATTGTCCGTTGCATCATTTTCCGTCTCTCAAGTCAGTGAAAACATGAGCCGGTTCTAATAAACGTGTGCAGATTTGCTGGCTCCAGCACCAGCCTTATTTTAGAAGAAAAAAGTCCATACTGACCTGCAAAAAGTGCATATCTGTCTCAGTATATCTGTAACTTGTGACTTGTTATCCTCTCTCTCTTGTTATTAATTGATTGCTCTACTTCCTTTGTGTGTTTGTTACATGTTGGCACAGTTTCCAATCATTTTGCTTTTTTTCTCTGTTTCTCTTTCTCTCCTCCTTCCTGTCTCCTCTTCCTCCCACTAGTCCCTGTGCTGCCACTCACATGGGATCGTGCTGCTCGGTGATAATGGCAGTGGGAGAGCCAGAAGCGGCTATCCGCCTCCGGTGATGCTGAAATGGGATTTGGGCCGTGCTTGGGCGGAAGAGGTTATTATGGATCAGGGGGGCCTGGTTTTGAAGCGGAGCTGAACTGGGCCGCGGTACGACTATAACGGCTGGGATGTCTGTTAGCTTTCCTCGCTAACAATAGCAGATAAGACAAAAGTGGTTGTTTGCCGTCTGTCTCTTACACTCTGGCCCATTAAAGGTGTGCTGTTATCTGATAAGCCGTGAGGGGTGTGATCACCTACACACACAAATACACACCTCCAGTCCCTCATTCAGGTGCTCACTCATGACCTCAAACCCGTCTCACTCGGTCAACTGTGCAACCACTGAAAGAGAGAGAGAGAAACTAGGGTTGTTTTGTGGCTCTGTGTTTTTTCCCCCCGTTGTTTTGTTCCCGTTCAAGTACTCTCTCCTAGCTTATTTTGCTTTATTTTTATCGTTCCATCTGGCTGCTAGTCACACATTAATCTAAATTCCAAACAGGGTTCCTCCAGTGGCGTTATCAACTCGCCGTTGATGTGAGCGTTGGCCCAGGAGAGGGGACGCGGGCAAAGGGGGAAAAACAACACACAGCACAACAAATTGATGTGGATCAGAGAGAGAGAGAGAGAGAGAGAGAGAGAGAGAGAGAGAGAGAGAGAGAGAGAGAGAGAGAGAGAGAGAGAGAGAGAGAGAGAGAGAGAGAGAGAGAGAGAGAGAGAGAGAGAGAGAGAGAGAGAGAGAGAGAGAGAGAGCTTGCATGCATGCTTGACTATTGCGCCAAGCTGCATCATGACTTTAGAACAGGTGTGAGACTTAATCACAGGTACAAAAATGTTCTCAGAAGACTGTCTCTGTATATTCGCTTTGAATGTAATTTGCAGTGCTGTGTAGCCCACTGCAGGTTTGTCTATAAATATATTACATTGTTGTCCACTTATATGATGGTGTGGAATCAGGATAATGGTTGTTTACACTTATATACAACAGAATTGCTCAGATTGAATTTTTTTTAACTAAAAGTAAACATTTTCACAACATATTTCACAAATATTTCTAAAATCAAAGGTAGTTGGTTGTGACTTTTAATAAAACAACAAGAAATCAACATAATAATAATAATATACTGTACATAATAATAATAATAATAATACTTATTATTGTTGTTTATTTATATATCACTCATTTAACGTAAACATAAATAAACATTTTCACAAAACATTGTAATATTCCCGAAGCCCAAAAAGTTGTCGGTTGTGACTTAAAATAAAAAGAAAGAAAAAAAGAAAGAAAACAAGTACAAAACCCCCCATAAAATTCATTTATTTACTAATTCGATTTTGTTTTGTTCATAAGTCAGTGGGGTCCAATGTTGTCCTGTACCCTTATGTCTTATATTTTGGGTGATCTAACCCTTTAAGCCACATGGGTGAAAGGTGCACCGACTGTACAATGTCTGTTCATCTCGATTTTTTTGGACTTGCTGTATGGGCTTGCAGAACTGCTACAGTCATGACAAGGTGCCTCTGAGTGGTATTACCCAGCTCACGCTGGGCCGGGGCTAAGCTGAACTGCCCCCTGTCCTGTCCTGACAAACTGTGCTGATAAAGTCCCCCTGGAACTGCGTCGCATCTTTAAATTAGTCCCCGCTTGTCTCCCCTCAGGTAGACTCCCAGAGAACTGCCAGGGGGAAGTTCAATCTACAGACTTAGCAGCAGGGTGCTGCACGTTCCTCTGCCAGTGCCGTCCTGAGTTGAATAGGACCTCCTCCTCTTCCCTGCATACTACAAGCCCTGTGTGTCTGATGTTTCATTTCACACTCGTTTTGCGAAGACAAAGCCAATGATTTGACAATTACGTCTATAGAATTAACCCCATTGTTACCACCTCGTGTTTGGCTATAAATGTTTGTTTGTTTGTTTTCTTGAATTCGTTTCATTCATCCTATTACCATTTAGGTCAGAGCTGGAATAATTAGGGCTGTACTGAAAACTAATAATGTTATGGATTAATGTGGGAGAACTTGACAGAAGCACATCATTGAGTGGGACAAATCCATGATATAAATGGGCAGACAAAGCACAAGGCAGTCAATACGGATTACAGCTAAGCCTCTCTTCTTTGCCGGCGTTTGGACTGGCATTGATAGGCTCTCAAAGGTCTGCAACTCTGCCGGACAGGGGGCGTGGAGGATTGGGCACTCTGCCACGTCACCCAGAACGCCCATATCCCTCCGCATCTCCTCTCCTCCTTGCCAAACCCTTAAGCCCATACCCCAGGCACTGTGCTGGCACAACCTTGGCACGCCGGCGCCAGCTGGGCAAACACTCAAGTCATTGACAAAATAAACACCTTTCAAATAGAGGCAAAACAATACGACAGCCTGACACAAACAACAGACTAAATAAATCATAAGTGTGATGCTGAGAAAGGGGAAGAAAAATGGGAGAGGAGAAGGACTGTTCGAAAGACAGACAGGTATCATGCGCTGACAATATAACAAAACTTAATAAAAAAGTCATTAAGGATTGCATTTTATTTTTGGGCCAACAACTCACAGTGTCTAATATTATTTACAACTTTTTGATGCCCAAATATGATGATCCTCTTGGTACCCCATTACTACAATATAAATATTTGTCTGAAATAATTGTCTTTTTTTAATAGTACTAAAGCAAATAAATTAAATATTATCTGAAAATTTAATTATTAAATTTTTATATTTTTTTCTACTTCATTTTAGAGTAATGTTTTACTGTTTTAAAAAACTTTGGACAGACCTAAAAAAAAAAAAACATATTTTGTCAAAGGATTCTCTCAAATTGTCTGTGTTATTTCCCTGTGTACCCATTTGAAATCCCCTGTGTTACCATCCATATGCACTGGTAATGGGAGAGGTTTAGTGACCCGCTTAAAATTAAGCTGCATATACAGGACAGACGAAATTCAATTTTAATCAATTTCTTTCAAGGCGAAGTCTAATTTTCTTTTTGTTAATGTTAATATTTTTTCTTGTTCTTTTCTCAACTTAATATGCACAGACAACTATAAGTAAATATTTTGTAATTTGATTTCCTCTGTGGCTTTATTAAAACATTTCTTCCCCACCAACCTGGCACAGCAAATCTGGCTCAACCAATAGTGTGTATTTATTGCGGGACTATCTGTTACGCTGACCAATGGATGATAGTGTTTAGTAAACTAATCTTTTTAATTTAGTTTTTATTTGATTTATGTGATCATTTTTTTCCAATTCCATTGAAGTAGTGCAGAAATGACACTTCTGAACCTTGAATTCTAAAAAATATTAGTCTCAAGTGCCACACACAGTCCATTGCTTCTCTTCTACTGTCTGCACATGTTAGCAGTAAACACATGTTTACAGCAAATAAAGGCAATTAATCCAATAATGGAAGAATGCAGCAATCCCCCCTCTTTGTGGGATGAGAAAGGAGGCGAAAATTACTGGAGTCAAGGCGGGTGGAGATTTCTATTCATTTTATTCATCCCTCATTCATTCAAGCTTGTTTTATAATTCTTTAATTTTTATGTTAATGGCCATTGGTAGCTGAATGAGACCATTTTGATGACATATCTCCAGTCTCGATCCATGGCCAGCTTAGCGGCTGACGAAAATAGCGGCGAAATCCAGAGAATAATGGGGCTCGGGAGGATTTTGTGCAGCTGAGGCTTTGCATTCAAATGGGTGGCCATCTCAGCAGAGGCCCCGCGCCGCTTTATCATGTCTTTACAGCCAGCAGCTTGTTTATGAATAAAAAATGTGGCATGAAACCAGAGGAGTGAGTTGTCTTTGTTTTGTCAAGTGTGCTGAGACAAAATGCTTCCCGCTCTCCTCGCTCTCTCCGTTTCTCTCTCTCCATCTCGAGGGACCTGCAAGGGCAGCTGAACCCCAAGCCCCCTACCTGACGAACTGTTGCCATGGGAATTGCTGTCCCTTGGTGATCCTTTGATGCTGCCCACCCAACCCCAATCTCACAAACAAACCCCGCCACACACTCCGAACAAGGGTGCGCTGAACGCAGCCGACGCCAAACGCACGCAGACACAATCCATAAGCTCACCCACCCTAGCATTTTCTGCTCACTCCAACAAGTTCTGTTAAATATTCATGATGTGTGACTACAGGCGGGTTTGCACCCCCTCACGTTCCTCCTGCCCCCCTCTGTCTCCCTGAGCCTTTGTTTTGGGACTTCTGCCCTCCTGTCCAGCCTTTAAAGTAAAAGCAGTGCAGAGATGACAGGCGGACGGCTTTTGATGGATTTATTAGACCTCACCAGTTGTCTTTAAAGACAGCAGTGAAGGGAGCGCAGAGCACTGGTTCAACTCTATATGATGAACACTGTTCACACACACACATTAAGTTTACACTTACCATAACACCTCCATAAATTGCTTATAGTGCAACAGGAACACAGTGTAAGTGACAAAGTGTGAAGATGGCAGGCAAAATGTGGTTATGCTATTCTGGCTTAAAATATTTATTGTTTAATGGATACAGTGCAGTATATATACAGTATATGCTTTTGTTTTTGCTTAATTATTTTAACATGGATATTTTTATATATCTATAATTTCCATTCATTTATATTATAATATATGTATATATACTGTATATGTATATACATTTTATTAAATGCATGTTTATACAAATACACACATACCTTTTCAAGAAAGCATTTATTTAAATTTTCAAAAAACCATCATATGGGTCAAGGAGTTAGAAGCGTATTATTTCCCATTACAGGCCCGGCTAGTTCCACACAGGCTAGTTCCACACAGAAGGCTATGTGTGTGTCTGGGGCTAAGATGATTAGCAGGCTCAGTGATTCAGGCAGGCTGGTATGTAAGATGCTGCCCCAGGGCATGCGGGGAGGCTGAGGGGGCAGGTGGGTGGCTGGCTGGCTGTCTTGGTGTTACCTGGGTGGCGCAGCATGTCGGGCGGGCTAAGCCACAGCTCTCCTTGCCTGAGTGGATCGCTATAGCTGTGCCAGCCTTACTACCCTATTCGATGCCAGCCTGCCCACTGTACCATCTGACACACATTCACACCTTTCCCTACTGGGCACCGTCGGCCTCTGCCACCATCCCTGAGCGCTCGAGGCTACTAGTGCACACGCCACTGAGTGAGCACGTACACTGTGTCGCTGTCTTCTTGAAGCAAGTACTTTCACGTGTGCTTGTCAAAAGACAAAGTTATTCACAAGACGACATTGTGCATCGCTTGTGGTTGTTTGTCATGTGCCCTACACTTTAGACACTGAAGGAGAAATGAATGGAGAGTGTTGCTGATGCCAGTGTGTGCCCAGACACCTGCCAGGCGCCTGTTTTCATGTGTTTGTGTCAATGTCAGCTCAGGACTCCAGGTCTCTGACACAGGTTACCGGCCCAGCAGGACAAGCGCCACTTCTCGCTCGATCTCTCGCCCGACTGGGAATCACCTGCCCTTGCCAGCCAAATCACTGACGTATTAAAAACCTCCAACAGTCTGCCTGTCCATATGCCCATATTAACTCAAATATTCAGTCTGAAAGCACCAGAATAAGCAACTTGGGGGATCGTTTGGCTATTTGCAGGATCGCAAATGTCGGATAATTACTTCAATATGGACACACATTGCTCTCTCAAGGCCCCAGAATACTTCATGCGAAATCGAAGAATAAACTATGATGTTCAAAAAAATTAAATAAAACATCAGGCCAAAATGAAGTTCATATGGAGTTTTGGGAAGTTCGTTTTGGGAGTTTGAAACAGCTTGTCAAAGCGAACTTTCCGGAAAAGGTAAACGCCTTCAAACTACCATTAGTCTGTGGTGATTACGTAAAAAGGTGTGCTCTGAGGCACCGCTTTCTTTGACAGGGAAACCTTCATTCGACTTGACTGGTGTACCATATTGCAGAGCTGGTGCAAACATATCCACATTGCTATGATCAGTTGCTTTCTGAACTGCTTTTTTCTCACCGCTGTCATTTTTGTTGTGTTTATTTTATTGAGAAAAAAGCAGGCAGCGCATATTTATCTAAACTCCGTTCTAAGCAGCAAAGGGGGCGACAGGATGTTCGCCAACAGTATATCACTGCAAATGTATTTCAAACTTCTTTTTACCCTATAAGCGAAGAAAAAAAAACTTTACAGTGAGTATATCGTGGCCTTCACAGTTCAGCCTTTGTTCTTAGCCTTCCCAAAAATGCTATTGCACTCAGGATACATTTTCTCCTTATTTCCTCTCTCAACAACATCATAAATTCATTCCAACCCTCACCATCCATACTTATAGTGGCTTGCAGCTTCATCTCTCCCCCGCCTCTCTCTCTCTCTCTTTCACTCTTTCTGTCTCCTTCCCCTCCCTATCTGCCGGACTCAGCAGCAGCTCCTCTAATCTCTCGCGCTCCGGCGGTGCAGCACACGCTGGCCCCTCATGGGCCTACAGATGCCCTCTGTCCATGGGAGCACTTCCTGCGCAGGTGTGCCATGGGGCAGGGGCAGCATAAGACAAAACGCAGCCATGCCAGGCTGAGCATCCCAATTCGTCACCCAAAGCCACCCAAACAGCATCGGTCCAGATGCTGCTTCATCCACGCGCATCTCGTCCTGATGCACGTATCTGGTTCAGTCGAATTTTGATAGTTGTACTTTTTCTTGTGGCTGGCATCTCTTAATCAATGTTAATTGGCTCCAATTAACATATGTTAATTAATGATATTTACCTCAAATTAAAGGTATGAATGGTCCCAGAGGGTTTCCTGTTCATCCAATTAGAACCAATTAGCTGCAATTAACACGTGTAAATGAGATGCTATTGAGTCCAAAACAAACAGTGTGTAGCCTGTGCGATTCCCATTCAGTTTAACCTGAGCTGTGTGTGTGTGTGTGTATGTTTGTGTGTGTGTGTGTGTGTGTGTGTGTGTGTCTGACACACACACACACACACACACAAACTCTGTTGAACACACACATACAGTATACAAGCTCTGTTGGGCAATTTGGCAGGTCCATGGCCAGAATTTCAAGCTTAGCCATCTGACACTTCTAAGCAGACTGCATTTATATGAGGTGCTGCTGTTTGACATACTGCTATCTGCTATGTATGACTTTTGTATGTTTTACTTGCTATAGTGCTTCTAAGGTTCTTTACACACACACACACACACACACACACACACACGACAGTATATAATTCATTACAAGTCTGGGGCTTTTCTTAATGTAAGAAATTATTGTGTAAAAAGGGTCGGTTCTTAAACAGCTATTGATTGAACAAGACAAAATAGTGTGTCAAATATATTAGGATTTTAATGCTGTGTAAACATCAGGCAGCAATAGCCAAAGGAACATAATACTGAGCAGCAGTTGTATAGCTGTGTATTATGAAAATATCCCACCTCTTCTACATAAAAACTTCTTTTATGGCTAAATAAATGTGCCGTGGGTATCCCAGACTGGGCTCTTTTAGCCAGCTATACCATTTACTTAAAAAAAATTACACATTTTCAAAACCCAAACACTGAATTCTTTACCTGGGTATTAAGACTCAAGGGAAGCCATTTTTCATGCCTCTTTTCAGTTCAATTATACCAGCAGCAGAACCAAGGTAGCAATCAGCATGCAAAGTTGACATCAATAACTTCTATACACCCTCTCTATATGTGAATAGATGCAGATTATTTCATGTTGGGCTTGAATAAGCGCGCGAGCCTTTTGAAATCGACGTCGAGAGCAGAGTCTAATCTGAGTTTGCAGTTTTTGGAGAGTGTTGACAGCAATCTCCCCTAGCGCGGTGTGGTTGCGTTGCATTAGTCTCCAGGTTTTACAGTGGAAATGGAGAACGCCTCCGATACTTACCATTTTAACAATCAGGGGTTTCTGAGCTTTGCGATGGGGGGAAGAAGCCGCTTTGTTCGGTGATAAGAGCGGAGGGGGAATATGAGCAGAAAAGGCAATCCAAAGGGCTGAACAAATCTGGGAGCAGAATTATGGGATGGTAAACACGTCTACGGCTAAGAGGGAGCAGATTTGCTGTTTCTTATTTTGGGGATGTGCTGTATTTGGAGAAGAGCACAAAGGGTGGAAGGGCATCATGGGTGGGGGGATCAGGGGGTTGTGTCTTATTGGAAGACGGGAAAACAAACCAAAGGGGTAAAGCAAGAATTAAAGGACAGGAAAATGTCCCACTGTAATTCTCAACTTTTGTACATGCGAATGAAACAGCTTATGGGTTTTCACCATACCTTTACACTTTCCTCTTGACCTGCCCCAATGAATTATCTGTTCTTCAGGCAGTGTTCACACACAGGACTGTCTGGTGTGGCTTGATAGAACTATGTTAGCATAGGAATTCATAGAAATTTTCACTTTAATTCATTTAAATATATATATATATATATATATATATATATATATTCCAAAGTCTTACTGCAATTTTAGAATATATAATTTTTTAGAAACACAAAATTGTAATAATTACTTTATAGTGCTTTTTTTAACAACCACCTATGAGTGCAATTTCACAACACAACATTGGACAAAAAAAAAACACACACACTTAAATCATTTATTTGTGACAGATTTATTGAAATTTCCACGGTCAATAAAATTAAAATTGAAATGTAATCAGTTTTTACTTTGTAACAGCAGCTGGGCACACAGCACCATATACATCCATATATATTTCTCTCTTTACATTGTTCAATTCTACCGTAATATTTCTCCAGCTCTCTGATAATCATTAAAACCATGCAAGTCAATCCGCTCACACTGTTTATTTACAGTCAAATCCATTTCTGTCACTGATCCACGCAAGATCCAAAGAGAAGTATATAAGCCGTTTAAATGGGGAAAATCTTGCAAATACTGTACAATATATCAGATTGGTGCTCACATGTTTTTTTGTGCTACGTTAATTCTGCTTTCCATCTCTACTCAGAACAGCAAAGGTCTATGGGGGCTTTTCTGTGTGTGCAAAGCTGTCCTGGCATTAATATTTTCAGTGTCTCAAGCTTACAGAGAGTGAACTCTCACCCCTCCCCACTGCTGCCGCACAGAGATAAAACTTTCCGCTTCCTTTTTTTCAGCAGAGAATTACAAGAAGAAGTCGATAACACCACCACAATCAGCTTTTACACTGAGGATTGGGCTCAGGTGAATAGCATGGGACTTCTCTGTAGGCTGACAAACAGACAGGACCATACAGCGCACCTGTGGGACTCGGGAAGACCACTTCATCCCATTGTGAACATGACCAATGAAAAGAAATATCCTATCAAGCAGGCCTTTGTCTGTGCAAGGCTACAGGAGAGCGGTATTTGTCTGGCTCTCTCATCGCAGTGAAGCTAGCTCAATTACATTATCTTGTGCTAAAGGAAGTTCCAGGGCATTCTGTTGGCAATCAATCAATCAATCTTTCAGTGTGTATCTTGATGTTCTTTCTCGGGACTGAAATCTCTGACAGTGCAGAAAGCCACACCCAATCCTCTATCTGTTTCTGTGCATGGACACGAGTAGAACACTGAACTGCTTGCTAACATAGGACAGCTGTTCTTGAAATCAGATTAAACATAAAAATTCAACAGTTGAAGTTGTGTGTGTGTGTGTGTGTGTGTGTGTGTGTGTGTGTGTGTGTGTGTGTGTGTGTGTGTGTGTGTGTGTGTGTGTGTGTGTGTGTGTGTGTGTGTGTGTGTGTGTGTGTGTGTGTGTGTGTGTGTGTGTGTGTGTGTGTGTGTGTCCAGGTAAACACTACAAGATGGCATTATCCAAAATTCTTGTCCTTGTGGGGACATTTCTTGGTCCCCATGAGGAAAACAGCTTATAAATCATACATTATAAATGTTTTCAGAAAATGTAAAAATGTAAAGTTTTCTGTGATGGGTAGGTTTAGAGGTTTGTGTGCGTGTGTGTGTGTGTGTGTGTGTGTGTGTGTGTGTGTGTGTGTAAATGAATGTTAGGCCTAATAAAATAAATCAAAACAATAAATTGATTATTTTACAATACATTAAAGGGATAGTTCACCCAAAAATGAAAATTCTGTCAGTAATTACTCACCCTCATGTTGTTCCAACCCTGTAAGACTTTCGTTCATCTTAGGAACACAAATTAAGATATTTTTGATTAAATCTGAGAGCTGGCTCACTCCTCCATAGGCTTCTTAAGGGATCGAAACTGGCCGGCCCAGAAAAGTTATTAAAGACATCGTTAAAATAAAATCCAAGTGACTACAGTGGCTCAACCGTAAGTTTATCAAGCGATGAAAATACTTTTTGTGCGCAAAAAACAAACAAAAATAACGACTTTATTCGTTGAATATTGATTGAGCCACTGTAGTCACTTGGACTATTTTAACGATGTCTTTAATAACTTTTCTGGGCCGGCCAGTTTCGATCCCTTGGAAGCCTATGGAGGAGTGAGCCAGCTCTCAGATTTAATCAAAAATATCTTAATTTGTGTTCCGAAGATGAACGAAAGTCTTACGGGGTTGGAACAACATGAGGGTGAGTAATTACTGACAGAATTTTCATTTTAGGGTGAACTATCCCTTTAAGGCATGAAATCAATAGTAGTAATAAACAAATTATTTTACATAACATTCATTACTCAACTGGACATTGTCATGAGTTCTCATACTGTTTGATTTTTAATTTTACTTTTAATATGGCCAACTGCAACAGAGTTGCTGTCGGTCTAGTACTTTAGAACTAGTGAATGCAACAAAGAGGCAATTACAGACTCAATTTCTAAAAAATTTGTTGAAATGTAGTCCTTGCATATCAGATGATGTACAAAATCCTATTAAATATACAGAGCAGCAGTTGATTAAACTAGCAATATTCGTTCAACACAGATGCATTTTTATGCATATATGTTGCACTATAAGTAACCATAGCAGTACAACTGATACTGTATGTGCCCCAGTGTATTGGATAGAGCTTGATTCATTGAGCCCTTTCTTTTTGTTGCAACATCCTTAAAACTCTGCAACTGCCTGTCTATCTTTAACAGATATATAGTTATCTAGAAATGGAGAGTGTAGGTGAGATTTATGTTCAGACTAATGCATACACTTGCTGGTCTGCCTAATCGCCATTTCGTGAGGCTGGTCGGGAAGCGGGAGAGACGGTGAACCTGTGATGCTCTGATAGGGGATTCCTGCAGGCCTGATTAGATCTAGGGCATGTTTGTCTTCCAGTAACAGGAACTACTTGATTTGTAAGAGGTCTGGCTTCCAGCAGCATTTGAGTATTAATTCCCACCCACACCCTGAGGAGGAAGCAGGGAATACATATTAAAGAGCTAGGATCTTTTACATCACAGCAGCAGTCAATAAGACACCATATACTCGGAGGGTATGATGCATGGATCTCTAGAAGGTGAATGGGGAAATGCTGAGATAGATATTATTTTCTCGTATTCAAATATATAAAAACAAATTCTTGATTTTTCATGACAGACTGAAAGTTTGATTTTTGACCTAGACTATAGCCTACATAAAATATGCCTATGTATATAAATATAAATGCATGATTAGACTATAAATATATAAATATAATTATATAATTAAACTACATATTTATATAGTTTATATTCAAATAAACATATATAGGCTACTAAAGTATGTATATATATATATTATAAAATATGCTTCCTTTTGTATATATTTTAGTGCTGGGCAACGATTAATCGCATCAAACGTTTGTGTTTACATAATATATGTGTGTGTATCATTATTTTGTATATATAAATACACACATATGCATGTATATATTTAAGAAATAGTTGCATTTATATACTGTATATTTATACCTGATTTATATTATATATAAATATAAATATTTTATATATAAATTACACATTTTTCTTAAATATATACACATGCATATGTGTGTATTTATACAAAATAATTAAACACAGTTACACACATATATTATGTAAATAAAAACTTATTTTGGATGCGATTAATCGCAATTAATCATTGCCTAGCACTTGTTTCCAGAGGACTGTAATTTTATGTGTAGCCTATTTATCATGATATGTATTTGGATACAACTACATCCATGAGGCGACTTACACTACAGTCTGTTCAGACACACTGTGATTTGGATGCCTTAAGGGTATGTGCTCTTTTAGGTGATATTTTCAAACTAAGGTCTGCTCCAGCGGTCTCTGCCATCTGGACCCGGCAGACCCGCAAACAGGTCAAGGTGGGTGCCATTCCCATGGCCCTGACTGCCTGTCACAATGCCAGTGTGCTAATTTACAGCCAGCAACCCCCCTATCCTGTCCTGTCCTGCCAGCCAGCAACTCAAGGGTGTGAAGATGCCAACAACATGCACCGCTGAAGACAAATCAGCCACAGTCTCTCGTAAAACACCCCGAGGTCATGACCTCTTCACCTTTTCAACCCATCACTCCAAGTCATACAGCCCTACCTCCCGCCATGCCTACCTGATGGCCCATTCAGGCACAAACACACAAGAGGAAAAACTGCTCCAAACAAGGTAACGGTCTCATCTGAGCCCACCGTACAGAGAAAACTATTTGCATGCCCACCCTCTGTTTCAGCTCTCGAGACGCAGCAGGGGGAATATGAAAGTCTGTAGTCTGTGAGTAAAGCAGCCGAGATATCTCAACACACGTGCAGTGAGGAACTGCTGGAGTACAGTGGAACAGCACCTCATTCAACTAATGGCCCTGGAACAACAGGAGGGCCAGCAGCAAAAATGGGTTTGTCTGGCATTTGGCATTCTAACCAGTTTCTTGGCTTTTGTTGTCTACTGGAAATGAGAATATTTTCTTTTCAGTGCATCGTGCAGTTTTTTTTTCCTTCTGTGTGAGCAGTTTTCTACCTTATCGTTCAACTTTTGTCCATTTCAAATGGGAATGGTTTTGAGAGTCTTGAGTAGGACTCAATGTCATCATCTAACAATCATTTTCTCTTTATCACTAGTTTGCTTTATACAGTATCAGAGCTGAGATGAGCCAAGCATGACTACCAATCCTGTCTTTGCCTCGTTGAGGTCAACATTTGCTAAAGAGTTTGTAAAATATTTGTCCTGGACTCATACCTGACAGAGAATGAGTGAATGGACACAGAAATAATGGTGGATACACTATGAGCTCAATGTTTGTGACTGATAAAGCCACAGCCAATGCAGAAAAGCCACTCCCTGAAATAAACTGTCCCATTAAAATAAAATGTTGCCCATATAACGAATTGAAAACGCTTGTTTGGATCCTGCATAAATTTGGAGGGGATCCCAAGGCTGGTGCAAAATAAGATTATTGGCAGTGCATTATAATTGATTCACAACCTCATATGACCATGCATCCTAAACAAAACTCTGAAGCATGCTTATTATTTATATGCAAGCCCTAACCATAAATTGCCACCTTATATTTCTATTTTAAACAGCGTTGCTGTGGTGGGTATGGTAATGACTAAGAGTGAGAATATTTGGGGTATTGCAAGGAATCCCTTTATAAATCTCCTTAACGATTACTACTGCGCGTATGGGTTTAAAAATGGCACTGTATGCACATGTGTCTGGACCAGTCGAGAACATCACGTATTTATATGCTCGTGCTCAGTCGCGCGCTCTGCTCTCACCGGCCCTAAATCCCGACTGCGCCTGCTGACGTGAGGCATGCTGGGGTGAGTGCGTTTTGCCTATGCATTAGCCATTCATTTCGTCTGTCTGACACCTCTCCAACATAAAACCGTACGGCGGAGGTAAAATATCTCTCTCCTGGCGAAAATAAAGCTTTGTCTCCCTCCTGATCTATAGGATATAAAATAAAGCCATGGCTTTGATGGTGGCTTTACCTTATGCAGGGCTTGCTTTTTGTGCACACAAAGGCAATGAAGATGAATGAGGAGGGATTGCCGAGGCCTTGTCTCCCGTGGTCCTTTAGGATCACCCCCTTTTCCTGCGTTCGCTCCAGACTCTCGGAGAAGTTAGTCAGGCAGCTTTGTTATTGATCCGAGGCAGTCGATTGACATGAGAAGGGATGTGTCCGGTCTTTTCATATTTTCTGTTTTTAAACTTGGATTACATCGATTAGCATTGTTTACATTTTTTATATTTTTTTTGTCAAATTGAAGGCGTATTCTTATGTGGTTTGTGATATTTTCAGTTAGGCCTACTTAGAAATAGGCTACTTACAATTACTTAGTTAAATATATAAATATATATAAATATAGCTGGCCTAGTTGTTTTCTGGTTTGGCTGGGTTTCCCGAAGCTCTAGAATTTTAGCTGAGGATTCCTATGAAGTTCTTAACGTTCTTGATGAACGTTCCCAGATTAATTGCGCCACCCACTCATCCATATAGGCCGAACGGATCTTTGTCCTTTCTTTGATTACAATTTCTGAAACCTTGTCTTATCAAAGCCGTAATTGTTTTTATTAAATTGAGAAATATTAAAAAATCAAGGATGAGGTGAATTATCATGGTTTGCATCTGTTCGCGCTATGTATTTGGCTTTATATGTGCCTGCTCCTACATGTAATGATGCACTGGTTCCACTAACACGAGCACTCTGGTTTGTGGAAAAAGGTGATCAATAATGAGATGGAAGTAAAATATCCGAAAGGAAAGAAACTCAAGTTCATCATTTAAAGTCAGTATTTCAGATGGCAGGCTAGTGTACCTACAGATTAGTCATTGGCTATTTTCAAGAGAGAGAAAAATACCAAAACAAATCATTCTAGGTTTCTTAAAAATAGAAATAGGGCTTTAATTCAGCCCTTGTTGATATCAGCAGCAGACAGCACTGGAGTCTTGCAGGCTGTTGGAGCTTCAGTGCAGAAATCTGCTCGTGTTTAGTAGCTATCTGCTGATTTTCAGCCCCGCAGTCGTCCCCCGAGCATTGCCCACTGCGCGATAATATCTCAAAGGGAGTGGTTATCACCACACATTATATTATAATCATTAGTGATCCTGGCCCTTTCACCCGCACTGCAGAATAAGCGCTGGGAACCATTAATCTAAACTAGAGCGACCATTCTCAAAGACTGCTCGTTTCTATTCGTGCCCAGCGGGGAATAATATAAAAATGTTCTTGTCACTGCTCTTTGCTTGTCTGTCTCTAATGAGATAATGACGTAGATGTTCTTATGGTTTTTGTTGATGTTTAGGGGCATCAATAACGATTGTTATATCTTATCTAAGACAATATAACGTTATTATATAAGTTTATTGTTATAGGCATATCGCTTTCCATTGGGCAGAAATAAATTGCATCGTGGTGTGGTAGTGAGTCATCATCATCATCACGTTGATTTCCCACTCACGCTGAGCCTTCGTTGCTAAATAATTTTCCATCCACCTCGAATATTAACAAAATATTAAGATTTACTGTGTCAAAATGTAGACTATCTGACTGATTAATAATCACATTTTTGGAATCTATTTTATAATTGCATGATTATTCGTATCGTATATATTTACTCGTCGTCTGGCATAGTTAAAATTTGAATAAGACTGTTAATCCTTGGTCTTGGATGCAAGGCCTAAGCGGGTCGTCGTGTCTGTGTTTGATTATCGGGTGTAGGGGGGAAATAACAGCTGTTCCAGTGACTACGAGATCTATAACCCAAATCGAATTTCTCTTGCCAGTCTTCGGAAGAGCTGGAAAGTCAGGAAAAAAATGTTTAGTTACTGGTCAATACTGAAGCTATTGGATTATGTTTGCTTTTTATGCTCACAGGAGCATCTCATTTGACGTGGTCACGGTTTCACTGATGGACTGCTAATTATTCCTGAACACTTTATTTACCCACAAGTCAACAATTCGTTGAGTTAGTCTGGGATTTAGAGTTCATGTTTTTTGGTTGAAGACTGCAGTAAGGAATATAATTGCAGAGGTCTTGCTTCAGTCGTCCCTGCCCCCTAATCGGTTTGGACATGCTGTGGGTCCGGGTTTGGTCGTTGCACATCACCTCACTGCACCGCAGAGCCGAAAAGATTGACACAACGCGGTCCTGGAGCACCACACGCCTATTGTCCACACTGCGAAAATAAAGACATTCTCTTGAAAGCAAAGCAAGACACATGCTTCATTGCAGTCATATTTAAATTACCCCATACCCCCCACCCCCACACACTGGGCGCGCGGTCTCACACGCGTGCGCACACCGTTTGGTAAGGGCATAGGTGCTGTCCGGAGTGCTCAGTGGGGTTGTTTGCTGCCATGTCAGGCCTTTTGATCTGTTGTTTTGCTGATTGGTCTTTTAAAAAAAACTGTTTTAGGTTAACTTATTTTTAATGAAGCCATTATAAGAGTAAAAAAGTAGTGAAGACTTTAGAAGAAATTAAGTAGCATAGCCTGTATTTTCAAAATTTCAACTTAATTTTATTTTCGGATTTTTTTTTTTTTTAAACGTTCATTGCATAGCCAACATTGGACAGATAATTTATAATAATAAAAGTAGGCTACCACAATATTTATATTATTTTCGAATTTATAATGTCATAATATGTCCGCACAATATTTTGCGTTTGTCGAACACTGCCATTTTTTTTTTGTTTTTTTACTGCAGAGCACGTTACTAGTCATTCCACATATCATGAATAAAACGCGTAAACAAACAGGCAGCGGTGCAGAGCGATATGGAGAGGGGCCCGAGGCACAGAGCCCCCCTTTGCTCGGGCTCCTGGCGGTCCCGGTGCACCAGCTGATCAAAGCCCGAGTAAGGGGTAATATTTCTCACTTTATTACCGGAGTCACAGCGTGTCTGTACGGCCAGCGATCACACACTGCTCTGCCCACACCGGCTCAGTTAATGTATCGTAGCTATATAGCATGACAGTGCGGGGAAAAAAAATACACTAAAAAGCAAAACCACTCACTCTCTTAATAATAATGGTATTTGCTTAAAGATGACACTCTAATTTTGTTTTATTTGTGGAATTTTTGTTTAATTTTAAAACGAAAATTTAACTAACATCCACAAACGAAAAAAAGTCCTAAAATATTCAACAAATTTAGTCAAATGAATATTAATTTTAGATATATTCCAAACGAGTTGACTCTATAATACTTGCAGCTCGTTCAAGATAAAATGTTTACTTTATTTATTTATTAATTTATATATGTACATTTATTTACATATCCCATGCATCTCATCACTGAACTTTAACACTGCACTTGAGCAAAATGCTCTGATCATGACGGGAACAACAGAAACTTTGCCTTTTAACAAGTTCCATATGCATAAATCTCTTGAATATGCACTTGGCTGAGATTTAATAGGCTGCACATTTTATGTGATAATAAATTTCGGAGAATTTCTACAGTATCTATTAACCACTAACTGTTTGATTCACTCTCTTGCTTTTTAGGTTCAGCTTATTCGAAAAAGATTCCGCGCTAAGAGCATGCGTAAAGCAGCCAGTGCAGTTTGACAGGCATTGGTCTCTCAGTGGTGAGAATGTTTCGATCGATAGCTCCCTCTAGCACTGCCCCATCTCCAGACTGGCCGTTTTTTCCGTTCGGTCAGTAGTCCACCTGACAATGCCACTAATTGAAAGCTGTATTCCCATCATCATGGATGAGTCAGCATGTCTAATTATCAGTATGCTATCGAAATGGATACATTTGTAAGCATGATGTTTATTATTATTATTATTATTAATGAAACTTCCCTTGTAGGATAGACGTGATATAGCCTAAATGTTTCCGAAGTTCTACTCAAAGTGGAAAGCAGATTTTTTCATATAACCTGAATATATGGTTTTTCCAAATCCATCTCGATGAACGGGTGCAATTACTAAATACATGATGAATGAATTTAAAATTTAAGGTTATTTTAAATCATACGAATTCCAAAGAAAATTATTTTTTTAAGTTCAGTCAAATTTTTTGCAAATGATTTTTAACTGTTAACATATAATGTCGTAAAGATAATCAGTGCGAGAAAAGTATTATTATTGTTACCGTATTATTATTATGCTATTATTATTATTATTAAGCTGTAATAACAAGTTTTAGCCTCTAATAAAGTGATAATGTAGCTATTATACACTAAAATATGACCGAAATAAATAGAAATGTGACGAAAAGAATATACGAAATTGTTTAAATGTTGTTGCATAGTGAAATATTATTATAGACTATTCCGTTTATCTCTATTCCATTCTCTCTATTATTGAAGACGAAATAACCAGTGGATTGGCATGCCTTCCAAAGATTGAGAAATGTTTAAATGAGACTAGTTGAAATGAGAGAAAGGGGAGGAGTGGTGGCCGCATAGGCGACTGCAAAAGATGGAGTGTGTTCATCTTTTATCTGTTATTCGTCGTGAAACAACACATGTCATCCAAGGGTCCCACAGTCAAAGAGGAGGACTCCCTAGACGCTCATCGGCAGCTGTTTTTGTGTGTTGTGTAAGGCCTTTTGCTGCCATAGTGAACCAGCCCCACTATTCCGTTTTACATGAGAAATGGCCCATATGCACAAAGTTGCGTGGTATTGGTTCCAGATTCCAGAATGGAACGATTGCACAATATACGCGGAGAGAATGTAAATAGCTGAGATTGTGAGGTTGAGGGGCGTGATGTGTGTGTTTAAGATGGAATGGCAGAGTCTGTATATGGTGATGAATTGTGTCAGTGTCACACATGAAGGCAAAGATACCAGAGGTTCGAAATAAGATTAGGATTCGGAGCGTGTGCTTTAATGATATTGAATTATTACATACAAATATTTGCTGTGAAAATTTCAGGTAAGGTTAATTGGCATACAGCAAAAACTAAACATTTCATATTAGAAAATAATTCCAGTACAGAAAAAAAATAGCCATAATTACATATTACACACTGAGCATATTTTAATTATTATAAAACACTAAAAATAACATTCAAGGGTTTTCGAGAAAATTATTGTCCATCCATACAAGGAAACAAGCATGGAACCCATACAATCTGAAATGGTTCTGAATTCATTAGCCCTATACCTTAATTGTTATTTACAATGAAATGTAACCATTAGCTAGGCTACATAACTTGAAGAACACGGTGTATATTGCTTAAAATCAGAAGAACGGACTTAACAGATCCAACATAACACCATAAGGTGTTTGGGCCATTAGAGGCTGCTGAGGTGATCTAACATCCTGTAAAGTTTAGAGCCCTCATGTCTTTCACTTTCTCTCTTTTAACAAAGGACCAAAGGAGGATTAAGTGTCTTTTCGTTGATTGAATGTCGTTGTCAAATTGTCTTCGTAAAATTCTTTAAACGGAGTAGGCTATAAAGGATAGTTTTTAGAGCTGTGTATTTTTCTATCTTACTGTCTTGGGATATATTATGGTTATAAATTAGATTTAGTGTCAGTGAATGGGGAAATGAACAATTTTTGACATTTTCACATTAGTTCTCGCCCAAGACATAAACATGATTTTATAAAAACAAAGTATACGTTATTATTTTATGGCACACTTCATGAAGGTTTCAGGAAACATTCTGTTGTCTTAATAGTTACATATATCGGATACATAAAAATATATACATATACATCATTTCATGCTTGCGCTGTTATTCAGTACAATGAATAAAGAAAAAAAGCAATGCATATTCCAGAATAAGCATCCTTGCGCTACATTTCTTTTTAATAAATAAACAACGCAGTCACACTCAGTTAGTACACAACAGTTTTCACAGCATGACGTATCTCCAATAACTTAACGCACTGACACATCTACATAGGCTATACATAAACAATGCGTAAATTATCAGATATGTACCTTATCAAATGCTTCTCTTGTCCCTCGGCTCCATGCACCAGAATAGACGATTATTGGAAAATGACGAGAACAAGTAAAAAAGACTTTCAAATAGCAAGGTCTGTTTTCTGACTCCTCACATTAACTAAGATATGACAGTTTCTGGGATTTTTGACAATTGGTGTCTTCTGTTCCCTATAAATAGCGCAGAGTGTGCCGGTAAAGCGGTGAGGGGATAGCTAATGGTTACTTGAACGGCAAGCCGCTGATTGGCCTCGGCCCGGAGTGACGTCAGGAGGCTGTGAATAAGGCTGGCTCGTGTGCTTTCAGGAACATGCAGAACACCGGAGGCTGTTCGGGGATCGTCATCAGTCCTGCAACGAGATGTCACGCGCATTCTGTTCACACTAGCATCTTTCTTTCACCTCTTCTGTCTTACCGAGGAAAACAGCACGTTACAGAGGGACACGCACTTTTCAAACGCGTTTGGTCATTGCATCTTTCAGAGGGACGTATACAGTGGATACGTGGACATGGTAAAGTGCACTCCAGTGTCTCTGGGCTCGCGTGTCTCCTGTGTTGAAGACCGGTTGCGTTAGATGCTCGCTTATGAAAGACTTGAATGAACATCATCACCAATGCTTCACCTTGTTGACAACGGCGACTTGCTTTTTCCGCAATGATGTCCATGTCTTTGTAGCCAACGAACAGTTGGTGTTTTGAAAGATTTCTCTATGCTGGCTTCATTTGTGCATCTCAGAATTTGGGAAGGAAGAGGATGAGAAATAATGACTGACAACTGAAGCACTACCTCATGAGAAGATCCTCTTTTATCATCTTGATTTTGGACCGCTACAGGTCCATCCGCATACACAAAAGTGGTGAATATATTTAAAACTTCTTGATCTTTTCCTTTCAAACCTGTTCGCCAAGACTGATTTGGAGCATCCTTCAGCGTTACACCCCTTTCCCTCCTCTCTTTTGAAAGGGGAAAACAGGAGCAGCAGACCCTCAGGTTGTGGACACCACGGCAGTAACTGTGGGAGCACATCCAAAGACGATGGTCCACTGTGCGGGCTGCGAGAGGCCTATATTAGACAGGTTTCTCCTTAATGTTCTGGACAGAGCATGGCACATCAAGTGTGTACAATGCTGCGAGTGCAAATGTAACCTAACAGAGAAATGCTTCTCTCGAGAAGGAAAACTCTATTGCAAAAACGACTTCTTTAGGTAAGTTCCTTGTGTGAGTTCGACCTCAAGATTTTTTTTTCTGCTGTGGATCTATGTCTGTGATACATGGGAATATAATAGTTTATTTAATACGACGAGCTTCAGGGACACTGGTATAATTGTCTACAAGAACAACAGAAAAAGTTGGTCATATTTTTAACTCCAATATACAGATATAAACGGTTGCTTTGCAGCTATATGGTTAAATCATTTTATTATTTATTTATTTGAAAATTTTGTGGGTTATACATAAATTAAACCAAAAGACAACCAAATATATATCATTTTAAAATGGCACAGTTCAGTTTTAAAAGAGGTTTCACACATTTGGGAAGTAGCTTTTTCCTCAGTCACTCAAACATTTACAGTGCTACTTAAATTTGATGAAAATTGATCTGTAATAAACTTAAATTCAAAATGCTGTTAAAGCTATACATAGTGCATATATATATATACAATTTTGCATGATTTCATTAGAATTAGGACTTACATTCACACTAACATGAAGTGTGACCCTAAGTACTGTCAACAAGCCCGACTTGTTTGATTCTTTGATTAGGACGTCCATTAATTAAATGCTTGTTAATTTGAATTGTTATGCAAAATGGCGAGCAAGTACACTAATAGTCTGTGTACTCGTCCGCAGCAAGGGTTTTAAGGAAATCACACTTTGTTTACAACGAATGGCAGCCAGGGAAGCCGCAGGGATCAATGCTTTGCCAGGGTAGTTGAAAGTGTAACGCGGCCCAGTGGCCCCGCGTGTGGCTGCAGTGCTTCGAGTTAAGATGTGATAAGTGGATTTGAATAATAAACGACTTTGAGATGGAAACCCTCAGACAATGTAATCACAGACTCAGAATCAACAATCTGTACAGAGAACCACAATACACATTATTGGTCACAATGAAGTGGTGAGTATTTACTGCAATGGTGATTGTTTTGGAAGAATGTACATTTGTTACGGGTGATTATTAATTATGCTTTAATGCACATTAAAACACATGCAACATAAATCTAAATTCAAAGTATTTTTTTAGGTGTGGGCTACTAATACATAGGCCTATCTAAATATTATTTTTATTTTTTTGCGTTAACATTGCATAAACAATAACAACTGAACAAATAATTATTGTGAAATGTATATTATTCCCAAAATAAGAGTGATGATAATATAAAACATTTACGAACAAATATATATGCTATTACATCTCCCTGCTCTGGGCATAGACTATTATAACATATCCTTTTTATATTTATCTGCTATTTTACCGTGGTATAGTGACCATTTTTTTCTCGGTCTGTCCATTTGCAGGCGCTTTGGAACGAAATGCGCAGGTTGTGCTCAGGGGATCTCGCCGAATGACTTGGTCCGGAGGGCACGGAGCAAAGTCTTTCATCTGAACTGCTTCACATGCATGATGTGTAACAAGCAGCTATCAACGGGGGAGGAATTGTATATCATAGACGAAAATAAATTTGTCTGTAAAGAAGATTATTTAAGCAGCTCGAACGGAAAAGACGCCAATCTCCTTTCAGGTGAGTAAAATTAATTAGGGGAAATGATAACTGGGAATATAGCCTATATATATATATAGCCTATATATATATATATATATAGCCAATATATATGCCTATATATATATATATATATATATATATATATCACTGTACGCGTCCGTAGTTTTTTGTCCCATATTATTTCGCTATATCAAGAATACTGAACATTTAGATTAAAGATTAATATCTTTTGATGAAAACATGAAATTTTTTAGCAAATACAGACTGAACTCTCTTGAAGTCCGTTCAATATGTCTCACAAAAACCAATTATTGTATTTTTCTATATTCTTAAATAATAAAATAAGTCTTCAGACGGTGTCATGCATAGCAAATTTTGAAAAGCATCACATTTTTTTTTCTTCCAATTTCAATGTGAAATTAAGTACAGATTTTGCTGCATTAATTTTGTGGCCTATTGCAGATTAACAGCTGGCCAGTTTATTTTCTAATAATCTTTTACAGTAAACTAGTGCATTGTGACAGTTCTGTCAGCTCTAAATACCAGTGTTTCTTTGTTCTTTCTTTGTTTATTCACGTCTTCTTTTGTTTTATTGAATTTTGCGTTTCTTTCATTTTTTCATGTGGGTTTATTTATTTATTTTACATTCCATTGTTTAGTGTATAACACTTCTCTGGTCCCCATGTCTAATTCTGAGGTTTTTATTTCGACTCCTTGTCTCCGACGTCCCTTTCCACATTCAGTTACAGCTTGCAGTGACCCTAGTTTATCGCCAGATTCGCAAGACCAGCTACAGGACGATGTCAAGGATGCGGAAAGCGCAAACTTATCGGACAAAGAAACGGGTAACAATGAAAATGATGACCAGAACCTCGGAGGCAAACGGAGAGGACCGCGTACCACGATTAAAGCAAAGCAGTTGGAGACACTGAAAGCGGCATTCGCGGCGACCCCCAAACCAACCAGACACATCAGGGAGCAACTGGCGCAGGAGACGGGGCTCAACATGCGAGTTATTCAGGTAAACTTAAACACCATTACATAGGCTACATTAAAAAAAACTGTGTTTATTGGTAGCATATAATTGCTACGCTTGCTGCTAGTAATTTTGACGACAAACACGATCAGATAGGCCTACAAATACTGTTTCTTGACGAGAATTTATAGTGTGTGATTCTTAGGCATCTTGTGGTAGGCTACAAATGTCTCTTCCTGGATGAAATAGAGAAAAGCACATGCGAGCCTTCACTGTGCCTCCTTTCCAATCCTTGAGGCAAGACCATTTGAATTGAAATGAGGACACTTTTTGCTGGCATCTGTAAATATTTGGAAGTAACATTTATATGGTTAGCCTTTTTATACTTGACTCGAGAGATGGAGAGGCACGCCAGCTGGCATCAGACTGGTGAGAACGATGGGAGTCTTGGCAATGCAGCGCCATCACGTTTTGCGACCACATTTAGACATGCTGTGACGGTTCTCAGTCAAGTGGAAACGCAGAAATCTGTCCCTGTGTCTGTCAAAGTACCTCATACTAGGTGGTGTTCTGTGAGAAATTGAGAATCGATCTTTGCTTTTTCTGTCGAGTGAACGGGCGGAACAATGAGAGTCCAGCCAAGGCGCGCAGTACATTGGCGAATGTGCGCCCTCATTTACGCACGCTATATGGACTTTGTCAGCATCGTTTTAAAGATCCTCATCTTGGTCATTTTGTTCAGCGTGAGAGATCCGATAAGAACACAGATAAAGCATCATCGTCGTTAAAAGCCCCGTAATAGATTGGTGCTGCAGGGATAATGCCTTAAAATGAGACTGAACATAAGATCAAGTGGAGGGAAGGGGTTGAGATTAATAGAGTGACGAGGTTGGATATTTAAGACCGTCAGAGTAAACTATAATTAGCAAAAGGAATTCAAGGGTGGATATATAGATTGCGAAATAATAACTGCATAGAGCCGGTTAATATATCGGTAACCACCCTCCTATTAAGTATTAATTAGAGATTTGAAGTCCCCGCTGCTGCCCCCTCAGTCGAAGTAAATGGAGGGTTAAAAGATCATTAAAGTGAGGTTAGATCCGACTCTCTAACAGTGACGATAATTACGAGTAATCTTGTCACTACAATACGAATGTATTCCGTCACTTCACAGGCCTACCTCAGTAGACTGTGAAAACGCTGCTCTGACCCAATAAAAATAGTAAACGTGACATGTAAACATTAGGCCATAGTGCCAGACTGTTAGGTTTGCACATCTAGTAGGGTCTCTTATTTTAGTTTGCATGGCACTACAAATAAAATAGGCTACAAAAGTTTAAAAATGCTTTAAAGGTTTAAGTCAAACCGGTGCCAAAGGGACAGCCTAGGCCACTTAGAATAAGCCTATTTCACTAATAAATAAAATCGAATTGACCCTCTGAAAAATCGTAAAATCAACAAAAACAAATATGTTGGTATAATGCTGACCGCATTTAAACAGTGCAGTCACATACATTTACGCAAATATGTTAATATGGTTAGCATGTAATGTTTTTATTTTGGTAGTTGATAATATGATATTTGATTTTTGTTCATAGTTTATGTTTGCCCATGTTGCTGTGTACTATAACTAGGCGTGCTACTGAACGTAATGAACTACCATACTACTTCTGCAATTATTTCATCCACATACAATGCACACTGTTGGTTTTTACCTCTGAAATTAATTATTGTAACCGATTTTAGCGCACAATTTTAAAAAGATGTCCAATGCTTTTTTTGCCCATGTTCTCTAGGTATGGTTTCAGAACCGGCGGTCTAAAGAGCGGCGCATGAAACAGCTGAGCGCGCTCGGCGCGAGGAGACACGCGTTCTTCCGGAGTCCGAGAAGAATGCGAACGCTCGTGGACAGACTCGAGCCTGGAGAATTAATTCCAAACGGCCCGTTTTCATACTATGGAGGTAGGATATAATGCCTTATTATAGATTTATCAATATCAAACCTTTGTCTGAAATATGTAGGCTATTTCTGTCTCGCGTTGGTTTCATTTGTTTCGCCTCATCAGAAGCGACATATTTTATATCTGTTAGTTTGTGTTTTAAATTTAAATGGGACAGTTTTTTTAGTTTTGTAATTTGACTGGGCTTCCTGAACATATAGCTACTGTCTAATTTTTCCTGTTGTCCATCTGTTTAAAATGCTTTGATATTGTGGAAACAGTTGTTTGATATTTGTTGTGTTGCTCTTTTAAGAACTTTTTAATGCTTTTTACTTTACTTTTAATCCACAATAGCGTGTATGTTCCATGTGTCGATTTTATTCAGTGTAGTTTATTTTTATTTCACTTTTTATTTGACCCAAGTGTGTTGGGTGTATATATATATATAGCCTATATATATATATATATATATATATATATATATATATATATATATATATAAGAAAAGTTCTGTTACACAAATCTGTGGTCTTTTCACTATCAGTGGTTTTGAATGTTGATTTAAAAAAGGTTTTTTAAACCCACTTACATTAGGATAAAAGGATGTGTATTTTTTGTTATTCCTACTAAAATCCTAATATATTTCTGCTGTAGCTGTTGGGTAAACAAATTGAATCTAAATGTATGACTGTCAGTTTCTTTAAAGGCACATACTCGATGACAATTTCCCTGAGATACATGAACTGAAGTAGAAACTGTGATAACTAGCCCCAGTTTCCCCCTATATATTTGAAAATAATTTAATAGGTTCTCCTCCATATGCATAAAACAAAGCAGTTATTGTTATATATACTCTATCATATCAATAACAGCTTGTTTCATAAGTTTTCAGCTGTTCAGAAAGGCGAAGCCTTCCTCGCTGTAATTAGCAAAGCTTTGTTCTCCCCACCCAGCTACATTTGTGATTTCAGTGTAACATGTTCTGTGACTAATGTGGCGTATTGAGATTTATTCCAAAGAACGACACACTACATACTCTCAGAATTTTTAAACAAGGAGTTTCCGCCTGCTCTTTGTTTCCAAATCTAAACCGAAATTCTTTTATCCTTCGTGTATCTACAGATTATCAGAGCGAGTACTACGGCCCGGGAGGGAATTACGACTTCTTTCCCCAAGGCCCTCCATCTTCACAGGCCCAGACTCCAGTAGACCTCCCCTTCGTTCCTTCGTCAGGACCCACCGGTACCCCGCTAGGGGGCATGGACCATCCTATCCCCGGCCACCATCCGTCCAGTGAAGTACAGCGCTTTTCAGATATCATGTCTCACCACCCAGGGGACTCGCCCAGTCCAGAGCCAGGGATACCTGGGCCCCTGCACAGTATGTCCTCAGATGTTTTTGGACCTAGTCCGTCCTTTACATCCCTCTCCCTCAACGGCACCGGATACAGCAACCACCTCTCCCACCCTCCATCAGAAATGAACGAGGGCACGGTCTGGTAGCTCCTGTGAACGGACATTTCAGCAGAGAGAAATTATGATAAACAGAGGAGGGAGGGAGGGAACAGGGACACTGGCCGCACATTCTGGTTATCATTTTTGTCCTTTCCCCCCTTTTTTCCATGTCATAAATGTGGTGGGACAGCTCACAGAGAGAGCAGCAGAGGGCAGCATGGGCATTGACATTTATCTTCTTGAACTCATTGTGTTGATGTTCCGTTTCCTTCTTTCTTTCTTTATCCCAAGTCCGAACTCAAGAAGAGAAAGAATTTATACTGTTGACCAGGTCGCTGTATGAACTCCCAGCACAGCAGAGTCCCTCCAGAAGCTCAATACGTATCACCGGTTAAATCGCCGCTCTAAAACAGCGATAGCGACACATTAACAGCGTCAGCTACCGTCAAAGACTTGTCAGCTTTACAGAGAAACACCCAAGGCGGCTGATCTAACGCTAACCTGCAATGTTGACTCCAGGAAAGATCTAAGCCGTCAGACTAATTTATTTATTTGAAAACTCCTCAGACCTCCTTGCCTTTCAAGGCTCTGCCATACTGACACTTAAACAACCTTTTCGACACTAAATATGTTTCTGAAGGCCAGGGAGAAAAAGCTTTTTTTTCTCTCTTTCTGGGCATATCCTGTTTTTGTTCCCCAAGAATTCCACCAAATCTGAAGAAGTTAGCCTTCAAAAGGCAAAATGTTGAAATGTGTACGGATGGTGAACCCTTTATTTAATGGAAGAGAACTTGAAATGTTGATAAATGAAGTCTACCTTCTAAAATTATTTTAACAAGGGTCTGAAAGGGACATAGAACAGTCAACTGTTTACGTAATATATTTAATTCAGGAGTTAAAAGTATCAACCATGATTTAGAACCTCTTGATCCAGAAAAAAATGTTCCAAGCAACCAACCAAACTTTTGTATTGATTTTATTTATATTGTATGATGGAAGTTTGCTGGGGTTGTGGTTCACTGTGCTAGTTTGTACAAAATGTTGTTTACAAAAACAAAAAAAACAAAAAAAATGGAAAAAAAAAACAAGTAGACAGTTGCCAAATAAAAACATAGCACAAATACTGTAAAAGTGCTTTGCACCATTATCTGCAGAACGTGTTGAAACAAAGTGTAAGTGTTTAAAAAACAATAAGAAGTATTGACTTCTTAATTTTTTTAGTCTGCTGAAAAAACATTCATAAATTGTTAATATAACATACTTAGACCTACAAGTTTTATTTTTGTGTCTTTAAAGGAAAATCCAAACTATTGAAATTGATGGTCAAATGTGCAGCAAGCAGCTGCTACTTTCTTTAAATATCAAATTCTCATGGTATGTCTTTTATTGTTCTAATAAACCTAAGCTTACGTGACCTCCAGTGCATATTAGACCATTCACTGTATAAATACGACATGTTGACAAATTTGTGAGTTTTTAATAAAATTAGAAAATATGAAATTCGGATGATAGGTGCTTTTCCTTGGACTAGCTGAGATTATAACCATCTAAATACAGGCGCTTTCTGAGAAATATGGCTTCCGAAGAATATTCCCCAACTGTAATCTCTCAGGATGAACATGACATGGTGGAGGACATCACATAACCCTCACAAGGCTGTCTTGACTGCAATATGTACAAAAAATCCTCGTGTAAAGATGTCCTTTCATGATACGGCATTTCACAATACTATAACAAAGCATCATTTACTCAGCGATCAAATCAGCTAAATCAAATGTTTTAAAATGATGTCCTATGATTATGGGTGTTCTCACCTTTTCACTTTGAGATATACTGTAAATGGAAAGTCAAAACTGTGTTGTTTTGGGAAAAATAACATTTCTAGTTTTTATGGCACTTAATTCACACTTTGACCAGATTTTTATGTTATACTACTGAATTTTTGATACAATATTTTGTATATCTTCATCATAAATTCACCATCTCTTTCCTTTTCATCTTGGCTGTGCAAGAAAAACTGACAAGTTCCTATATTTTAAACATATTCAGTATCTATAAGGGGCCAGATGACAAAGAATCATAACTTTTCAAGAACAGTCCTTTCACAGCGCATTAGAAGCATTGTGGAAATCTTAAAAGATGACATAGACGTTGCAACACCTTGGCATCCGAGACAATAGATATATGGAGAAACAAGTTCAGAAGAGACAACCTCATCACTGAACTGATCTCATTTCATATCATATCTCAGTTCATAACAAAAGAGTCAGATGAGATTCAGTTGATTTGACTCTCTGTGGGGAGCGTATGTGGGAGGAATCCTTCACAGGTACGGAGGCCAGGAAGACGGCATCAAATTGAGCTTGCTATCTGGGGGAAAAGCCTTTATCTCATTGCAGTGTGTGGTTTTAGTGTGAAGGAGCCCAGCGGTGCCCCTGCTGCACCCAGCACATAATCCACTATGAATTAATCATGGTCCTGAGAGTTAAACAGGCCTGCGGGCCCTCCTGAGCCCGGGGCTTAACCACACCGCTGACTCCATGCTCTGTCACCCGGGAGGCCAAAGCTCTTTAAATTCAAATCTCATATTGATTGAACATCGACTATTGGTTCGGCCTGACCTTGTCGACACATTAAATATAAATGTTTGAAAGGCGTTTTTAAATGCCGTTTTTTTTTTTTTTAATCTAGAGAGCAATGATTTGAATACAGACATACATCGTAATGTCAAAGTTTTGATGTGGTGGTCGGTTGGAAGTGATGGGGATTATGTAACTTAATACACACAGGATGTGTATTCCATGCATAGTTTATTAACTGAGGGATTTCTCTCTCTGTTGTTGTTATTGATTCCAAAGCTTATCAAGACTTGACAACTGCATTTTAAATATGTCTTGTAAAAAGGAGAGATGTTTAAAACACAAAACATCTATTTCAATCATTCAGCTCTCTAATGTGCATACCACGAATCCAATGACATACAATGGACATGTTAGCTGTTTTTCATTCTGGCAAAGACATCTGAAGAAAAAACTGAATCATGTGTGAACATCCATTTATAGCAAGCATTTATTTCCCCAACATAGGCTCATTGGAAAAGCGAATTGTATGTACCTATACATATAATTCACTGCCGTTTCCATCTTATAGCACTAGTAAAGCGCCAACAATTTCTTAAATTTCTTTTCACACAGATTACATTCGATTGATTTCTCAGTACAGTGAATCGGTTCAAGAGACTAAAGGTATGTTTGGGGGTTTCTTTCGTTGAGTCCACTTTTAGATACAGTATATTGATTGATTTAATGATTCTGCTTTGTATCAGAAAGATAGATGTTACAGATGACAGGATATAGGAAATATGTAGCATGTCAAGAATTCAAATACTAGATTTCCAAATCTGGTCATGCAGTTTAAGAATTTATGTTTAAGTAATAATGAATAGTGAATATTTAAAATGCTATATGGACTTATGAGTTTGCTAGAGTAATACAAAGAAATTAGAATTGATGCAGATGTTGTTATTCTACAATCAAACAAACAATGACATAGTGTGTAAACCGTTTCATTTAAAGTGTTTATTATTGCTTATCAGACAAAAACAAGACAGAATTTTAAAGATAGTCATCAAAATGCAGAATAAATCAGACATCTTTTTGCCCTTTTGCGATATGATTTTTCCATATCAAATGAGTGAGGAAAGATAAACACTAATGAGATTACAAAGATTTTATAATTTGAGTGTGTCGTAGTGTGGCAAATCATATTTGTAAGGCTATACTACGCTGGTCCTGTTAAGTTATACTGCACACATAATTAATTATATTTTCTATTTAACCCTAAATCTATTTTCATGTGGAAAGTTTGTTCATTGAATAAAGCAATGTCAGTTTTACAGCGGGATTGGTCAGGCCTCACAATCAAGATCTCATTAAATCTAGCAATAAATCAAGTTTCAAAATAAACATGTTTATTTCAGTGACAACCCATTGGGTCTATAATATTACAAACTTAAATCCTGATGATATGGAGAGACAAAATCAGTAAACCTTACTCAATAATGACTAAGTCGCTGCTTGATTGTTAAGCAAAAGATTTCTCTATTTTTTTTTTAAACATTTTGAACTGTATTTGCATTTGTATTTGAGTTCTATTCTCGATAATGAGAAATTGCTCAGCTAATTGTTGATCAGCTCATTAATAGTTCGCTAAATGTTAATGATTACTTATTTGATGGCTGATCATAATAATACCAAATTCCAGATATATGCTCTAGTGCTGCATATCTAAATTTCTATAAGCAGAATTAGTCAGATGTATGCAAAAAGTTCTTGAGAGGGTCTTAGAAATGGGCAGAAGTCACCCAAAACAAATGTGGCCTTTTCTCTGGAAAACCACCAGCATGAATATTGTTTCACATTTTTAAACATTCATTCCAATTAAAGCGGCCTTGTGCGAGTGCAGCCATGCGGCGCTGTTATTCAATTCCATCAAAATGAATGAACCAGTGGCATGCAACCATGCAGTTAACAGGAATTAAAACTACAGGCAAGATGACAGATTACAGAGGAAATTGAGTGGTGTACGCCGAATGTGCGTGGCTTTGTTGTTGTATTTTACCTGTGTATGGTAGGAAATGTGCATGCATGCATATCAACATCCGCTCAGATCCATACAGTCCAGTTGCACCTCATATAGACAAATGGCATCTTACGTCTGGTAATATATGTGTGAAGGTGCATTTAGAACGAGTAAAACATTAATGTGTAAAATCACTTGATATTGTACAATGCTGAATATTTCGATGAATGTCCACGCAGTGCAGACTAAAAAGCCATCCACACGTTTCACCTCGGCTCTGACTGAACGTCCCGTAGACTGAGTAGTAGCCATGCAATTAATTAAAAACAAAAGCTGGAAACAATTAATCAGCTTGGAATCCCCTCCTCTTTATAGACCTTATTATGAGGATGACTGGATAAGAGAGATCTATGAAATGTAATTTATGAAAACTGAGGCTGCAGAAGGTTTACTCAAACGATCCCTGTCTTTTCTTCTTCTTTTTTTCTGCAGAGCTATACTAACAAGGAAAACTCCCAAAGCAATGGGAGAAAAAGATTCGACAGCCATTGCTATGCTATTCATGCCTCGAGCTCTTCTGTCCGCGTGTGCTACCCAAGGTCACCACACAATGGCACTGTCCACACCTCTGTTCAGAGAACAATACACTGCTCGAAAACATAAAGAACATTTTAAAATCTCAGCAACTGAATCTAGGAAAGATTGACTAAAACTGAGGCAGTTTTCTACGGCATGTGTGGTAATCATCACCTTTAATTTGCAGGGAAATCGTGTTGTTTTGAATACCCGTGTTTGTTTATTTCAATTACAGGCATTAGGCGAGAGATGGGCCACTCCAGCCTGTCATCATATAGACTCATGTGCCGTTATTTGTGCTCTGATTAGCTCCAAGTGGCCGAGGAGAGCTCTGTGAGAAGCACTTGGATGCTTCTATTGGTCTGTAGGGGAACAACATGTTCTTGATTTGTGTTTCAAGCAGGGGAAAGGGCTGCGTTTAAAAGGATAATGTCAGGCAGGCTTTCATTTTACTGCCTTTTCACCTCTGTGTCACAAACAAACACGCTTTTCTGTCTGCATGATGTGGTGCCATCACACAGCCATTCAGTTCACACGAGAGCAACTGTTTAAATGCTTCTTCTGTTGCATTATTGTCCTCAGTCAGGCATTCTTCATGTCTTTACTTCGTCAATATGGCAACTAGAGGAAAAATGAAACGTCAGGCAAAGCAAATGGTGAGCTCAGAGACCACAGCGAAGACTGATACAAACATATCTGACAAACACATTTGAACTGTAACTATGTTCTGTGAGATAACAGTAATGGGCTTTCATGGCAATGAGTGTGCGGACTGTAATTTATAATTGTCTAATGATATTTATACAAGATGCTTTTGGTGTGGAGCAACAAAACGCTTTATTTTACACTGAACAAAGCATTAATCAAAGTGCAGCTGAGAATCAACGGTTTGTCATCAACCTTGTTGTAGAAAGGTGCATATTCATTTTTGTGAAAGAAATTAATACTTCAATACAGCAAGGATGCATTCAATTGATCAAAAGTGACAGTAAAGGCATGCAACAAAATATTTTTATTTCAAATAAATGCTGTTCTGTTGAACTTTCTATTCATCAAAATAAAACGTATCATGGTTTCCACAGAAATATTAAGAAGCTCAACTGTTTTCAACATTGATAATAATAAGAAATGTTTCTTGAGAACAGAATCGGCATATTAGACTGATTTCTGAAGGATCATGTGACACAGAAGACTGAAGTAGTTTGCCATCACAGGAATAAATTACATTTTAAAATAGAAAATAGTTGTTTTATATTGCAAATAAAATTCCACAATATTATTGTTGTTAACGTATTTTGATCAAATAAATGGTGCCTTGATGAGCATAAGAGACTTCTTTCAAAAACATTTTCCCACACTTTTCCTTATATGACTTTCTGTTCTATAATCACGGTCAAGATTTGAGTTTGCATTAGTTGTGGTAAAAATATATATCATGAATGGTTTCTTGTGTTAAATGCAATCTATACCAAAAAAAAAAAAAAAAAGCAAACAAATATCATAATGTCATTTTTTAATAGGATAGGATTTGGGATTTTATGTTCTGTTTGGTGTGCATGTAAATACAAAATACACCTTTACATAGGACATGTCTATGACAGCATGGACAGCACATGGTCTCTTTCACCTCAGATAAATCATGATTGATTAGCATCTGGATTCTAGCAGATTTCACCACAGTCTCTCTCACACTTTTGCATTAATAAAACACTGTTTTAGTATGTTGTGGCAGCAGAGGCTGTGTCCTAAAGCAGCCAGTTCTGGTTGATGATTTACAGCAAAATTGCTTGTAAATTGAAGAAGAAACTGTTTTGCAGACCTGGCAGCTTTCAAGCCCTGCTACCATTTGTCACCCAGCATTTCCTTTTGTGTATAGCACAGGAATTAATTAGCTGGTGCTGCCGGAAAAGTTTACGGCCATTATTTATGGGAGATGAAATGTCTTGGACAGAAGCCTCTCTCTGGCCCTCTATTTTTTCCCCCTCCGTTGTGGTTGTTTTTAAACTTTTGTCTCACAACATCAATTTAGATTTTGTCAGCTGTAGGTTTTCTCTGACAGGTTCATGCTGGTGTGTCCATAAAAGTGACTCAGTGATTACTGCTGCACGGTGACTTAAAATACTGACACACACCGCTATGTAATGCCGTACGCTGTAAACACACAAGCGGTAGCTTGTGAGAGAATTTGGTTACACATTCTTTTAAGGTGTCATTGTTACAATGTAATTATACATTAAAGTACTGAGTAATAATAATTAACAACATATACTATAGGGTTAGGGTAGGATTAGGATTTGGGATTTGGTTAAGAAGAGTTAGTTGCATGTAATTATGCATAATTTACTGTTATTACTACTGTACATGTAACATATGTAACAAGGACACTATATAATAAAGTGTTACAGAGGATTTCACTCTGTTCTACACGCCATTTCATTTCCCACCTATCTTCCTTATCAAAATCAGGAAATTGATTTTAAAGCACATTAACTTTGTGTGTCATATGTAAACTTCACATTTTTATCACATTTAGCAATATTCCCCAATATTAGGCATCTATAGGAAATATTTCATTTCCAGATGGCGTAATCTTACATTAGTTGAGCCAGTTGTGGATTCACTGAGCCCAGAACTTGAATGACAGTCAGGCAATGTGCAAAGAGTCAATGGGCACAGCGTATGTATACCCACATTTCCACATCTTTATGTCATTTATCACAAGACTAGTTTACAATTTAAATCTCTATCCTAACCGTAGCATTCACGCGGGCCTTTCGTCTCATGCCAAGGAGCGTAATGTCAGGATTTCTATTGTGGCGGCGGATGTGATAATCTGCTCTTTTTTCTCCAAAGCGTCCCCCTTGTGGTGCGGCACGGAGCCCGCAGCATTCCCGATAATCACTCATGCCTCTTTGTAATCAATGCCCACAGAAATAGGATTCCTTTGGCCGATGGCAATTAATAAATTTGTGTCCTTTTTTAACACTAGTGAGCTGAGCTTGAAATTACCAGTGACTGGCTTCTCCTCATTTGCATATTTATTGCAGCACGGAAAAAAATTCCGGGGAATGATTGATGTGGAGCCTGCCTACTGAATCCCAAACAGCATATTATTATGGGGAGGGAGGGGGGGGAGAGGGGGGGGGGGGGGGGGATGCCAGCGTACAGTTGATTAAAGTTGAAGACGGTGGGATCGCTTGCCGACACTTTTTTTCCCTTCCTTTTTGTTTCCCCTCCCGTTTCTTCATATCTTTGGAGATGGCGGGCGTAAGAATTAAAAGCATATTTTAATGGATGTTGACAAGAAGTGAACTAACAAAAGCCCAAGCAAAGGATTTGCTTGAAAAGATTCAATCAAACATGTTTGCTGGGATTAATTGTGGGTGGAGGCGGAAGATGGTGGGCTCTGTGTTGGGCTTGAATGAGGTTGATTGTTTCTGGGGTCACCTGCGCCGATTTCCTCTGTCATTTTGAGTGATAATTTGGAAATGTCCTATGATTGTAGCTAAAGAGCTAAACCCCTTCGTCGCACCACCCCCTTCTCATCTCCATCCTATTGAAATAGTTCTGTTTGTGTGGAGGTGAATGGTAGAGTTAAAACAGGCCCTTCCTATTCTAATTGGACGACTGTATCTAAATGAATTCATACATCCAGGGCTTTTGTAAAAGGTTTCTTTGGATATGATAATTTGTGACCTGCTCCATCATTTTAAGTCGTTTTGACTCACAAATACATTTAGAGTTTTCTGCAATGAATGAAAGTCTCGTCTCCAAACCATTGTCGAGATAAATCATAGCCCACAATAAATGGTGGCTATTGTAAAAACTTGAAAATGGTCTCTAAATAACAATATATTAAAGTTTCCAGCAATGTTCTTCTCCAAAGTTCTTATTTCTAGCAAACTAACCGGCTTCAGACATTTACTGTATCTTTCAGCATACCATGATGTTCATTCATGTTTATTTCGTGCTATAACTAGCTAACGAACGAGTTACAGACACTGAATGACTTTCCTGTGGTAAATGAAAACGTCTTTTCACGGATTGCGTGATTACATGAAGGATTATACATTTCATTAAGTTGTACTGTATCTTTCAACATACCTTCTAATGTTCATTTCGTGTTTATTTCATGCTATAACCAGTAGTAAAGCGGAACAGATGATCGGTTCACGTGCCGCTTGATTTACTGAGGCGAATAGCGATCTGTCACACCACATTAAAAAGCACCAAAACGACATTCTTTCTTGATTTCCAAAACATTGACACAATTTGGACAGAACTTTTTTTTTCTTTGCATTAATCGGCTCATTGCGGCATCCGTCTCGCAATGATAGCGCACGTCACATTTGTGTGGTAACTTGATGAAGTCTATTGTGTGTGCTCAGAGAATCAGGTCTGCTGGCCACGTGCTGAAGGAGCTCTCTTCACCCATAAAACTTCCTCAGAAGTGTGCAGCAAAGTCGGATTTGTGCCGGTGAGTGCGTGCACAGCAAATTGGCAGCTACATCAAATTATTCCCGCATTAAGACCCGCTCGCCGTAATCCACTGCAGGGCCCTGCCGCCCCTCCCCCAACTTGTAACTTTTGTCAACGTAAACTGCAGATTTCATGCTCTGCCATTAATCTGTCGGATTATGGGTGCAGTTCAGGAGGACTTATATTTTAATGAATTCCTTTCCTAGCTTAACTAGAGGGGGTGGAGTTTGAGAGGGAAAGGGGCCCCGGTTGGACACAGGTTGGCTCCTCATCCTTCAACAACCCCCCCAATCGCATGTGTATATGTGTGAGTGTGCTCACACATGTGTACGGCTGCGTCTGTGTGAGTGCCCCCCACTGTCGGCCCCCTCTCAGCATCTGGAGTGCTGTCACGCAGGGAGACGGCGAAGCACTCCATGGTGCTGACACCTCCTCACACATAGACGACAATCCTCCGCGCCACAATAAATTGAATGTCTCGAGGAGCAGCATTTGTAAAACAAGACAAATAATGAATTATTGTTACAGCAGACTCTTCACCCCCTTCCCTTCAGATGCGCCTGTGCATATCTGCACTCCATTTCTGTTTGTTGCCTCCTTGCTTTCGCCATCCATCTAAGTATCTCTCTATCTCTCTCCCCATATACTGTGCCTCTCTATCTGCATGCTGTCACAGTTTGCTGTAGTCTCTGTCGCTGTCTGCCGCTATCTGTGCTGCAAGCCTGCCCTGCCCCATCCCTCCTCCCCATCCCTAACTGCTGTCCTGGTCTGTCACTGTATGGCCAAAATGAATTAGGCACAAGCCTGAGAGATGCGTATGTGGGAATAGTGGCCTATCTTGCTGTCTGTGTTTAAATCATTCATTATGCTGTTACCAAATTCTCATTTTCTTCTAGCCAAACACTGGGTTGTTGTTGTTCACACATTAGTAACAGGAAATGGATCTACTGAATCCCACACAATATATTAAAGTGCAGTCACACTAGACTTTGAGGAAACACAAGTGCACATGCTGCATATATCTACGAATTTGTATAGAAAAAGATGTTTGACAGATTTAACTCTTCACTCAATACAAACAATACAAACAGATTTTTTGCAGTGTTGCAGGAAACTGGTGAAAACATTAAGATTTGATTGATATAAGATATGATATATGATATAACATTATAAATGATACAAAATAATATAAATAATAAAAAAATCATTTTCAATATTTTGAATTCTGCTAATAACGTTAAATACATTTAAAAAATATATATATTTTGAACATTATTAATAGTAATTTGTTATGTATTATGCATTAAAACTGCAAAAAGCTTGACATAAAATCCTGTCAGCAATATTCTTTGTGGGCTTATTTCACATGCTCCAATCCCACACCTTTAATATCACATCCCACAAGGACTACTGGAGAGGGGGAAAAAAAGAAGGAATTTGCACAGTACATTTTTCCTTGGGATAATTTTGGAATTTATGTTGTTTTATGTTTCGGCTCTGATTCTAACATCAAAAACACCTAGACTCCTCCTGTGTTAAAAAAGCTGCTACAATGGGCTCCAGTCTTAGACAAAATACACCCATTTTCTTCTCCGCCAAGCAACGCTGTGGAACTCTACTGCCCAAGCATTTGACAACCCCGCTGCTTGACGCCCAAATCAACACGGCAAGATATACGGCTGGAGGCCAGTGCAAATTTGCATGGAACATCTCTGACTACTTAATTCTGCTTTGATCTCCGTTTCCTGAAGAGGGGATTGTCTGCTCTACTGTGTGGAAACACTTTTGTGTGAGTCAGTGTGCTGTATATCATTCACCCTATGAAGAATCCCAAGCTTTGCCTCTTTTTAGTCACTCTGTTTCCTCCCTCTGTTACTCTCTTTCACTCGCTTTTCTGCCTCTCACTTTCTCACTCTTTGACTCCAGCGAGCTTTAATGCCTTTTCTTCAAGGACAAGCATCTACTGCACATCATCTGAATAAGACTTTGAGTCAGCATGCCCTCCTGGGGCTTAAGTCCAGCCAAATGCCCCTGAGGCCTGTTTTAACACCAGGCTACTTTTGTCAATAAATATTAATACTGGAACCAAGTACATACTGTCCTGCAGCCACATTCATTGAGCTCCTTTCTCGCTGTGACTGTGGGAAAAGGCAGTGGCATGGCAATGTCATTTTGTGGCTGTGACAGCAACGTTCTCTGCATGACGTGCATGTGCAATATATTTAAAGTATTGATAACATTAAAATGTCATCATTAGTAAAATGAAAAAAATAATAATACAACAGCATAGTTTGTAGCATTGGGAAGTCTGGCTCATTTTGCTGAATCAATTCTTGTGAATTGTTTGTTTCAAATAGTCATTGAAAAATGTAGCTAGAGGCATTTTGCACGTTCTACCTTTTTAATTTAAAAGTTCAAATGTTTATATTTATCATAATGTTTTCAGTTCATAATATTATATTTATCATAATGTTTTCAGTTTTCATATTTATATCAGTTAGGGGTTTTGATGTAATTTGTGTCAATTCACGTACCAATTTGGCTTGGCATCACATAGCTAACTATAAAAACTATGACAGGTAAGAAAATCCTTCACCAATGAGAAATTACATTGCTCAAAAAGGCTTTAATAGATACAATGATGCTGATCCGGAGTAGGTTACTGAAGAATTCAAAAGAGATTATGGATAAATGGAAGATAGCACATACATATTTTGGAATAATAATTTTGGAACAAGCTGGAATGGTGCCCGAAACATTGGAAAATGCACACAGGCAGTGTAGGGCAAAGAAAAGCATCAGTGGTAATGCAAAACACACAGAGCAGGCACAGATGACACATTACATGGAGAATCAGCAGCTAGCTAGTGAGCAAGTGCAGCCAGTTAGCGTCCCTCTCAACCGAGACACACCTGAGACAGAGCTGCCTCACTGTTCAGCAAGCTGTGGCTGCTGTCCCGGGTCCTGTTTCAGTCTGCTCTCTGAGCCAGATTCATTACCACTTGCAGCAGGGGTATTAAGATATGGCTGCATTAACAAAGTTGTCCGGTATCTTAATTGAATCTATCCCTGCTGCACAGCATCTGGATTATGTTTACCTGAAATATAAGCAGCTCGGCACTGGAACATGTGCCCGCTGATAAAACACTGGGTTATTCGTTCCAATCCTAATCCTAACTATAATTTGGTCCCGCTAAATGTATCAGCTCGGCGTAAGCTGCCGATTCGTTTCAGACTGGAAGTATTTGCAGGTAGGTTAATATATTACAAGCTTTGATTTCTTCTTTCCTGAGTATGGATGTAGATTATTTTCTTCCCACAGACAGAGCAGGTGCTAAAAGACTATATCCAAGGTCTACAAAGGCAACATTGTACTGTCTAGGATGTGTAGGAGATACATTCTGAACACAAACACACTTAATAGTGTAAGCACTTTACAATTTATATAATGTCTTTGTGCACAGGGACAATTTTCAGCAATTCAACCCATCGAGCTGAGCTGTTACTGTTATGCTGCTTGGATCTGGATATAAGCCCCTTGCTCAAGGGCATAGCCCCCCAGGATCTGTACCTATCACCCCTCAAACCAGACCTTTGAGCTGAAGCTGGACTGGGGTGAATGTTCAGGTGCTATTCAAGATGGGGAGGGGGTCTACATGAAAGATGACTTTGTGGTGGTTGGGTGTATGGGCTCAGGGCACAGCAATTTTGTCCTTCACGGGGTGACATACCCTCGCTCAAGATATCTTGTGGAGGGTGGTGCTTATTTCCTATCGGTTGAAGGCTGACGGCTAGTCATGTATTAGGGATTGAACTAAATATGCTATTGTGTGTGTGTGTGTGTGTGTGTGTCTACCCGCTGTGCCACCACTCTTGAGAACATTTCAGTCAGCAAGTCCTCATGTGTGTCATAAATCATGCCACAGCAGCCAAGGACAGTCCTCATGTCACAGGCACACACATATGCACCATTGTTTCTTTCGTTTTGATATTGTGCTAGTAATATTTTGATCCTCTAAAACCAAGGGGTTTAAAACAGGGGGGGTTATCAGTAATAATAATAATTATATATATTATTCGTATACATATATATGAAAAAAGAAAAAATGACCCACACATTATAACACAAACACATTTGATAACTCCTTGCTGTCACTCAATGCTCCCTCTCTGTCACTTCCTGTCCCTCTGCTTCTAAACCAAGTTCAGACAGGCACAGGAATGTCTACGTGTGTGTATCTGTGTTTTTGAGTGTGTGTGTGTGTGCGTGCGGAGTTGCTCAACGGACATGTTCGCTCAGTGCTAGCAGCCTTACGGTTCTCTCTCTCCCTTTGCCCCGGTTCCCCGGGAACAGATGCCAGGAGTGTGGCATGCGTATGTGCTGGGGGAGTGGGTTAATTGGGGTAGTAGTGGGGGTTAATTTCAATTAAAATTTCAACTAATGGAGGTCAGGCAAGTGTCTGCAAACACCTGATTAAAACAAATGGTCCTGCCAGTCAAAACTTTATCTTGGTCACCCCCCGGCGGAGCGTCCCAGCAAGGTGGATGCAGGAGGAAAAGATGACTAATGTCGAACGAACGGGGGGGGCACTTGTTAGCATAGCATCTGCTGGAAGCAACTCCGAAAAAGAGAATGAGAGCGATAATGTGTGTGTGTGTGTGTGTGTGTGTGTGTGTGTGTGTGTGTGTGTGTGTGTGTGTGTGTGTGTGTGTGTGTGTGTGTGTGTGTGTGTGTGTGTGTGTGTGTGAGAGAGAGGAAGAGATGAGTTTGCAGGGGACACACGCTTTCATCCCTATCTGATCGTAGGCTTGCTGTGCTGACTGCTGCCGCCATGCTTCTCCATGCGTGCCACAGCAGCTCCAAACATCTGGCAGGGCCCTGGAGGTGTGCACCCGGCCCGGCACCCTGCCGATGCTAAATATGGCGCAGGGTTAACACAGAGCTCCCTAATCACTTAGCCACTGTCTGCCATCTCTGCCACCACTGCTTCTTACTCAACTACAGACATCTGTGGCGCCGCCAGCCATTCTCTTACTCTCTTTTACTGCGTCTTCGTTCTGTACACTTGCACATTTGGCTGTGGTGGGTGTTCAAAGTTTGGTGCAATGTCTGAAAAGTAAAACTATGCCCTTGGTTGTTAATACATAAGTTATCATAATAAGAGTTGAATTATTTGTCCCATGCTTTTATTCAAAAATACATTTTAAAATTATTGATTTAAGCATGCTTTTAATTTAATTATTTTTGACTATTTTTTTTAAAAATATGTTAGGTGATCCTACAACTGTCCTAATACCATAATGCCCCATTAAAAAAAAAGCCTTGAAAAGAAAACGTTATAATTTGTAAAAATATTATATTGTAAACTGTATAATATTTAATCTGTCAATGTTAGTTAATAAAAAAAAAATTGTTTATTCAAGCTACTTTACAGCGCATTAACTAATGTTAGCAAATACAACAAACAAATGCTGTAGAATAATTGTTCGTTCATTGTTAACTAATGTAGTTAACTAATATTACAACCTTATTGTAGTGTAACCGACTTTTTTTTTTATTACAATAACATAATAATATTTGTTTTATTAAAATTGTGTATATATATATATATATATATATATATATATATATATATATATATATATATATTAACTGATTGTGCATACAGAAGTTTTTAAAATATTAAACATGGAAGCAAAGTCATGTAGTGTGACCAAAAAATCGCCATCCAACCAACATGCAGAAACAGTTATTGACCCAGATGCTTTATCCAAAGCAACTTTCAGATGTACACAAAAAACAGGTATATGCATTTGGTAACGTGTGGGAATGCAAAGGTTATCTGTGAACATCTAGACATTTTTGGTGAATATGAAAACATCTTGGGTTTCTTTTCTGCAAATGTCACTTCAAAGGCTCCGTAGTCTGATGCGAGTCAGGTGGTAAATGCAATTAGCAAAAAAAAAAAAACCAAAAGAGATATGCGGCATTATTTCAGGCTGACGCATTAACTGCGAGTCGCTGCCATGTGCTTGTACATGTGTGCAGGTGTACTTCCACGTGCCTGCGCTCATGTGTGGCGTGAGCTGAGCTGTGGTCCCTGCAGAGAGCAGCGAGCCGGGCTCCGTGAGAAACCAGAGCTTTATTGTGCTTGGCCCCAGGCAACCCTGTTTACCAAGCCTGCCACACGTCAGCTTTACAACGGCGCAGATGTGTGTAGCAGCGGATTTGGAGCTTGTATTTAGCTGCCACAAGTGACGGTGATGAAGTAGCAGTGATAAACTGATAGATTGGCTGCCACTGAAATTTTGGGAATGGGTCAGATAAACATGGCAGAGGAAAAGCTCTCTGTGTTCTGGTGATAATAAACTTGTCGTTCTACGGGTGCATTAGATTCCAGACCTGAAGAAATTACAAGGGAAAGAGAGGTAGAGGCTGAGAGACAACAAGAAAAAAACAGTAGCCGTTGAAAAAGCAAGAGGGTGAGATTGAGAAAGAGAGAGAGAATGGAATATAGTCTCTGCTTGGAATTACAGCGGCCTGCCAACACTAGGTTTTAAGGGTAGCCCCGCAGACTGATGGGATTTCAGATTGTTGGCTCACAAATCATTTGCTGTTGTCACTGCATAGTGTAGATATGTTTGAGAAACTCTCTCACCTTCAAAATATACGGCAGGGTAGAGGAAGTCTGCGGTCCACAGCCGGCTATGAAAAAGCTTCATGGTCTAAAGTACCATTCCCTAAAAAAAAAGAAACACAAATATCTATTTCTCTGTTTTTCTTGGGCATTATCCACATTGTATTCTCATTTCAGCATTATTTTGTCAAGATTGGATATTCATCACTGAATGCGTAGTAAATCGCTAATGCTTTAGACGAGAGCAAGAATCCTCCCTAATCTCCGTACGCCTGCATTTCCGATGGCGCGTTCGGTAAGAATAAACAGAAGTGTTTGTTCACACCTTCCTCTCCTCAGAGAACTCCCTAAACAAAAGTGAGAACAGAAACAGAGATATCGGCTTCACCCCCTCCGCCCACTTCCCGCCTCTACCCAGCTGCACCGCAGGCTAAACACCCAAAGATAGTAGAACTAATCCAGGCTGGAAGAGGTCGCGGAGCTGGTTATGCATTTGAGGAGAGAGAAAAGAGATGATTTGTTTGAAAGCAGCTCTATATTTGAAAGAAAACTATGTGTTAACATCCTTATCTGCTCATCGGGCTGTTAATCTATGATATCAGGGCTCTGATAGGGAAGGGAAGTGCTTCCTGCATCTTTCCATTGGCTGTGTACGAGCAGATTTCTCTAATTCCAAGCTTTTGATTCTTCTCGATTCTGATTCATTTTCAAGTTTCAATTATAATGTTCATTTTAGAACATTACCAAAAATATTAAAGGGATAGTTCACCATAACAATGAAATTTCAGTCATTATTTACTCACTCTGGTGATGCTATAATGCCGTATGACCTTTTTCAGGCCACAAAAGGAGAACTAAAAAATGTTCTGCTCACGCTCGTCTATATGATGGCAGTGAATAGTGAACAACTTGCAGCTACAAAACAGCTCATGCAAAAGTATCACAGAATGATCCCATGTGACTGTCATATTTTCCAAGTGTTCTGAGGGGATAAAATAGGGTTTTGTACAAACAAACCAAATTTGAAATTATTATTTAGCGAAAAATCCTGACATTTGCCATTCACTTCGGTTTGCCAAAGAAAAGCACATCATTTCGAGAAATCAATCAAAATGCAACATGAAACAAAGTCCAGAACTGCATAGTTGACAGCCAAAAGCTGCTCTGTGAACTTTAAATTGCATGTCCTGTGTAAAACTTTGATTCACTAAAAATAATTTATTTAAAAGAATCATTTGTTCACATATCGGACTATATGGGTTGCACTATAGGTTTTTGATTCACTAAAAATAACTGGTTTAAAAGAGTCATTTGTTAGTGAATCAGACTACACTGGTCGTGCAGTTCGTGAGGACAACTCAATAGAAAGGTAATTTCTTGCCAATATTTCGTGGTACACAGCCTTGTAAACACTGCCACTGAGTAAAAAATCGATCTAGGGATTTTAAGAATATAGATTGTTCAAATGAATATCGTGATTAATTGGAAAGTCGACATTTGCCTGACGAGTTGCATCCTGTGCCCGGGTCTGAGACTGGCCACAAAAGCTTGACATTAATTTGACAAATACAAGCAATATTTCAGTTCAGTGTATTAAAATGCATTTCATTCAGCTCAACAGATTATAATCATCTAGGTAGGGGAATGACAGAATGGGAAAACAGTTTATTACAAACCACGCTGTACAGTCAGTCACACATGCGATGGAGAGAAAATGAAGTTGTTCATTTATTAGGAGCACCAGATAAACACGAGCCGCTAACACTTTATGTACGTTTAATTAAAGGGTAAGCATTGCCACTCAAGGTGAGAAAGAACATTTAAATTCTTTTCCCACAAGCAAGAATTGCTCTTTTAATTTCCCCATCTGAAAGGTCACAGGCAGTGTTCTTGTTTTCCTCCTTAATTGATTCTTAGAATGCATCGCAGTGAATGATGAAGAGTTCAGCAGCTGTGAATCAGGCCCCTTTACCACAAAGGTAAAAGTTGAACGAATCACTAATTGCTGTTACGCAGTTGGGCTACCTTATGAATAATGTCATTTTGCGGGGGCTCTGTGACGTTCCATTTATATGGGAACACGCTTTTATCTTATCTAAGACTTGGTCACATAAATATCTCTACCCAGCCCTTTAGCAACACTGTTTGTGCTCAGATAGGCTACTTAAAGGTTGCATCCGCAATCAAGGGCTGCTATTTTGCCACAAAGGTATTGTGCAATTATTTGCCATTCATTTCTTGCTCTACCATCACACACAGACATAACCTGATGACGCCGATTATGTTAAAATTATTGGCTGCTATTACTAAGTTTTAAAGCTAACTTATAGGCACAATAGGCTATTGGCAATTGCTCCACCAACATACATACACAAACAAAGCCACAACAGAACATGTATCCTACAACACAGTGGCATTTCTGAAACAATCAGTGTTTTGAATGAATAGGTTGAACACATCATTAAATCAATCGGGTGAGCAAAGGAAAGATGCAAGGAAAGAAAATAAGGACGGAGGAATCATAGGAAATCATTTGTATATTGGAATATTCTTGATCACTCAAGAGTCACTTAAAATTGCCATCTGAGTTCAAGGGATTATTTAAGAAATTCATAATAAATAATATAATAAAGCAAGATGTTGAAATATGTGAGATATTTATGGTTTATTTAAACTACAAAGGAAAAACATAAATAAAAAATATTGCGACGTGTAGGGGGTGGAGAATTCATATGTGCGTCAGGTTTTTCGACAATAAAGACTTCTGCATGGGATCCACCTGTGTATCCTCGCTCATAGCTCCTCTGGAAGCTACCTCACTCAATGTTCCTCGCCTCCTCGCGGTGCAGTTAAAGGATTTAGATGTCCTTCAAGATGGCTAACTTTGATCGGTTTCCGGTTCACAGGCTGGAGGACGGAGGACGGAGGAGTGAGGAAACGAGGAAGCATCAATTTAATATTGAGAAGCACCCTGTTATTTCCCTAAATGAATCAGTGGCTGCGGCCTGAAAACTGAAAAATGCTGCCTCCGCAGGCAGGTTACGGAGGTGAGAAGATAACAAGGCCCGTTCGAATCCAATGGTCACTTGTTGCCACCTACTGGTGTAACCATGTAACTGGCAGAAAGAGTCACTGAAAACAAAACAATTTTAACGTTAAGACAAGTGGATTGAGTAAAAACAGTAAAAAGTTCCAGTGCTGAACTGTATATCAGCATTCTTGCCAATCAAATTCAAGAACCATGGGAACGCCATGGGGACGAGCCCTCATGGAATCTGGTGTATGAGGCACATGTACAAACACGCCATTCAATGGCCGACAATGACATTGCAAGGTGTGCAATAAGAACGGCATATAAGAACGGCGCCTGAGAACATGTCATCAGACTGTGCGACGTAGCGTCTTGTTCCCTTCTCAGGGAACCGGGGTTAAATATGTAACCGGTCCTACTCGACCCACTCCGAGCGGGATTTGAACCTAGTCTCCAGCGTGGGAGACGGGCACGCTAACAACGACGCTAAAGACCGCAGCTGCTAGCGTCAGTTGCCAGAGCGCCTTTGGGAGTCAGCTGGGAGCGGATTTAGTCATTGCAATGAATGCATCCAGCCCCCTTAAGGGTAACACAGCTCGTGACCATCACCAGGTGTTAAAGAAACAAGGCCATGGAGGAACACAGTATTTAAACTGTCTGCTCACCATATTCTGCTTACCTTCCATCCTTTCTTTACACACACAGTTATCTTCACACAGAAAACAAACAAGTGGCTTGCTGAAAACAAAGAAGCAGATGACGTGTTCCCAGGTGCCCTTCTTATACACTGGGGAGCACCTTGCAACGTCATCAGACTGCGTCAGGCATTGAATGGCGGGTTTGTACATGTGCCTCAGCCACTGGTTCCACAAGGGCGCGTCCCCATAGCGTCAGTAGCTGACGCAGCATAGAAGTTCCCTCAAAAGGGAACCCAAAGTGTCCTTGAATTTTTCCAATACAACTTCACTGACCCAGTTAACAATGTTACTATATGCATTTAAGTGTAATCTAAAGCACAGAAAAAAGTCAATTGTTTTGTCAAGAATGAATGCTGTCCATTATTCCCTTTTTTAAAATCTCAACCAGGAACTTCTACGGCAGCTGCAGTGTGAACTCCCCCTACACTCGAGACTGAATTCGGCAGCACTTCCTGACCAGAGCTGCATGAAGGATAACGGCCGGCGAGAAAGGGATTAATACCGTTCATCAGGCGTTCCACCTGCCCCTCTCTTCCATTGACCCATTCCTCAGCCTTCCATCACTTATCAGATCACCATTCCTCAGTGCTGTCAGTGCTCTGTCACCGCCTCGGTCCACTGTAATTTTTTATACCAGAAAAGATGTCTCTCTATATATACTGTATGCTCATTGCTCTAACCCCTCCCTTCCCAGAGTGGACGTGCATGTTGATATCTAGCCATTAAGTCAGTGCGCAACTTAGTGGACTCCACAAAATCACCTTAGCGGCATATGGATTGTTTTTGTTCTTGAGGATTTCTGCCACTGTTATACCTTCCAGGTGAATAATACTTGAATGTAATAAAAATAAATATGAGCTAATGACCTATCACAACCAGTGCATGTTTCCTATTCATTTATTTTGTTTATTTCTGGGTATGAAAAAGTTCTACAAGAGAAGAAATAATCCAAATCAAAACAGACCTTGTATAGATGATTTGGTTTCGCCAAGAGCCACTGCATTTATATGAACCTACAAGAACACACCGTAAGTGGATTGCAGAGAGGGAACGGTGTCTCTTCATCTGTTACAAAGGGGTCTTGTCTAGATGAGGCTCTTGTGGTATGTCTCTATTTCTTCACTTTGGTATCTTTTCTACTGAAAAAATAAATACAACAACAACTTGTACAAGCCTAAAATCAATGTTGTTGTTAATGAAACCTATCAAAATTGTTTTGTTAAAGCTGCAGTCCGTAGCTTTTTTTGGGTTAAAATTTATCCAAAATACATATTTGATAAAATACGTAACCAGCCAGTGTTCAAAACTATCTGCTTGCCTTAGCTTGATTCAAAGCGGTAAGCTTGTAATAATGTTATTAATTCCAGTGGTACTGGTGGATTTCCGCGGGAGATTCGAGCATGTCTTTGCGTCATTACGTCACATCTGTACACATAAAGAAGGAGTCTCGGCTAGTAGGCTATATTGCGAGTGAGGATGTTGGAGGTGGAGATTTATAGCCTTTCTCACTCCGCTTGATATAATTAAACTTATCAATTTGATGGCGGATACAGAAATATTCAAACGACGATCATCAGTGACAACTAGAGACTCACCCGCTGTAAAATGCAAAAGACTTTGTTCGGACTTCGGAGTGGCTACAGAAAAAAAGAGACTGCAACCGGCCCATGCGAAAACAAGGATACTTATCGGAAGGGCATTACATGTAGTCACGCAATGCTGACGTTGTTAACATCAACAATTTGAGAACAAAGTATAATTTGCACGGTTTTGCGTGATATGATAACTTTTAAGCAATTGTTAGATTTAATCAGAGCGATTTACTGCAATGTCAGAACCAGAACAAAAGTGGATGTTTCTTACTTGTTCAGATGACATTTTCCGGTGAAAATTCTTATGTTGGTCATACTTTCAAAAAGAATAATCTGTGATTCTGAATGCCAGTATCCACACCGGCGCGGTGACTGACAGCCTCAGTCTCCTCAAACATTGTGTTCATCCGCGCTGTGCCGTGTCGAGGGTGTTGAAGTACAACTCATGTAAAGTTGATAATTCCGCGAATGACTGCAATTGCAGATTTCGAACAGAGATGGCGACAAAGAGGAAAAACGCCGGACTGCAGCTTTAACTGAAATAAAGTTGAAATAAAATAAACTATTAGAATGTTAGAAAACTTTTTATTAGATAAATATGAAATATTGCCTTGGCAACTAACTGAAAGAAAATTAGTGTTATATTTGAAAACACACAAAGCACACACAGTAATAAAATGACTTAACAACTTAAAGCTCATTTAAAATATCAATAAATACTAGTATATAAATAATACTAAAATAACACTGCTTGGTTTGCTGCCTAGACCAGCTAAACACCAGTTTGGCCAGGCTGTGAGATCAGAGACCAACTTCTACCAGCTATAAGAATAGCAAATCTGCTTAGGTTTGTTTAAGATGTGTGTTTGTGTTTTTCATTAGAGTTACCAGGGCCATACCATCTATAGATATAAGAGTTTTCACTGATTGATTCTTTGAATTTTATGCATTTGTTTCAAAGGGCTCTTAATTAGATGAAGAGTCTCTTTCCTTTTGGTATCTGTTTCTTTAATCTGACATTTCCCCTAAAAGGTTTGTTAGTCTTATAATACTGGTTAGGTTGAGCTGGTTTTTCAGGTTTAAGACACATTTTGCACAATACCTCTGGAGACTAGCCTAGCTGAAGACCAGCCTGTTCAGGCTACGAAACTACTTTGACTACTAAGTCCAGAACAACATCTTAGGCTGTTTCAAAACATGCTTTTTGTCAGCATGGCTATCACAGTTGTACCTAAAGAAACAGAAAGGAAGTGCTCAGATAAGTGGTCAATCATTATGGGATTTTCAGTGACAGATTCTTAAAATGTTCTCACATGTGGTTCTATAGTTACCATGCTTGAAGCATTAGCCGTCCACGGGGATGTTTTATAATAAACATGATCTACAGAATTCTAATTAGCCCTGTAATATATTCATAAATCATAGCTGTTGGCATGGCTTTTAATTCACTTTGATTAATAATGACATGTGGTGGAGATAGGCAGCAGGGTTTTGAGGTCTCCTTTTGTCTTGGGTGGCTCAGATGATTTCCAGGGAAATCATACAGGAGGATATGAGGGTATCACGCTAATGGATATGGTTCTCTGAGCATACTTAAAGACAAACACATGCACCTGGACACACATGCACTGCTTTGCTGAACACCTGGACCTCCTCACAAGACAGTCACTTGCTCCACATTCCTCCTTCAGCTATGATACTCTAAAGCTACTAAATTTGTATTTCATGCTATTCAACCAAACAACAGATACATATTTGCTGCTTTAATGGAGGCTTTTGAGTGGGCGGCTCCACAAAACAGGAAATTCTCTCAAGTGGACTTTTGTTCAAACAAGCACCACTCATCAGTCTTTTAGTTCCTTTGAAAACAGTGTCAGATGTGGTATCATTCCACTCATCCCACTCTAACATATAAAGGATCCGTCACAAGCAGTGTGCATTTATAGAGAGAAAATGGGGAAATGCAGTGAGTGTTTTTCACAGAGTTGAAATGACTAGACTAGAGCATAAAGCTTGCTGGTGACTTAACATAAAACGAAAATAAATATTTTTCTCCACCTGATGAAGATAATAGTCCATTTCATGCATTGACGTGAATCTACTTAGTTGGAGGTTTATTGATGGAACGGCACAAGTTTTCTTCCTGCACAAAAGTGGACAACTCGACGAGTCGCCTTGAACAGAATTATATGATTAGAATCGATCATTATGTTATATTGTAGGGACAAATCTTTTGCACTCTATGTGAATGCTGATGCTTTAAAAAATGATACCTGATACAGATTGCATATTTATTCTAACATGAATGATGATGAGTCCATCCTACATCCTAGTCACATCAAACTTTCCCTTTTTTTTTACCACTGAACATTTGAGGAAAGATGCATTTTCAATGTTTCATCCTCTGAAAGATTGACAGGTGCAAACCAGTACAACATTACTTTTATCTAGTGTTTCTCAAATGTTCTATTTTTTCATTTACAGATCAGTAAGGCTCATGTTCCCTTTCATTGACATCCAACTGGATCATTTACAGTATACTGGATTTAAAATAGTATTATCATTAATCAAGCAAAATGTTGCAGAAATCAACCTCTTTCCAGTTCATATAAAGTATATGCACATATCTTTTGCTATGAATGTCATCCATATAAATTGATAACTCAAACAGCTGTTTTGCCTTGAAACCAGATTATATTAAATAAGCTTACATTATTTGGGCTGTCAATACATTAAAAAAAATTTGTAGCACTAAAACAAACAATTACATTTATTATGATTAATTATTTTAATGTACTGAAAGCCCAAATCTTTTTCATTTTTAAAATCTGTTAAGTACCCCTTGATGTAAATACAAATCCATGGATAACAAATCAAATCCATGGATACTTCCCTTTGCATGAAAGGTTCTTCTGGGAAAAAGGCTATGTGGACAATAAAAAGGCCAGTTTTCTCATTCAATGTCCCTTTATGTACTAAGAAAAAATGTTTCTTTTAAATACTTTCCACTGTATGGTTCTTTTGAAGGGCCAAAATGGTTTTCTGCGAAAACCTTATAGAAAGGCCTTATAGCCTTGATTTTTGTTCTTGTCAAATTAACTGTCATCTATTCCGACAAAGGTCTAAAGTGCAACTACAGCTAATATAGAAATAATTTTTGCAAGCTTCCTGTCAGTGGAAGCAGTTAAGAGAGTCTGTTACATCTATGCTTTGAACAGAGGACAATGAAGCAGAGGTCTAGGACAGAAAAGTCTTGACTTCAAGATGGTGGGCCACACAAAACAAAGGGGAATGGTTTCAAATGGCTGAGTGATTGATTGAAGTGGGCAGGGGACATTGGTGGCAGACAGTGCCCAGTGCCATGGCAGTAGAGATGGAGTGTTGCTCCCACTGCCTGTGCCCTCTCAGCCAGGCATCTGCTGAGAACAGCACTGACAGGAAATCAACTTCTCTCACACTGCCAGCGCCACTGTGACTTACCACAGAGCCTCTTAGAGCCAAAAGATATTTTACACTAGTGGGAAAAGTAGTAGTAAAAAAAAAGGTAACATTGTATTTTTCACAGATTCCATTTGATATAAAAAAAAGTAAAACAAATAAGAATTAAAAAAGCAATATATTTTATGTTTATAAAGATAAAAAAGTAAAGATACATTATGTATCTTTAAAGTCACCGTGAAATCAAAATGGACGATTCTTATTTTTTTATGGAATATTGCAGTATTGCAATAGGCCTATTTGTATTTATTATGTGTACATCATTTTTTTTTTATTCATGTACCCTCATCATCTTTGATCAAAATAACTCAGACATGACAAAATGAATGACTTGCAGTTCAGTAAGTGAATCTGCTTAAACTGATTCAAACGTGTTTGTGATTCTCTAAAAAGAACTGGCTCATGAGAGACTTTGGCCGGGGAATTGAACTTTACTGGTCCCACGGCATGCTTTTTATTCAGTAATAAAAAAAAAACTGGTTCATTTAAGTCATTAGCTTGATAATTAGACTTCACAGGTTGCAGGGCATGCTTCTGAATTTTGATATTCTAAAAAAAAACTGGTTTATTTGAGTCTTTAGCTTGAGAGTCTGGATTTACTGGTTGTCCTGTATACAGTTGATTAACTAAAAAACGGCTTTTATGAATCATTATAGCTCAAGAATCAGTTTTCACTAGTTGCACTGTATTCGATTCACTAAAAAGAACTGGCTCATAAGAGTCATTTGCTGAAGAATCAGACATCACTAGTCGCGCTGTATGTTTCACACGAAATAGTAATATTTTATTCAGAATATTCTTTTCAGAATATTTTAGAATGCATATGTGTGAAAAGTTACAGAAATTGAATGTCATGAAAATAATTTATGTGGCTGCAACCCAACATAATTATTCAGTATCATTATTTATCAATCTACTATTATTACAATCACTGTAACATGGTACTGCCACCTCTAATGCAAAAGTTGTTAAAGGCAAAGTTTGGAAGTACGCTAGACAAAAAACAGAAACGCACACACAAAAAAGAGCAACAGAAGCATGCACTGATAACAATCTCCCTCTATTATGATCTAAGAGATACTGAGCAATATAAATATTAAGCAGAAACAATGCGCCCTGACCTAAAAGATCTTAATCACTGTTTGCGTGAACAAATGTGAGATTTCAGCGTCAATGTGTTTGAAGAGCTAAACTGGAAGGCGATAACCCACGTTCAGCATGCAGGGAGGGTGCGAAGCGCTCGCTAACCTCCCTCACTGATCCATGCACAAGGTTAGCCTCATTTGCATACGATCAATACACTACAGTAATAATTGTGATCTATTGCATAAATATTGCAGCGGTCATTGAACTGTCTGAGTAAGAGCCGGAGCGGGTGACCTGCGGGGTAGCAGCTGGAACCTCTCAGCACATCTCAATGGGAGGCGGCATGGAGAATGACACGGCCTACTGGCTCTATGAATGCTAATGTCCAGCCAGGGGACAGGGGACGAGGACACCCAGAGGAGCCTGTGGGATTGCACGGCGAGGAGGTGATGTTCCACCTGGTTGCCACATGCATACACAAACACGCACACACACATAGCATGACACGCTCATGCATGAAATACCTCTATCATAGCTCCTCTTTTTTGAACGTGTCAGATATTTGACAGATAGCACTCTCCGTGTTGTGTGCCTCTGGTTGCTCTGGGATCTGAGGACAAGATACAGGAAGAGATTGGGGATGTGAGGATGCCAGTGCTGTGGCCTGAAGGAACATGTCAGTGGGAAAGAAGCCCCAAGTCTATATCCGTTTGTCTCTCTTCTTCCTTCACTCTTTCTCTCTCCTCTTTGATGTGGCCCTCCCCGTCTCCTTCCTCCAGCTCTGTATTCAGGGGTGGCGGTATTGGGCACTCTGTTGGAATAAGAATGCATGAATTATTTGATAATCAGAGTTTATTGTAATCCTTGACCCTGGCCCTGCATTTCAAACAGGGATTGAGGATTAGACGCATGCTGGCTGGTCCTGACAGCCTGACTCCTGTCTCCTCAGGGCAGCTCTCCTGTGTTTGTGTGTGTGTGTGTGTGTGTGTGTGTGTCTATGTAGGTCTCTTCTGCTTTGAAGTAGCTGACCATGATACACTCTGTATTAAAGAGGAAAAAACGCTGGGTGCCGTGAGCTTTTTCATGTTACATATCATATATGTCTTTCAAATGTTCACATAAGACAGACATATATGCAACCTCACAGGTGTGGTTTCCTGGCAAAATTCCCTCCATTGGCCTTTATCAATCATAGCCTCCTAATAATAATCCCCATGCTTTCACATGCTCTATCACTTTCTCTCCTCACCAATAACTGGTGTGTTGTGAGCGCACTGGCGCTCTGTGGCCAGTTGTTCTGTGGCTGCTGTCACATCATACAAGTGGATGCTGGCTGCATGGGTGATGGGTGAGGAGAGACCCCCTGATATGATTGTAAAGGTGTACAGTACACAGTCAAGCGCTATATAAATGCCTCATTTCATTTCACATACAGCTTCTGTTTCCATGTGATTTTACAGCCTTCTCAATGTGCATGAATAATCCAAGTTCAAATCTACTTTTATGGATAAAACAGGATTCTTGAGGTAAATGTCATGACACTACAGAACTGCATCACTGAATTTAAGACAGTGGCCATAATCGTAATACGTAACCGTAGGATATATTTATTAAATTAATAGTTTAAAAATATAAGATGAGGAGGTGATCTGTGCTCTATTTTATTATACAATATGATTATTTTATACATACATTAAAGTGTAATGATGATAGGGAAAAATAGCAGTGGTGGTAAGTAATGAAGTAAAAATACTTTGTTACTTTACTTAAGTATTTTTTTCGGGGATCTGTACTTTAATTGAGTATGTTTTATTTGCATCTACTTTCACTTTTACTCCACTACAATTTTAAAGACAAAGTTTACTTTTACTCCGATACATTTCCCCATGACCGCTCCAAGTATTTATTACAATGGCTTTCCAAACCAATGAAAAACTTGTTTTTCTTTTGAAAAGAAATTTCACGGGTGAATTAAATTTCAGCATTCAAAACTTCACCCTCAAATCTGAGAAAACATATTGAGGTGAGTTGACGTTAAAGCAACACTAAAGAAGATTTTTTACCTTAAAATAATGTTTCCAAAATCGTTTCAGCGGTTCATCAAGTCGTAACAGGGTGAAAGGCACTTCTGCCTTCGCTTTGTGGTCCTATATCTGCTAGAACCACACTATATAAGTTTGCCAGATCGGGTCGCGTTTCTGTAGTTCGAATGAGACATAAGGAAACTACAAATTTGACTTGCTTTACGGCAAGCGTTACAATTGGACATCATTCACTCTAAAGCCGGTGCTGGATAAACAGTGGATAAACAGCGAGTGTGCGTGCGACAGTAGGCTGTGGTAGGCTAAATTATTTATGACAGCGGTAACGGACAATGCCGCTTCTAACCTGTAGGGGGACCGCAGAGGAAAAGTTCTTTAGTGTTGCTTTAATGTTACTATTGAAGTGATTTCATATTGAAACGTGCCTTGTAAACAGCTAGCTAACAAATTCTTAATTGCAGTATCTAATCTTATCATTTGTTCAAATAAAACATTGCATATCACTCCCAAAACAATTGATCTGCTTAATTATTGATATTTACAGTTAATTTGAATATTTACTTTTTACTTTCGGTACTTAAGTACGTTTTAAATCGGATACTTTTGTACTTTTACTCAAGTGATGTTTGAATGGAGGACTTTCTACTTTTACTGGAGTAATTTTTTATTTTGGTATATATACTTTTACTCGAGTATAACTTTTGAGTACCTTTACCACCCCTGAAATATAGCACACTTCACCTCAAGACATGGGATAAGGTGAAAAAAGCACTGTTGTTGTGCATGTGTGTAAAGATGAAAAAAAGAGACGAGAACCCACTATAGACGTGAAAAGAGGCAGTGAAAGAGGGCTGAAGAGGTGGGTTTGTACTTGTATTGGAGAATTACAGAGAGCTGTACTAGCCATCGGCAGCTGAGCTGCAGTCTGTGCAGGGTCACTGGGCTCTGGGTGTTATTTAAACCTCAGGCCTGAGAAAGCTGAATAGGCCTGAACGCCCTTCATCTGACCTCTACTGTGCACACTGCGAGCCAGAGACAACAGAGCAAAAAACAAAGACAGAGGGATGGAGAGAAAGAGAGAGAGATCAAGGGAGACATGCAAGTGAGAGGAAAGCAAAGGCACCTAGAAGAATACCAAGGTCTTGGGTGTTAGCATGCTATTGTAGTTCAAACATCTATGTATTTGATTCAAACCTAAAAATTTGGGCCACAAAACCTGAGCAGTGCAGCTACATCAGTATAACACTACCAAATAAATAAATAGACAATAAAAGTAATTTTATTAGCTCATGTTATTTCAATAAAAGAAGTTTAAGAACAGCATTCTCTAATTTGTCTCTCTCTGTCCATTTGTCTGACATTAATGACTTAAATTATGAAATTCCAGTGACTGTTTCGTTTCCTATAACAACGTCACAGCAGGAGTTTAGTGAAACTCACTCATAAAAACAAATGAGTGTGAAAAGAGCCTTTAAGGCACGCTGGTGTTAATGAGAGCGGCTGAAATATACTCTAACACGTAGAATGAATGTTATATCTATTAACACAAACCATTTACAGGTTCTTTTATTTTTTGAGAACCCCATGGCCATGCGGTATAGGATACTCACATGCCCAACACAAGGACCAGGGTTTACAATGCATCAAAAGATTCAGGCGATGACAAAAGCGAAATATTTTCAGCGTTTCTCATTGTCAGTGTATTCATTTGTATGGACAAAATCAATAATTCGAAATTAAAAGATAAGGAGGTGATTTGTGTGCTCTTTTATAATGCAATCATTTCCAAGAAGCCGTTTTCTAAACATAAGTAAAAAGCTATAATAATGCTTGGTCTACCAACAAAACAAACAAACAAACAAAACAAAACAAACAAAGAAAAGAAGAAACACAAATGTCATCAATAATAATCTCTGTTTTATGAAGGACATTAATGACACTGTCAGCTAATGCAATTATATAGAAAAAGTCTTTGTTTTAATGTTTTAGATTGTCCTTCCAAATGCATCAATAATTTAACAAATACACAAAAATGCTAAATACTGTTACAAAAAAATCTATATATTATTATAATAATATAATATTATAATAGAAATACATACATGTAAATAATAATAAATTATTAAAACATAAAAATGATATATATATATATATATATATATATATATATAGTGTGTGTGTGTGTCTAATATATGCATCTTAAATTTGCCTGGCATTCACAAACATTTGTTTACATTTACAATATGACAGTAATCCTGGAGCTGTGAGTGCACATGTGTGCAACACTGCCATCTAGTGTTCTAATAACAGAGCATTTTTGTTCAACTGCACTTCAATGAGCCTCAACAAGCCTAGCACGTTTAATTAGCCATACAATACACGTCACAAAGAAAGTTTCAGCCTGAGTTTGTTCACATGCATGACTAAATGTGTAGATACTGTAAGTGCAAGCAGTCTCATTTTAGTGTGACATTCATAAGGACAGGTGGTTACCTCTACACAACTATATTATAAAGAACTAATATGGTGGCCAATTTAGTTTAAAATTTCCATGGGCAAACTGCAGGTGAGGGATGTCAAGCCCACTGAGACGACTGAGGTCTAGTGGATTAAAGCAGTGCCACAACATGAACCACTGACCCGGGCTCAGACGGCCAAATGAAGCCGCCTCCGGAATCTGTGCAGCTGCGGCCATAGGCAGAATGCTCAGAAAGTTTTAATTAAATGCTCTGTGGACTTTCAACTGACCCAACATCCCAGCACTTTGCTGCTACCTGCTGTGGCTGTGTGTACAAGCGAGTGTGTGTATGCTGGGTTAATTAGAGAGAATGGCCAGGCTGCTGATCTTTGACTTGTGACTAATACTGAGCAAAGAGAGAGAGAGAGTTAATGGGATTTGGTGGAGGGTCCAGAACGAGGATGTGTCAGCGTGAACCCACAGTCCCGAGACAGCCAAACTGTGAACATGAATATGGACCTTTTCTTTTAACATTCCCATTTAACATTGTACATGTCCACTATGAATCAAGGCTTCAAATGATTTGTTAAGAGTAAAACTGACTGATACTGGTAGTATGTAAATGAACAATGTTTACTCTTTCTCTGTGTCACTGATAAATGCGCGTTTATTTGTCAGGAAAAACCTTTTGACAGATCCAGGCCTGAAAACTACAGATTGTACTTCCACATTTTTGTATCCCCACCCACGGACAGTCAGATCGACAGAGGGTTATTAACAGAACTGTTATTGTAAGGGTATAGGTTTATCACTGAAAATTGTCGTCCTATGTCTACTCTTTACTCCCAAAATTATATTCTACGCCAACAGAGGAGACTTGATTAAATCAACAAATGCAAAGACTAAACCCACGGAAATGATTCATTTTTATTATCTTTCAACCTTATTTTTAACGTAAGAACAAGGCTTTCGGTGTCAGCAGTTTCCAGTTAGTATACAGCAGTGCAAAAACAGTTCATTTTGTTGTAAACTGGTATTTGTTTTCAAATTATTTTAATCTGTCAATGTACTAATAAACACACTTAGTTAACTTAACATTTACCACACTTTGTTAAGTGCGTCACATCAGACGTGAAGCATCACGCTGCGCTCCGGCTAATAAATTGAAGTCTAGCACATACACAGAAAATAGTCTTTCTTCCTAAAAAAAAAAAAACGGAATTTAAAACCAGAATCAAGTTGCTCATATATTGAAACAAATTAGGTTAAACATTTGGGGTTACCAACGGGTATGTTTAGGGGTAGGTTATGACAATATAAATGTGTACAATTAAACGACTAAATCATTCCTGAAAAAGAATAATACAAGTATAGAACTGAATAGTTAGTGCTATAAAATAGTATAAATGCTAATACATACAAAAAACTAGGGTCTTGAAACTGCAGCCTCTGGGATTGCAGGAATACCCTACTCCTTTAAACAGCATTATGGTAAAAAAAAAAGGAACACTAACTAACTCCCGCTAAATGTTTACTCTTTGAATTCTTGCACCCGGGAACAATACAAGTTGACATAATGGCTAAAATTGAGCTAAAGGAGAGGCGGTATTTGACTGGTAAGCGTGTCGATAGCCGACCGGGTGGGAGAGGCCTTGGACAGCAACTTGCCCGGTGCATTTGGGTGTTGAAGTTTTCCTACCTATTTGGCAAAAGGGAAGACAACAGCCTTTTTTTCTCTGTTTTCTAGTCAGGTATAGCACTGATTTCAAATTTTTGTCCCCCTTTTACTGTATAGGCAGTCAAGTTTTTTTGAAAGCCCATATTGCCAGCGGTGAGGTACCCATTTAATGATTTTTCTGCAGTCACTAGTTGAAGATAGCTTTAACAATAGGCCAGGATGCATGTTCTGCCATAAATTAAACTACTGATATGAATAGTCATCAACAGTGGAAGACATGAGGAAAGTAAAATAAAGCTGTTCTTTACAGTTTTTAGTATCTTATCTTAAATAATGACACAATTACACAGAACACTTTTTCTGTGTAAGAGACAACAATCAGATCGTAAACGAAAAAGTAATGCTATGATTTACACCATAATATTCTAGTGTATTCTTATATGTACTGTATGATGTTAGATATCTTCCCTGATTATCACAGACATCTTAAATGCACTGCTACTCTAAAAATGCTCCATGCTCAATTCATTCTTATTTTAAATTAGCCAATTCAACACAATTCTTGAACATTCTGTCACAATTTCAGTAAATGTTGAGAGTAAATGTTACATTTTGGCATGTTTTTGAAAAAGGAGATATGGATTTCAAAGGTTGTCTCTTTTTTCCATTCAGTAAAATAACTTATTCTGTGTTCTGCAGAAGAGAGAAAGTCATACAGGTTTGGAACAAAATGAGGGCGATTAAACGATGACAGAATTTTCATTTTCAGCTGATCTATCCCTTTTAGAAACCACAAAATTCCCCCCTGCATGCTGATTAAAATAACTTTCTGTATGGCAGGAAGAGTAGAAGTATTTAGAAATAAACATGACTCCCTGTGAAATGATGTGCTGCCGGGTCCTGGCGATGCCCTATCTGAATCCCTATTTCCCCGCTTTTATCATGGCCTGACACTTGTGCAGCTTGGGTAATCAGAGAGCCCGTCCGCCATAAAGGAAGCCTGCATTCTAATCTCAACTGTTGCATATCTAATACTAATTAGAATCCTGCAACTGGGTCACTGCCATTGTTTTTCAAGTACTGTCAAGTCGAGGGAAACATATGAAACTGAAATGATACCCTGCATGGCGGAGGCACATGATTGAATCCTCTCTCTACCACTGATGTGCTCTCATCCATCCTATTAAAATATTCAATCTGCTGTCCCCCATTCTGAAGGGTTGAGCTGGGAAGGGCAGCTGCCAAAAAGCCCCGTCTCTCTCTCTCTCTCTCTCTCTCTCTCTCTCTCTCTCTCTCTCTCTCTCTCTCTCTCTCTCTCTCTCTCTCTCTCTCTCTCTCTCTCTCTCTCTCTCTCTCTCTCTCTCTCTCTCTCTCTCTCTCTCTCTCTCTCTCTCTCTCTCTCTCTCTCTCTCTCTCTCTCTCTCAATAGTTCACAACTGCACCAGTGTTCATGGCAGAACCCCACTCCAAAAATCAGGGTGCTTTTCCTGTCATCTCGGGTCTGATTTTAATTAACGATTCAATCCGTGCACAGACAGATTTGATTCCTCATGTTTGTTTATGCACTTTTGCAGCCTATCTCTCCCAGGGCAATCAGATTACAGATTAAGGGGGGGGATCAATGTTTCCCCTCCCAGGTCCTATCAGCAAACATGCACGCAAATGCACATATACATACAACTTAATCCATGTTAAAGTTCTGATATGAAAAGAAGAGTCTGATATTTAGCAGCAGTCAGTCATTTTCTTATTATTCACTTTGTAGATACACATATACAAACACTGTTCAAGCCAAAAATGTCCCAAAAAAGTTTTAAAAAAAAGTTAAAGTTAGTTTTGAGAAAAGCATTAGTTCTTTGCAAATGCCACTTGGTTTGATATTTTGTATCTAGTGCAATTTCAGAAATCTTGAAGTGTGATTTAAGTGTCTAAATACTTTTTTGAAGCCACTGTATGCCTCTGTTGCCATGATATATAAAAGTATAGGCCTATAAGCTGCGGATTACGTAGTGACACGCCAATATGATATTAATGTTTGTTCAATCAGAGTGCACTGATCTGATGTTGGCGATTTAAAGCTGACTGCAAAACTCTTTAATAAGGTCTCTGATGAGCAAGAGTTATGATGGGACTTCTTGGCCAATTTGCCCACAAATTGAGAGGGACCAGCAGCCAGTGACTGTAATGACATATAATGTGATGTCTCCCTAAAATGTCAGATTATAAGAGCATTATATATCAAGATCACGCTTGGTTTAAGTGAGGCATTCTCAAATATTTTCTATTTGTTTACTATATTTTGGTTTTGGGGTCAGTGAGATTATTTAATGTTTTTGAGAGAAGGCTCTTCTCACCAAGGCTGTATTTATTTGATAAAAAAATACAGTAAAAGCAGTAACATTTTGAAACGGTTTCATATTTTAAATGTCAATATTTTTATCCCTGTGGTGCAAAACTGAATTTTCAGCATCATTACTTCAGTCTTCAGTGTCACACGATCCTTCAGAAATCATTCTGCTGATTTGCCTCTCAAGAAACATTTCTTATTATTATCAATGTTAAAAACAGTTGTGCTGATTAATGTGTAATATGTTTTAACATACATCCTTTGATGAATAGAAAGTTCAAAAGCAACAGCATTTTGTAATAGAAATATATTTTAAATACTGATCTTTACTGTCACTTTTGATCACTTCCATCCTAGCTGAATAAAAGCATTTCTTAAAAATAAATCTTACTGACCCCAAACTTTTTTGCTGACTTTTCAGAGTTTTAAATGTTTACACACACAATAATTTGCTTCATTACTTTTACAAAAATAAATAAGTAAATTAATAATAATAATAATAATAAATTAATTATTATAAATTATTATGAAAGTAAACAAATAAAGTAGCTACAGCATATTACTACTACGAAAAATAGAAATGATAATAAAATGGTCAGCACTTTGTAACAACATGTCTGACAGGGACGTGCACAGGGGGGTTGCTCAGGTTGCCCGGGCAACTGCCCATATGCCCTTCTCGACTCAGGTTGCCCTTCCGAGAAAAAAAAAGAAAAAAAAAATGGTACAATGGATGCAGAATTTCACGTAGGCCTATATTAAACAAATAATTAAAAAAAATAAAATCGCAAAGCCTCATTCACTTCCATTCGGGCACCGAAAGTGAAAGTCAGTAAGGGAAGGGCAAACTGTTTACATGGCTGTAGCGCTGCACGCGACCATAGACTGCACGCGACCGGCGTAGGGCCACGCAAATTACTTAAGGCCCCGCCTCCATCTCGTGTCATAGCGCGTCAATTAATGTGTACAACATCCATGACAAAATGAAGCGAAACTATCCTTCTGGTCACGAAAAGAGGAAGAAGAAAAAAACCTTGAGAGTGAATTGCGGGAACAACAATCAGGTAAACTTGTGTTCTCTCCTCTCTAAGTTTGATGTTAGCAAAGTTTGATGTTTTTCGGTCTTGCTAACCTAGCTGGGCAGGCAGTGCATCTCTTGCATCACTTTGTGCCTGACAAAAATGAGAGTAAAATACAATTATTTATTACGTTTGTTTTTGATAAACGACAAAGTGCAACGGTGTTTGTTTACTGCAGCTCGGAAAACATAACCGCGTCGCGTGTGTTATCGTGCGTTCAAATGCGCGTGCATGAAATGAAACGCGCATTTTTCAAGCAGAAATATGTGGAGACCAGACATACTGTACAATATATGCACGTGAATGATGGCACTCCCAATCAAAGTACACATTATACTTTTAAAACAAGACACTGATTATCTAGTCTCAGTGTTAAAAACTCTAAACAATTACACTAATTATGCAAGATAGAAAGCAATGTATTGACAATTTGACATTGATTGACTATTGATTTATAGGCTATATTGAATTTAAAATGTTGATTAGCTGGACATACTGGTCAATATGGATGCACATCCCTCAGTAAATAATAACCATAAATCAAGAATGGCTTCAACATGCATAATAAAAAAAAAAAATCATACTGATGCCGAAAATGCCCAGGCTGTAGAGAGAACCAAAGTTAATCCCAAAAGCCAAAGCTCAGGGTTATAATTTATCATTTTCTTCTTATTTATGTTTACGTTAATATTCACTTACTTAATAATATTCACTTGTTATCTTAACATTCTATAGAAAATACTCTATTCAATAAATATTGTTTGTTGGAACTTCATTCTGTTCTTTGTTGTACTTATTATTTGACTGTTTTGTTTAAAGGAGGGAGGATTGTATTGGGAGCACTGAAGTGTCAGGTGCGACTGTGGCAATGGCAAATGGTTTACATAGCTCATGACATCACGGGTCAGGTAGAGGCCCCTTAGCAGAATTTTGCTTAGGGCCCCAGGGAGGTCAGGATCGGCACTGGGTTTAGCAGTCGATTCTGTTCCCTACCGGAATTCCTGTTCCCTTTACGCAATCATACTACAAATCATGCGTAGTTGCCCAGTTACCATACGTACCATCAGAACTGAATTCGAGCAAAAAGCACAATTGAATGTACGGGAAGCCAAAAGGTTAAAAAAGGATTGTATTTTTTCCCGAAATCTAAGTGTTTTTTTTTTTTTATTAGAAGCGAGTTTTTCCCCATCTGTCAATTCAATCCAGATTATTTATTTTCAAATTAAAAAATAAATAAATAATAATAATTAAAAAAGACAAACAATAATATGAGGAACTCTTTTTCTCATGTGTATTTTGGTGACATTTAACATATTGTTAATACATTTTGTATACTGTTTACAAAGTAGTATATCATAAACCTGTCATCTCTGACGTTTTGCAATCTTTATAAATAATAATAAGACCATAATATGAGGCATTGCGTTTGGACATAAACACGATCAGATAAGGCAATTTGTATGGGCAAAATTCAATTTAATATATTCCTTCATATAGCCCGTGAGTTTTTTTGGGGGGGAGGGGGGAGGGGGGGGGTTGTGGCTCTTTTTCAGGTCAGAGCAACTGCCCCACAAAATTCCTGTGCACGTCCCTGATGTCTGATATATATAAAAAAGAAAAAGATAGATCTAAATGTCCATTTTCAAACCATCATTACCATTATTGAATTTCTTTTAAACTACAATAACAAACAAGAAATTGCACAAAAGACACCGTGACCGCACACACTTTTTTTTTAGTCTATCTCAGCATGGCCTCTGTTCTTCTCAACACTGAAAATGGTATTTGGAGACAAACAACTTCATTCTGCTGTGCGTCTGTAATTAGCTGTGGAATTAGCGGCACTGACGTGCCTCCGTAGATCAGCAGGGCCCTCCAGGGAGGCTGCCGGGACCGAGCAAGCCGCATTTCCAATTATTGTGTTGAATTGCTAATTTAGTTATTGTGCCTCCCGTAATTGTGATGGGTATTGGGTGTGCGATTCAATTTGTTTTAAATATTTGTGGGCTGGCGGATTGGTAATAGAGCTGACCTATCTAGCGGCCCAGTATAAAAGTAAGAGAGGAAAAACAAAGGGAAGAGACTACAAAGATATTCTCCCTCTCCCCTTCTCTCTTTTTTCCCTCTCTCATCGTCTTAGTTTGATCTGCCTCATCCCTCTTAAGACCGTTGAAGTTAAAAAGCTTGAAATTTAGAAAATAGTACTTTGATCAGTTGTAGGAGGGAAGCATCAGGCATTAGAGGACAGAACATTGAGGGCTCTGGTTTGAAGATAAGCAGGGAATGCCTGGCTCCCTAAATATTGCGGCATGCAGGAGCTTTTTGTGTGGAGCGTGTGGAGGTACAGGCAGTGCCCGGGCAGGATTAGGCGAGAGGTTTATGCAGCTCTCGGGATGCGAGCTCCTGATATACCATGTCACTGCCATGCTCTCATTTCAGAGTCTTTGCCACAACCTGTATGGCATATTAAATAACAGGGGGTACTCTGCCATAGCACTCAGATAATGATAATGATGCTAAAGTGACAACAAATGCAAATTCGGAGTTATAATTATTATTTACATATAATGACAAAACTCCACTAAATTAGTGACAGAGATACAGGTCGATAAAAAGGAAAATATAGAAGTGCCCATGCATTAAATATCACAGCAGTCTATCTACTTTACACTGTTTACTTTTTAACTGGATTCTCTCTAATAAGCTCACAGAACCAAATCAGTGACTTACTTGTATTTAAAAAATGGGAAAACAACGCACACACACCAACACACTTTTACTGATATTCCATAGAGTATTTTTTTATATATACAGCAAATATATAAATAATAAAACCTAACTGTAACTTACACCCTATCCATAACAGAAAACTCTCTAAACTTTATTTACCTTTTTAATACACTTTTTATCAATAAGCACATCCCCAAAAGGTCATAGCACACGTACACACAAACACTCCACATTATGTTAAATATATCTTCAAAGACTGATTTTCTTCCTAAAATAAACCATGTAAATCTGACGAGTTTTGAAAAATAGCTTACATGAGTCATAAACTGTCAATAAAGTTTTTAGGTTAACATTTTTATTTATGCACGAGGGAAATTGTTTTTTAAAAGTTGCTGTTCCATAGTCTCAAAATTAATTTGAGGTCAGAAAGGCTGACACATATTGTTTTTATAGATAGCAAACTTTAGTATGCCACACTGCAGGCACAGATTGACTTGGTCATGTCACCCACCCATGAACACAAGTAAAAAGCACAATGGATTCTTGTACCTTAATAGAAACTAATCCCAGTTAATACATACTATACAAATAAAGTAACACACAAGAACAAGAAACTACAAACAAGAAACTATAAAACGATAAAAACATATCAGCATATGCATAACAGCAGAAGCAAACTAATGCATGCCATACAGTACTTCACAGCACCTCATTTGAAGGGCAAAAAAGAAGGTCTCGTTGACCTCGCACTGAATTAGCATTATCTGATTCAGTTATGTTACAGCACCATGGCAGAATTAGCCATCTGTGAAATATCTGTAAGCAGATTAGTGAACAAGTGTACTACATCTCAGGTGAGTCTACTAAGATTCCAGTGACCAGCATCAATAATAATGTTCTCAGCTACAGTCGACATGGAGCGGAAGTTGAAATCTTGTTTTTCCCCCCTATTGTAAAGTATATCCGAGTGAAATGGCTTCTTGAAAAAGAAAAAATGTGGGGCAGGATTTGATTTTGTCCATTGGGAATTGATTGGATCATTGTGGTTTCCTATTGGTCAATCTCATATGAGTGACAGGCGGTCCTGCCCTCGCGCCAGTAAACGCGCCATCAGAAAAGAGATGTTGCTGCACGAGGGAGGGGAAATTATTTTGATTAAAGATTAAGAGGCTGAAAAAAAAAAAAAAGATCTGCACAGATTAATCTTTTTTAATAAATACTACAATATTCTATTTTAAAAAAAGATTTGTCAATAGATTTTGTGTTGATTTAAGAGTTTGTATCAGAGAGACAGCATAATTAAAGCACAAAAAAGACAACAAAGATAAAGGGATACAAAGATAAAGGGATACAAAAAACTGCAGTGTGTGACTGACTGCAAAATTGATAAACTGATAATAGCTGCAAGTTGAAGTTCTAGGCTGATTCTTGTTCGTGGTTAATATTTGTGATAGTCAGTTTTGGTTAAATAATGTGTCAAATTATGACTCAGTGTAAACACTGTTTGCGTGCACAATTTCTGACACTGTATTTAATGGTTAAACAGAAAAAAACACATTTGGAGGTGAAACTGAAGTACAAAACATTATATGTCAAATTGGTCCACCACATCCAATGCATTTAATTCGGCCGCTATTTTCTTTTATTGTGATGTGCACATTTAAACAAACCACAAAATGTGTTTGTGGAAGGGCAATTTTGTCTCATCTGGGTCCACCAATTGGTATATTTGAACATGTGCAAATGTGTTTTGTGTGCATGTTTATTGAATGAGGGTGAGTGGTGAGGTGAGGTGAGAGGGGTCTGTGTGTGTGATTTCAGCCTTTCATGTCTGTTTTGCAGGATGTGTGTACAGTTGTCCAGTTTTGACCCCAGGGTCATTATGAAAGGCTTTGCCCTGAATGAGGCCTCTTAAGTTCCTCTCTGTGCTTTGATAGCTCTCACCGTTGCTCATACGCGCATACAAACACTCACGCTCGCTCTGAAGCGCGCATGCAACAGCTATTTACACCTGCCGCGTTTGATCATCAATTAAGTACTCCTTCTGAAGATGTTTGAATCCTCCCGCACGCTTCAACCCCCAGTCCACAACCCCTGATCAATCCACTGCACTTATTGATGTCTAGATTGCTAACGGCACTCTGAAAGCTGAGCACTTTCTGATAGATGTGAAATGCAATCGTTTCTATCTCGCCCATCTGCACAGTCTGGTCAGCGGTGCAAGTTGATGATAAACTTTCTAGTCCATGATATTCCTTCAACACTGCTAGCCAAAGTTACTCATGAATGTCAGACTGATAATGAGGCTCTATGTGAAATACTTTATATTATTTGTATCAGTTATAGAATACAACTGTAATTGTTAAAGATACAATATGTTGTTTTTTTCGCCGCTAGAGGTCACTAACCTCTCACAATAACAAGGCGTAGGTTGATGATGCAAAATTTCCTGCGGAATTATGGAACTTGTTGTCAAGCTAATGGATCTAGCAGTAATAATGTTTATGGATGAGTCAATACATTGATGTTTTTAACATGACTGTGGTATGAAGCAGGGCACGATTGCTAATGAGAGACAGATATCAGCGAGCCTCGCGGATATAAAGGAATAACATTTCATTCTACCGAACTTACCCGCAAGTGCTGAATTAATACTCTCACAGGTCAGTTTATTTGACGAATGAAGCTTGTGAGGTAACGCAGCGCTATTTCACTTGGTCTACACTATCACACTAAACTGCATTTGAGTGTGTTGAAAGTTATAATGTTATTCTATGTTAGTTTGTTGGCTATACGAGACTAGCAGTGAGCTAGATCAACATTAGAATAACAGATCATATTCTAACATTTCATCATGTTGAATTATATAACATTGATTAGTTTTATGCACATTTGCTCACCTGTCTAATAAAGTAACTTTACATGTAAGAGCTCTGTCAAGTCGAAGTTTGTCAAGGACGTGGAGCTCTCGGCATCTCGAAAACGCCACGCCGATATTGATCCTCATTTTAGTTATTTTTTCCCAAAGTCTGCTTGCCCCGGTCCATAATGTTTGAACGTAAAAACAACAGTGTGCAGCTAGACGTTACGCACTACGCAGTTGTCCACGTCTGTCGCCATGGTTACTATGGCAGAACGAGCAGAAACCAGGGATAACGCGGATATTACGTCAGTGACAGGCAACAAGTGAACAGGGATTCTGGGACGGCCAATTATTTAAAATAGGAATTTCTCTGAAATTAAAAATCTTTGGATATTGGGATAATATTGGGATATTGTAAGTACACAACTGCAGGAAATATATCACACTGTGCAAGTGATTTTTGGATATTTTATTACAAAATTCTTACATATTGTACCTTTAAAGAAACCGTTCACCCAAATTTAGTTTCCCTCATGTCAACATACATTTACAGCATGTTTATTCCTCAGATAAAGCGATCATATGGCTTTAGAATACTCAGAAAATACAGTTGTGAATCACTCATGTGGACTTTTATGATACCTTATTGTCCATTTTAAGGGTCGAAAAGCTATTTTTTTTCCACAGAAGAAAAGTTCCATAGTTTTTCCTACTGTTTGGAAAAACATGATGACAAAAGGATGAGTTAATGACCATTTTCATTGTGAACTTTTTCACTAAACTTTAAAATCTTGTATTACTTTAAAAGTGGGTAGATTGTTATTTGGTTGTAAAACTAAATTGGATTCAATACAATTAACTAAAAATCACGATATAAACAACAAAAAATGAATCTGGTAAAAACAGTAAACCTTTAATATTAATACTTCTCAACCCCCTTCACAACAAAATGGTAAATAAAATCAAAAGTATCCACAAGGTTCGCTCTCCCGTTGCAGACTCTGCTTTACCATGCCCCCATCGCCACATACCCCATACCGCCCGCCCTCCAGCCTGTAGTCCCCCCCATTCCTAGCGTGGCACAGCTCTGACCACTGGACCGTATCCGGTGCTTCCTTTTTAGTGAGATCAGTCAGCGGGCTGGTGAGCTCCGAATAACTAGGCACAAACCTTCTATAGTATCCCACCAGCCGCAGGAACTCTTTCACCTCCTTTTTGGTTTTAGGAATTGGACATGCTGCAATCACGGCAGACTTATCAATTTGGGGACGCACCTGCCCTTGTCCCAAGTGGAAGCTGCAGACACCGTATCTCCACATGCCCAATTGCACACTTCTTCGAGTTCGCTGTGTGGCCCGCCACACTTAGCGATCTCAGGACAGTGCACATAACTTCCAGATGTGCTGCCAGTCATTACAATAGATAATGCCATCATTCAGATGGGCAGTGGCATACGCGGAGCCCCAAATAACCCGAACGGAAGAGTAATAAATTGGTGTAATCCAAACTGCATTGTGAATATTATTTGGATATTGGTGATAAGGGGATCAGTCAATAACCTTTGTCCAGTGTCGAATAAAAGTGAGCCGAACATAACCGAACAACCAGCTCATCAACTCGAAGCATTGGATAAACAGCATTCACCTTCCTGTAACCTACACAGAATCGGATTGAGCAGTCCGTTTTGGGTACATCCGGATTATGAGGTACGGTGAACAGACAAGGGAGGTGCATGTCAACTTTATCAACTCAACCTCCTAAAACGCTGGAATGAGGTGACACCGGTTGAGATAGTGACGGTCGTTTCGGTAGAGGATGATCTCGGAGCGGCTAACCCAGGCGATCCGCTCGCGCTGGTACCCGAGGGAGATCACCTCTGGCCAGCGCAGCTCACCGATGTAGCCAAGACAGATTTTGCAGATGTGTTCTTGTCCCATATCGAAACGGTCCCAGGGGTGGTGGCAGGTAGCTAAAGGATAATCCACCACATCCCCATGCACACACCACCCCTTAAAGTCCCTGTAAAGGCAATTCTAAAAAAAAAATTCTAGACCCAGTATAAATGTTAGAAATGTATTGCTAAAACATATTACAAAGACTGTGAACTGTGAAGTACTGAATTGTGGAGTTAGACCGTTAAACAGTTTTTCACCAAGACTTTGATAGCTTATTTTATGTACTTGCCGGCTTTTTTTATCATTCAAATTTGGCTGGGTGGCTAAGAACACATTTTTCTGTGGTGTGACAACCTCAGAACACATACTTAATTTTGACTTTACAGGGACTTTAACCTTGCGGCTTGTAACCCTGTAGCCTGAATCCACCAAAGCCTGATATGTACCCCCCTTAATACTCAGAGGTATTTGGTCCTGCCAGGCTTGATCGAGGGCAGCCCCGGGGGAGTCGGGGACCCAGATCAAAGTTTCCATCTCCATGACTGGACACCTGTCCTGGAAATGACCCAGGTACTCGCATCTCCAGAAGACCAGCCCAGGCCTTCCCACTGTCCCGGCGGCAGAAAGATGGCCAAGAGAATGACAGAAAGAGGGGAGAAGTGGAAATGATGCGTAGGCTCCGGCGCCCTCCACCACTTTGTGTCCCAGGTCTGGACCACAGGGCTGAAGAGAGAGACATTAGGAAGGGGCTAGGGGCCAGCAGGATGGCCAGTTTCAGCTTCGTCGGGTGGTGGGACTGGACCCACTCGGCCGTCCAGCACTGCAGCCGTACGATGAACTGCTCCAGCACCACCAGGTAGATCACTTTTCCTTGAAGTCGTAGATCTGTCTATCAGTGCCATGTAAGATGGTTGGGACTGCGTCTGGGGCGACCTCCAGGCCAAGCAAGCTCAGAATAACCCACCGGTCCTCCTCCTGTGCCTGGACCAACAGACGGAAACAATCCTCCTGTTCTTAAAGTATATCTTATCTTATTTTACCTTCCAGTCTAAAGTCCATGAGCGCTTGGTGTTGTGTTTGGTGAAGACCGGCAAGTGACTTGACCAGCTCCGCAAGTGGCATTGGTTGTGCGGGCTGCATGGCGGCGTGCCATCTCTACGTCGCGGGTTTTGGGCACCACTGTAAGTAGGTTCAAAATAAAAGGACAAGGAAGTCAGGTCAGCGAGTTACTTTCAGCTCTTTATTTCTCTCTCCAGAAATCATATACAGGCACTTCAGCGCACTTCACAACAAAACGGTAAATCAAATCATCCCAGGTTTGTGGGCCACTTACATCCCGTCTCACCGCAAGTTACTGGAATTAGAGACAGGTGCTAGTCATCATGCACTTGATCTACTTCTCAGCGCTCATCTCTGCGCTCGCTCTACCGTTGCAGACTCTGCTTTACCATAACCTGGCCCTAGCCAGATGAATTTCGCTCCGCCTAGCTTCACTCACATCCATCTGGAACCTCTTCCATTGAGAGTGATTTCTCCAACCAACTTTATGGTTTAGCCAATCAGGACGCAGGGCGGGAGTTTCATAGATGTGACGTAGTGGAGAAGCGACCGTGAGACTGTTTTGATTCAGACAACAATGGCGGCTCGCATCGAGGAAACAAGCGTTAACATTGATGCTGTTAACATTGATTTCATCCGTGTTGTCCAATCTACCTAATATTGTTTCATTAAAAGAACATCAGAGAACGGCTCTTAAGGCTTTTGTTGGTGGAAACGATGTTATATAGATCAGTGCCTTCTCCCGACCGGATTCTTCAGCGTCACGGGTTGGCTTCGGTGTGAGTGGTTGAAATAGCACGTCGATAAAGATGACAGACAAGTGGCTTATCCAATCATATGCAAGGATTTTTGATAAGGCCCAGCCTTCTGAAACGCTATTTCAATGGATCGGTTCCAGATGGATGTGAGTGAAGCTAGGCGGAGCGAAATTCATCTGGCAAGGGCCAGGTTAGCTTTACAATGCCCCTCTCGCCACAATATGACAATCACAATTGTATTTAACAACTTAAAAAAAAAAAAAAAATTCTGAAACTGTGAATATTATATTATATTATTTTAACTATTGTAACAGATTGTAATTTAAAAAAAAAAAAACATTTTAAAATGGAAGTGTGGAAAAACACTTTTTCTGCATGCTTTCCTGAAGTACAAACAGTAGAGCATGGCGCTTGTTTACCTTCAATGCAGTGAGTTTCTTTGGATTAAAGCATCTGCCAAATGCATAAATGTAATACCCCCAGAAGGTAGTTGAGAAACTGACATAACAAAATATATGAAAATGTTTACCCACAAACATAATCTTATTAGAAATCGAGTGCATTCGATCAGTGTTGACATTTTCTAGGTATTATAATAAAAACATCCATCAGGTCACACATCATTTGTGGTAAACGGAAGCTCAAGCATGTTTGCTTGACGTGTGAGAACCAATGAGGTTCATTCTTGTGTTACGCAGCACAATTGAGCATAAGGTTTGTTCTTGCGCGTCAAGCAGATTCCGCTGAGCTTCTGTTAATATCTGATCAGTGTTTAAATGTGAATAAAAGCCTAAATTTAATGTTCATCATATAAAGTGACCGAGTCTCTTCAGAAAATTTTGACTAAACTGCTCAATTCATATTGATTAGTTTTACAATCTCTTTATGAACTGTTTGAAGCGTCAAAGTGGTAGTTGAGTAGCTGTCTATGGAGAGTACAGAAATATTTCAGATTTCATCAAAAAGATCTTCATTTGTGTTCCGAAGATAAATGAAAGTCTTACGGGTTTGGAACGAAATGAGGGTAAGTAATTAATGACAGAATTGTAATTTTTTTTAATTTGCACAAGGGTAAACTATCCCTTTAAAGAGGCAGATGATAAAACTACAACTCTGTGTTTATAATAAACAGAATGATATTGTGCATTGGTGTGGATGCTAATATAGCTATCATTATAATTATATTCACAGTTATCGTTCTTGGTATGAACAGGCCATAATAGTTTAATGAGAATAAATTAGGAGTGTCTACCAACACCTGAGCATCAAAAAAAGAAAAAAAAGAAAAGTTGTTACATCTTTGATCAATGTATGAGATGCAAAGTGAGATGGAAACAAAATTAGATGAAGATTTGAGTCTGGGAAGCACCTGACCAGACAGACACTATTGAATACACATAGACAGTTATATCTTCAAAATTCCATCCTTACTGCACCTGACATTTTTCCTCCAGATCCACACTGGACATGCTTGGGCATGCTACCCTTCAGCTCCAGCCAGGCCACGCATGAAACTGCTTTCATTAAGAACCCCTCTGTCTCCTCACACACACATTCACACACACGTCTGAACACGCCTATCAGCCGCAGCCCCACCCCCCTCAATGTGTGTCCATCATTAATCTACAGATGATTGATGACTGGCATTGAAGAGAGAACAAGCTGTGAAGGAGTGAACGCATGAACGCCTCCTTCTCTCCCCGCCCCCCTTCTTTATGATTTCAAACTTCCTTATAATTCATCGCCTCCTCTTTTTTCTTTTTCTCACCTTTACTTTCCTTACAAACTAAATTGCGGCTGATAGGAACGCAGCTGCTTAGATGAGGAATCCTGAGGGACACCAAGAGGGGAAGAGAGGCTGGAACGGACGGCCGCCGCAGCACACGGATGACACAAAATGAAATCAATTTGAAAAGCACTCGGGTAATTGGTTTCTAAACAGAATTCTGTCATGACCGTCTGCTACCTGTTTCTATTTGGCACCCAAGTGAAAATAACTCCCGGTACAGAGATGACAATAAAATCAGCTTGTTCATAATTCCTCGGTCCTTTCCCCAATCAGCCGTCTCATACAACCGCACCGGGGGGGCTGTGATTTGCATGTCTACACACGCACCCATATACACTGACATCCACAGAAACAAACACTCATGTACTTACTTGCTTACAATCAACAGGATCAAAACACATAAACCCTCGTGTTCTGTAGAAATACATTTTCTTGGGGTCACAGAAAACAAAAACTAATGTTTTGCCTATATCTTAGTGTTCCTCTGACTTCAAAAAAAAAACAAAATCTAGTATGCAGATAAAATAACTGTGAAAAACAAACTAAATGATTTTTTTTGCTGCAAAAACAACAAAAATCTATAAATAACAATGGCCACAAATTAGTTTTAGTTTTTTTTAAGATACATGGTATATATTATAATAATTACAATAATTATTAAAATCTTTACAACCCGTCTGCATTAAACATGAAATAAACATGATTATTCCACTAAATAGTAATAATATTAGACTGCTGAGAAATGTAATTCTGTTAAACAACTTTAAATGGTATTAGTTAGCATATTAACTCTGGCACCCATAAACAACTAAATGTAAAACTAAAATAAGAAATCTGAAAAAAATAAGCTAAAACTAACAAAGATTGAGTTGAGATTGAGTGATCAAAAGATCAATTCAGTAAAATAAAACAACATAAAACTATGAAATAAAAACTATAACTACAGTCGTGCTCAGAGTGAATGGTACCCCTGGTAAATATGATCAAAACTGCTGTAAAAAATAAATCTGCATCGTTTATCCTTTTGATCTTTCATTCAAAAAATTGCCAAAAATCTAACCTTAAATTGAAGTAAAAGAATGGAAAGTGGGGGGGGGGGGGGGGATCACATTATGAAATAAGTGTTTTTCTCCAAAACACGGCCACAATTTTTGGCACCCTTTTATTAAATACTTTTTGCAATCTCCTTTTTACAAGATAACAGCTCTGAGTTTTCTCCTATAATGCCGGATGAGTTTGAGGAACACCTGACAAGAGATCAGAGACCATTCCTCCATACAGAATCTCTCCAGATCCTTCAGATTCCCAGATCCATGTTGGTGCTTCTTCTCTTCAGTTCACTCCACTCATCAGGTCAGGGGACTGGGACGGTCATGGCAGAAGCTTCATTTTGTGCTCCGTAACAAATTTCTCTGTTGATTTTGATGTTTGTTTTGGATCACTGTCCTGATGGAAGATCCAACCACGGCCCATTATAAGATTTCTAGCAGAAGGCGTCAGGTTTTGATATTTGATAGAATCCACGATGCCATGTATCTGAACAAGAAGTCCAGGACCTCCAGCAGAAAAATATGCCCACAACATTAAAGATCCAACGGTTTATTAAATTGTACACATGGGGTACTTTTTATCCTTGTGTGCACCAAACCCATCTAGCGTGTTTGCTGCCAAAAAGCTCTTTTTTAGTTTCATCTGACCACAGGACCCTGTGCCGTTTGAAGTCCCAGTCGTGTCTGACAACTGAATATGCTGGAGTTTGTTCTTGGATGAGTGAGGAGGATTTTTCTTGAAACCCTCCCAAACAACATGTGGTGATGTAGGGGTTGTTTGATTTGTTTTATAGGCTTTCTGACCCCAAGAATCAACTAATCTCTGCAATTCTCCATCTGTGATCCTTGAAGAGTCTTTGGCCACTCAAACTTTCATCCTCACCGTCCATTAAGGCAATATAGACACACGTCCTCTTCCTGGCAGATTCGTAACACCTTTAGTTGATTGAAACTTCTTCATTATTGCCCTGATGGTCAAAATAGGGATTTTCAACTCTAGCTATTTACTTACAGCCACTTTCTATTTTGTGATGCTCAATAATCTTTTGCTGCACATCAGAACTATATTCTTTGGTTTTACTCATTGTGATGGATGATTAAGGGACTTTGGCCTTTGTGTTTCCTCAAATTTAAACTCCTGTGAAACAAAAAGTCATGGCTGGACAATTTCATGTTCCTAGTCCTCCTGGTGTGCTAAAAAAGGTAAACATTAATGGGAATATACTTCAGAGATATTTCTAATAATTGTGGCCAACGTGTTTTGGAGAAAAACATTTATTTCATAATGTGAACCCCCCCCCCACCCCCACCCCCACTTTCCATTCTTTTACTTCAATTTAAGGTTAGATTTTTGGCAATTTTTTTAATGAAAGATCAAAAGGATAAACAATGCAGATTTATTTTTTACAGCCAGGTTTGATCATATTTACCAGGGGTACCATTCACTCTGAGCACGACTGTATAACAATACTGGTTTGGACACACACATTAAAATATTGATTTAAAGTATTTAGTAATAACCAGTGGGACTGTACTTCCAGTGTGTTCAGCATTTTTTTTTAATTCACACTTCAGATTTTTCAAACATGATGTAAAATTTTTAATGGTAAACATATGAATCGTGCTATCAAGTAAAAAATTGGTTTATAGTAATTTCTCATACAATTAAGAAACATCAAGTATCAATAGTACATTTTTCAAGTTCTTAAAAGCGATGTGGGTTCTCTCAGACCCTAAACTAGTCACATACAAACTGAAAGGTGTATCAGACCCGGTTTGGCATTTTTAACTACCAAAGCCCAGCAGTGAAAGGGTGCAAAAAGTGTGAAATCATTACATTTTCATAATTTTGTGGATTTCCTATGAGTCATAAGAATTTATTAATATTCAGTTTGCAGTTATTATATTTTTTTCAAAGCCCATTTTCAGTAGTCCAATTTCATTAAACACATTTTTGAAAGCCTATCACTGATACACAGTATATGCTTGATGTCTGTGTCATTTTATTAAACCCAATCTGCAGAACGCTACATCTTTGTGTACGGCAACATTCGCTGACACACACCAACACACAGACACATATGTGAACGTGTGACAACGCAGACACGCACAGATACACACATCCCTCCCGCGCCTCCCGCTGGCGTGCAGGGCACCTGGTGAGGAGCAGGTTAATGAAGCAGACGGGTTATAGAAGAAATGCAAAAAAAAAAATGTCCATATCAAAAGTCAACAAGTTCCACAGCCACCAAACGCCACACCGATGCCTTTTTGACTCGCTGTGATAGAGAAATGCATATGCATGAGGTAAGCAACTTTTGATCCCAAACAAAGTAAAGCTCTGGCTTATGAAGATTGTGAGAGCGTTAATGACTTCTTCGTTTTAAGCCCGTATAAGAAAGGCAGATTCCCCATGCTTGTAGTCCATGAGAATATTTAATACCGTTATTAATCATTTTTAATCCGTTTGCTTTTAATTAAGAAACAGCATGTTGCTGTCCTATCAGCGCGTGCCAGGGTGCAGATTAATTGTAGCTTAAGATAGCTTGCCGTGATTGGTGTAATGTATTAGCTAACAAGACGCCGGCTTCTAAAGATACTTGTACACTACCTTGGGAACTTGGCTCCACTCCAGGGCTTCTCTCTCTCCCTCCCTTTTTCCCCATTCTCCCCTCCTCCCCTCAAATCTCCTTTCTAGCGCGGCTCCCATTTGAAGGCGAGTCTGGAGTGCTGGGGACGCTTCTATCATCTCAGCATGCTGCTTTATTTGTGCTTTCATTACCACGCTGCCAGTCACCGCTCCCAAAGTGAGAGCTGGTACCAAGGAAAAGGAGATTTTTTGCTGACAGACAAGTGGGGTGGACCTAGTCAGGTTGGGTTCTGCCCTACAGAGGCCCCTGGGGTGGGACACCAAGGGGGATGAGTAGTCGGAGTTCATCTGAGGTGTCAAATCCATCAGTCATTCATCTACACCTCCATAGGGGGTGGGGCTACAGATCTGCAGCCTTAGGGCATGGTGTTAGGGGCAGGCGGGCATCAGCATCTGAAGCCTGCTGGAGTTGAGATGCTCCAAGACAGATGGGATAAGGTGCCTTGGGCAGAGCAGACTCTCAGGGAGAAGAGAAGTGTATTTATATATGGGGCTAAGAGGCAACTGCTTACTCTTAGTGTAATTTGAAAGTGATGGTTTAATGCACACATTAATTAATCAAGAGCTTTTAAGGAATGTCATTTACACTTATGAGAATGTTTTACATTTCCGGGAGGAATTTACAGTATACTGCAGGTACGGTATACTGTAAAGACAAGGATGGTATAATTATACCACAATACCAAAATATAGCACAATACGTTACTGCAGGTATTCAGACAAACAGCAAGATTTCGAATATGATATTGCTTTCATAACGGTTCAATAAACAAGAAATAAATACTGAGTAACTTAGATTTTGCATACAATATTGCTTATGAGTTTGTCTGTTTTTGCTACATCAAATTAAATCAAAGTATGATCAAATGTTGGACATCTCCGAGCAACAAACAGTAATGTTCCTGGATGAATCTGCATTTTTGAACAAATCACTTATGTGAATGATTCAATGACTCACTATTATAGACTTTTCTCATTTCAAAGACTGTGCCCTAGGTCACATTTGTTGGCTGTCATCGAGGTTGTCTCATTAAAAGTAACCATTATAAATGTACTCCTCATGAGACGTAAATTATTGTAATTTCTTTCTTACTTCTGGAATGTAATGGTTACTTTTCTGAAATGAGGCAGTCTCAATGACATATGCAGCTGGCAATTGTAATCTCCAGAGGATGCATTGAATTGAGACAGCATTCTTTAAATATAAAATCATGTTTGTTGATATTGTGATTTTTGTATGATATCTGTACATGCCTTGTTGATAACACATACTAAAAAGTAAGAACAATACATTATTAGTGGTGGGATTTTTGCAATGCTAGTGTGGCAAACTGAGTGATTGTTAAAGATAATATAATTTATATACTATAATGTACAATAAGGTAGCAAGTTATGATCAAACGTAAGAGTCAAGCTTAGATTATTTTCCCCATGTAATAAAGTGACCCAGTTGTGTTCTGTAACACTTAAACACTGGTTGGAAGAAAATGAATTAAAAGTATATAAAAGTCTAAGGTCCCGATTAAAGGAAACACTGACCATTATAATGTTGAAATGCAACAATTTGCACAATAATCCCACAATGCAGCGCAAAGTTTTGTTTTTACAGTCATTTGTTATGATAGAAAATGTATCTAGAATGCTTTGACCTTAAGATAAAATTCTAAGCTGCAAGCTACTATCAATTTCTGGCAGTATTTTACAGTGAATACAGTTGGTATCTATAAGCAAGTCTGTTTATGTGTCATTTGCATCGTCCTCATTCCCACCTCCTTGCAGTTCAGCAATGGTGTTTTCATGCAGTCGTATTCAGGTCAATCTGTGTCGCTCCTACTTCTTACTCCTCCAAAAAAAAGACGAGTGCAAAGCAGATTTAATGCTCCTTTAAGATGATTGAGGGAGCAAAGAAAAAAAAAAAACATCAGAGCAGTTTCTCCATGCATGCAGACACAGAAAACCATAACCAAATGAACATAACACACTTGGATATCCAAAAGCTAAAGTTTGAGTCCAGTCAGGTTCAAGCCTCTCTGATAAATAGCGGTACAACAACCTTGCTTGCCCAGACGTCCATTTACACTCAAAATTACCCATCTATAGGCCGGTCTCTAGCGAGATCTCTATTGCTTTGGGCAGGCGATGTATCCTTATCACTCTGATCAATCAGAGAGTAAAAGGGCTCGATGAGCGCAGACAGGAGGGGGGTCTGTAATTTGGTATATGAATGAATAAATAGATGGATATTTCCAGCGCTAATCTCTCAGATGACTAAAATACTTCTCTCGTCTGAAGAAGCCCATTGTGTGTGATGAGAGTTTGATTGGATGTCTCCCCTGGGGTGCGCTCTCCATTAGCTAAGGTGATATAACAGGTAATCAGGAGATAATTAAAAGGCTTCACTAGTGTGCACGCGGTTGGGAGGTTCAGAGTTTGCCGGGGAGCAAGAATTGCATGATGCGCTCTCAGTGACAGGTCCTGAACCATGGTCTAGAGAGAAAAAACCACCCCTTACAGGCTATTTACCAGCTTCTTCCGTTTTTAACTGAGTATTTTAAGCTGTATGCTTCATGCATACAATCTCAGATAAATACACCCTCTAAAGGTACTGAACTTAGTGAGCTAAAGTCATGATCAACTAATAGTAGAAGGATGGCAGAATCTTCTGGAATGTGATATTCCTTCCTAGCACAGGAGAGTGGAGATTAGACCATGCAGGGTTGAGCAAAATTTAAAAGTAAACTTGATTGAATGGAATGACAAGTGGAATTTTGCAATTCACATCCATCCCTCCATCCATCCATTCAACTACCCATCTATTTAAACCTTCGAACTTCAAGGCCATTTCCCCAAAACATTTAAACAAGGATTAAAGGCGCAACATTCAAAAACGTTGTTTTTCTAGTTAAAAATTAGTTACATGAATTTTGATTCATTTATTCTATTCCCTTACATTCAAATTGCAATTCTGCATTAAAGCAGCACTCAGTAAGAATTCTGTTTTTGTCAAACAGCGACCCCTAGAGTCGCTGTGGAGCACTTGTACTGTCGTGAATAGCACTCACGCAGAGATGGCTCGCACTCACGGCCGGATCCCCTCCCCCTGTACACCGGTACCTGTTCAGTAGGATTGACGCTGTAACGAGTGGAAATAAGGTATGGCCCCTTTAAGAGCTGCGCGCGCCCAACACCACATATGTATACGGCGCCGGGTTATTTCTGTTTGATGCTCATTTTATCAGAATTTTATCAGATCTGTTTTTTTGCCGTAAAGCAATTCGTTACCTCGCGAGACCTGATATCACACGATACTTCCCAACACTCCAAAGTTGCAAGGGTGGTTTTGCGGCTCACAGGCACCAGGGGGGTGCGAGACGACCACCATTCAACACGAAATCAGTAATATAAACATTACAATGACACCAAAGCTGTTCGGTTAAGGTAAAAAAGTTACTTAGTTCACCCAAAAATGAAAATTCTGTCAGTAATTACTCACCCTCATGTTGTTCCAACCCCGTAAGGCTTTCGTTCATCTTCGGAACACAAATTAATATATTTTTTATTAAATCTGAGAGCTGGATCACTCCTCCATAGGCTTCTTAAGGGATCGAAACTGACCTGCCTAGAAAAGTTATGAAAGACATCGTTAAAATAGTCCAAGTGACTACAGTGGCTCAATCTTAAGTTTATAAAGCGACGAGAATACTTTTTGTGTGCAAAAAACAAACAAAAATAACGACTTTATTCAACTATTCATCTCCTTCTCTGTACGGCCGGGATATTTCACGTAGTGAAACTACGCAAGATTTCTAGTCACTCTGACTATTTTAACGATGTCTTTCATAACTTTTGGGCCGGTCAGTTTCGATCCCTTAAGAAGCCTATGGAGGAGTGATCGAGCTCTCAGATTTAATAAAAAATATATTAATTTGTGTTCCGAAGATGAACGAAAGTCTTACGGGGTTGGAACAACATGAGGGTGAGTAATTACTGACAGAATTTTCATTTTTGGGTGAACTAACCCTTTAAATTGCAATTTAACCTGAAATCAAACTCAGAAATTGAATTGGAGTTCTAGTTATTCTCAAAACAATTCTAAATCGAGAAGACATCATGAAAGCGGCAAGGGATCACAGTCAGACAGAAACAGGCACAATTATCATATCTGATGCACAGGACATAAGCTAAGAGGCTGTTCGATATTGACGAGAGATTTATGCAGACATGGGCATACATACTGTGTGATCATCATGACCTGATCACTCCAAAGATGGTTCATCACATGAGTCTGAAGACCGAACGAGCTCGTCTGCCTGCTCAGTCAACGATCAAGAAGATTTTTACAAATATGTCAATGTCTATTTTCTGCTCAGTTTACAACGTCTCAGCTGTAAAGATTGCCTGTGCTTCTAAAGAGGCACAAGAACACACACTTAATGAGAGTGAGGAGGAGCAGGAAATGCAGGGTGAACATTTTTATTTTTGTGTGTATAGGGTCAGGTTTTACATATATTGATGTTGACCAAATGTCCCCAAAAAGAGAGTAAAACCTAAATTCCCCTACTGTACAGTGTGGAGAGCAGTAAAAAGTTATCATAAGGAAAATATCACAAACATACTAAAAAATATATATAATTTCAATCTAAAAATGTGAACAGGATTCTGGGTTAGGGAAAAGAAAATATTTTTATTGCAGTATAAAAAAAAATTGGTCAATAATAAATAAAAATAAGTAGGCCTACAGGAAAAGTCCCCATGAAGTATAGTCTAAATAAACATGTCTCAATAAATATATATACAAATTATTTAATATAAAATCAGTGTATTGTTAAGAACCCTAAAGGTGTTGAGATGCCTCGTCAGCACTGCTATGTAGGCTAACCCATGTTCGTCCAACCAAACACCCCCCTTGGGTTTGTGGCATGTTAGATACTTAAATGCCCTTTAAGTATCTAATCGGCTCAGTAATTACTTAAATGACCTCAGGCCTGAGGATCACTTGAAATAATTATGAATTAGGAGGCAGGAAGAGGGCCCTTCATTGGGGAGATCTTCTAGTTGGAGGCAGTCCTTCACGTGGCCCCACTGGGGCTCAGAGGAGCAGCCATACTGTCACACAAAACTCTGCTCTCTCTCTCTCTCTGTGGGTTACTTTGGTTAAGATACAGTGTCTATGAGCTGTGATTTAAGGTATGGACACTACACACATGATTTAGACAGTGTGCATACTGAAATCAGGAATTGCAAAAGCATGTGCGTGAGATGGGTGGTGGGGGAGGGGTGAGGAAAAAGAAGGGGAAAGAGAAAAAGTGTACTATCAGTAACAGCGTGCGTGTATGTTTGCTATCAGCATTGGTGTCGATGAGGCCGTCTCGCTGTTATGCGAAGCAGGCTGTCAGCTCCCAGAATCCCTGGCCCATCAGCTGTGAGATTGATCTCTGTCAAAAGCAATCCGTCAGCCCGCACACAGTCCGTCGTACACACAGCCCTGACAGCAGATGCCTATTTTCAGCTGAGAATAAAATCAATTGCTGGAGAATGAAGAGCATAATCAGCCGCTGATTGATCTGCGGACAACGAGATTGACACGTTTCCCCGGGGAAGGACCTCTAAAGGGTTACAGACACCACATGGAGGAGATGAGCCAGTTCAAGCCATATACACACACACATACACAGAGATACTCACACACATGAATATATATATATATATATATATATATATATATACATATATATATGGTCTTCAAAACAGTAATTTGACTTAGTTATCTGTTCATATATATATATGACATTTAATTTTATTTAAATTAAATTAAATTTAAAAAAGGAATAAAATAAAAAAAGGTTTATTTTCAGAAGTTTTAGTTTTTTTTTACTTTCAGAATAAAAGTTCATGGTATAGTTAATTATAATACATCAGCACCTGCTATAGTTTATATAACAATTTCCATAATCTTTACTTTAAAATGTAAAAATGTCCTCTAGTTCAAAATTCTGCTTTCAGTTCTACGATATTGCATTTGACCTCCACAACTACCACCGCTTGGGTCCCTGATCCAATCAAATCCAGATGTTTCACTCAGAAATATCACATTAAAGATGTTAAATGTGTAACTATAACATTAGCTAACATGAACTACTAGCAATAAGCAATTTTACAGCATTTATTAATCTTTGTTAATTATTGTTGGTAAAAAAATACAATTGTTCATGTTTGGTCATGCTTGTTCACAGTGCATTAACTTGTTAACAGATGCATCTTTTAATTTTGTTGCTATTAACATTAAGATTAATAAATGCTGCAGAAATATGTGTATTGTATAAACTAGTTAACTAATGGTAACAAATGAAACCTTATTGTAAAGTATTACAAATGCAAACCTTTGCAAATATCTTTAATATTCAGAACATTCCCTTTAAAAATACTTTAGTTTTTTTTGCAATTACATAATACAAAAGCAAACTATTGTGATTTACCGAGGACAAAAACACACCAAACACACAGTGAGAAAATGACCTGCCATTAACACAAAAAAACGGTATCCTCACCAGCACTTCTCGGTTTGGCTCTCAGTGGCATGCGGAGCATCGCTAAACTAATCTAAATAAGTCGTGGCGTGTCCATTTAAAGACCTTTGCTTGCCTCTGGGTGTGTGTGGTTACCGGTGGACTGTTTGTGTGCATCCATGTGTGTATGTGTCTTTGCAATGATAGTGTTTGTTGGGGGAGATGCTAGCGGGATGCTGTTGGAGATGGGAGGGTTAACCTGGTGAGGCCCTCTCTAATGAGTAAGCATTCAGCGGCCGGGGCAAGATAAATGGAGCCGAGGCTCTTCTGCAGCAGTCAGCAGGAACCAGGGCCTGCGGCTTGTTTGTAGCAAATGGAGTGCGCAAAATATCAAAGGCCAGCGATCCAGAAGACGCCCTGGTTTGACAAATTTTAAATTAGCCAGAAAGAGTTGGGGAGGGTTGTAAGAGAGAGAAAACGAGGGAGAAAGGAGAGATGGAGGTAAATGGAGAGAGGAAGAAAAGGGTCCAAATTATGCAATCCTTTGTGTTGCGCGACACAAGTGAAATCTATACTCTCTCTGCCTCCCCCCTATCCCAACCCCGTGTTTTTCCTCCTCTATCTTTTGTAATTGTCTGCTATTATCGCCATTATGAAAACTGTTATTATTCCGACTGCCTAGATACAAGAATTGCTGTGGGTGGCGACGGGACTCTGGGATCACTGGATGTTTACTCCTTCAACTGCTCGGGAAAACATGAACCCTTTTCAGCAGTCCGACAACACGGCCGTTTAGAAAGTGGAAGAAAATGGCAAAGGGAGGGAGTTTTGACCATCCTCGCTGCTGGTGCCTTCTTCTTTCACTGCGAGAAGCCTCGGCCTCACGTACTCTATCATAGCATTCATTACCAGAGTTGCTGCTGGCGTAGTCGCTTTCAAGAGATTAAAGCAAACAGAAATTTTCAGTAACGACGAAGCCCAGTGTGGAAACGGTAATGACTGTAGCAAAGTGTCTGCCCTGGAGCCTCTCTCTTCCTCACATACATGCAGCTCAAATCTTCAACATTTTACACACAATTTCTCTTGCAGTCCAACCGCTAGAAACCACTCACATTAACCCTTTCAAAACCTTATTTTTCCTCAACCAGGAATGGCCTGACGGACATCTTGATATTCTAGACCAGGGGTTTTCAAACTATTTGATGCCAAGGATGCCCACATACTTGCATGGGAACTTATTAATAAATGTTTCCATGTATATAGACTCATTTATACTGCATGAGAAAAAATAAAGCGTGAAGACAACATGTTGTTTCTAAAATTAAATAATTACAATTTATATTGACATTACATAAAGGCAAACAAAGTTCAAATGATATCTGGAAAGTATACTCACAACAGCTATGATTAATCTCATGACCAGTCTGGAAATCAAGATGATGCAATAATAAATGTCAAATTTTGTAAATATTATTATGAATCTATAGCTTTGTTTCATAATTGTTGATTGTAAACAGCTGACAGCCTATATATCATTTGACACTGAATAGTATTAATAAAAAAGTCAGTGTAATGAGTTAAAAATTAACCCAAGATTTCAAACAAATTAATCTATAATTATGTTTTTATAATAAATGTTTTTTAACTTTAGATTCTTGAGTCCTGAGAAAAAAAAAGATATCACAGTTTCCAAAACAATATTTAGCAGCACAATAGCTTTCATTATTCATAATAAGAAATGTATCTTAAACACCAAATCAGCATATTAGAACGATTTCTGAAGGATCACGTGAAGACACACTAAATACTGGAGTAATCGTAATGAAAATTCATCTTTGCTGAATATGTTAAAATAGAAAACAGTTATTTTAAATTGTTTTAACATTGCACAATATTAGTTTTACTGTATTTTTGATGACTTAAACATGAATTATTATACTTGTAATATTTATATTTATCTAGTTATGCTTACTAGAGTATTATAATGTTAGCTTAGCAACATTCTAATGCCAAACTTCTCTGAAACCGATACAAGCGAAAGCTCCTGTGCGCTTGGCGTGATTTCAACGATTTGCTACTGATGTAGAGTGTTCCAAATCAGTCACTTATGAGGTTACAAATGAGCAATGCTGCTTGTGTAGGCAGTAGGCAACAAGGCAACTCACTAGGTTTTGGAACAGAGCTTACTCTTTCTATAAATACTTTAAGTCAGACAATGGGAGAGGAAGTCAATGCACCATGACGCTGTGAGCAGAGCACCTGTGCAGCGGTTGAGCAGGAACGCTCACTTTAAAGCACTTGCAGCGGCGCCATGCAGGGACCTGGGTGTTCATTTCCACTGCATTTCATGCATGACTTCTCCTCTGTTTGGGTCACAGGCAGAGGTAACCCTCAGAAATAACACCATGCCAAAACAACACAGCAATCTGCTCCTCTCCACGGCTAATCTGATTCTGCATTCTGCCAAATAACGTAGCCTAATAAGATGGAAGTAAAGTCAAGACAAGACAGGACACATTGCATCTAAATTGCACACTTTTTTTGCGTGTTTGTTTTTCCCCTTATTTTCTTTTTTTAAGGCTTATTTCCTTTTACCCTCTCTTCTTATGGACTAAATTAGCGCTCTGAGCCAGCCTGGTAAAGAGTTTTCTTTTACTAATGTCAATTTACAGGCTAGCAAGAGCTGCGTCTAATCTTTTCCTACTCATTACACACAATTTCCAAGTCGTTTGGCCGACACAGCGATTGGCTCCTCATGGTGTGTGCAGTGAGGGGTGCTGTGATTGTTTATTATTTATTTACCCCACACCTCCCCACCTCACTTCCACAAGCCCCCCAATACAATTTTCTATGAATAATCAAACAGCGCCAGAGAAACCAGATCTTGTAGTCTGTTCTGTCTTCATGCAAATACCCACACAGCGCACAAAACACACACAAACAGAATGCAGCGTGGCTTTGGTACACTTGCAAACACACACACACACACAAAGTGCACCTGCATTCACTGAGCGCAAACATGCTACAACCAAACACAAACAATTCAGCGCTGCATCATAAAGCACAAATATGAACTTTAGGATGCACTAGGTCATGCATGCTTGCACTCATAAAATAACACTGCAAAATGCGTGCACACATACAGTGGCATGAAAAATATTGCAATGCATACATATCAAAATATCAAAACAAGTGGCATCTGCAAACAAATTATGCCTTTTCATACTCATTTTAAGGAATAAAATGTATTATTTATGATGTTTCATGACATGAACTCTCACTCTGCTGGTTATTTGCACTGCACTACGAGGGCCGTGACCCTGCAGACAGCCACATTCCCAGTATGCAACAGTTCCTACCTTCATTCTGTCTTTTCTACACAACGGGGAGACCTGGCAGCCCGTGACTATCAAAAGCCGCACAGGACAAACAAAATTAATTAAACAGTGGCATGTTTGACACCTAGCTGTCTCCGTTTAAAAAGCCATTAAAGCGTGATCTGACACGCTGTCTCAAAACACACGCACTCACACACAATTTCTTTCTCTTCCTGTGCCGTTGTCACACCACTGTCCAAAACACATAAGTAAAGGGGAGAGAAAAAGAAAACAACAGGAGCGAGAAATATTTCCATGAATATGGTTCACTGTTTTTGTCACATTTTATGTGGTGAGGTATTTTATTTAATTTGTTATTTTATTAATGTTTTATATTGATGTTTTTTGTACATTTCATTTTTGATGTTTAATTTAATTTTTATTTAATTTTGAGTGACAGCTTAATTTAGTACAAATCTACAACAATGTTGCTTGCAACACTGTTTAGCTAATTGTATTTTATGCTAGAAAATTACAAGCCTAATGTGAAGTAGAAAATAAAATCACATATAATATTTACCGTGACACACACACACACACACACACACACACACACACACACTTTTAGGTCTTTTAGACACTTTTAGGCCTTATTTTGACCCTATTCATGGAAAGTGTAATTTATGTATAACATTTAACAAACAAAGACTGCTGGAGATTAGGTGTGTGCCGGTTTCATAATCGGTGATGACGGTTATGACGTGAGTGGTGGGTGGGTGGTTATAGGACAACTTAGTTTGAATAAACGAGCAGACACTGATTAGCTACTTGCTCAACGTTTATTTTAAATTAACAGCAAGACAACTAGCAGTGAATGTGCTTTCCATTAAATGAATCACACGCAGTAAACAAATCCTTAACAAAAAAAACAGGCCTTTCTTTGTCAGTGTCGACTGCAAAGATGAAGTTGACGATGCTGACTCGCGATCTTCGCAGTAGTCAACGCGCCAGAGAGAAATGCACATTTCATACGGATTACATAAGCAGAGAGCAGTCTGTAGTCTGTTTTCTTTCGATTTGAATTGTTCTGTTTAAAAGTAGACATGTCTGTGAGGCAAGTAGGCTACCTTATATGCTGAGTTTCAGTTCATTTATGAGACGAGCTCCAGTTCACGGCCGGCGCCTCCGTTTCGTGATTATCTATCGTCTGCTATATTTACTTCTTATTTATTAAATCCAGGCAATTGGTTGATGAAATATTGATTAAAATGAAGATACAATTAATACAAAAACGAAATTCACTTTAAAGAAAGGTTTTGTGCTTTCTGTTTGATGTCTCTGTGAACGTTTTACTCTGTGAGATGTGATTAAATGTCACGTCTTTTAGTGGGGCCGTAACATTGTTTTTTCCTCATAAATGCGAACACGAAACATAAAATAAAATGAATATTTTATATTCTGTGGAGACAACTGTTACTCATAATTTGTATTCTGAATACGTAACGCCTACATGTATTCCGTTACTCCCCAACACTGATATTAGTATAACCTTATCTGAAAGATATTTTAATAACACGGTTTTGCCGGTTATAGAGTTCTAATGACGGTGTTCAACTATAACCGTCGGTCTCACGGTTATATAATAACCGTCACACCCCTACTGGAGATATGGTATTAAGATGCGTTTCAGTAGATTGGATCACGAGTAGACGAGGGAGACACTTTCCCATTTACACTTGGTGTTTTAATCCATCTCTTTTGTCCACTTTCGGCCACTTCTGTTCTGATTTATTTATTTATTTATTTATTTTGATGGGTAAATGTATTGCCATTTTCAGATCTTTCGATCTACATATAAACACGAAAGGAGACGATGGAAAAACATAGGGAGAGCAGCAGCTTTTATTTATGCTCTGACAGCCGCAAGATCACGCCAAACACTGTGAATGAGTGTTATAAATCAGGAATGGTTGTGCTTGGTAACCAAACCAAAACAAAACTTAGGTCTTCAGCCGACAAAGTTTAAATCCCATCTGCCTAGCACACTTTCCATATAATGTTTATTCATTAGGTCTGTCCGTAGACGGAGAGTAGGTGGTCTTTTGTGGCTGTTCGAACCACATGAGCATCTACACTACAAAAGCAATCCGGTCAAATGTGTTTTCGACTATCTATGGAAGTGGTTGATAATGGACAAGCTCGAAATGTTTTAGACCCTGTTTACACCTGTATTTAGGGTGAGCCACTTGTTATCGGATTGAAGAAAACACTTCTTAATACCAGGTGTAAACATGACCTAAGACTGCTAAAGTCCTTTGAGTGTGAACAAAATCAAGACGACAAATGAGTCTGACAATTACTCTGGGGTCTTTTGGGGACTATGCAATGCAGTATCCATCCGGAAAGCCTTCTCTTGACCATCTCTTTATGTTCTTGCCATTATCTTCAGCACCTGACCACGACACTTCTATATCTACAAGAGGAAACGGTCAAACTAAAAAGTCAAAGGGTCCTTTAGAAGTCCGATGCAAAGTGGCAGTGCATTACAAAGGAGGGTGTTGGGTTAGCGTGGCCCCTGCAGCCAGGTTAGACGGGTCAGCTGAGACTGATGACAGAGGCATCAACAGATCTGGTCTCCATGGCAACCGCATCATGGAGAATTTCAGCAAACCTTAAGATGATGAACCAATGACAGTATGATTAGCTCCATTCCAAAATCCAATGAACTGCCTGCAGAGGAAGCACTTCAAGGCGCCATTAGGTGCAATTCTAATGCAAAGGGTGTTCATAATTATACCACATTTGGGCCAAAATTACAGGTAACATTGCGTTTATCTTTCACAGAAAAGGTTATCCCAAAATGCACAACAACAAGTGAGAGAAATGTTGATTATGAATGTGAAATTATACACTACCATTCAAAAGTTTGGGGTATGCAATTTTTTTTTAAACAAAAGATTTCTAGTGCTGTTCTTTTGAACTTTCTATTCATCAAAGAATCCTTCAAAAATGGATTATGATTTCCACAAAAATATTAAGCAGCACAACTGTTTTCAACATTAAAGCTGCAGTCCGTAGCTTTTTTGGGTTAAAATTATCCAAAATACATATTTGAGAAAATACATAACCAGCCAGTGTTCAAAACTATCTTGCCTTAGCTCGATTCAAAACGGTAGGCTTGTAATAATGTTTTTAATTCCAGTGGTACTGGTGGATTTCCGCGGGAGATGCGAGCATGTCTTTGCGTCATTACGTCACATCTGTACACATAAAGAAGGAGTCTCGGCTAGTAGGCTATATTGCGAGTGAGGATGTTGGAGGTGGAGATTTATAGCCTTTTCTCACAGCACTTGATATAATTAAACTTATCAATTTGATGGCGGATCCAGAAAGGTTCAAACGACAATCACCAGTGACAACAGATTCACCCGCTATAAAATGCAAAAGACTTTGTTCGGACTTCGGAGTGGCTACAGAAAAAAAGAGACTGCAACCGGCCCATGCGAAAACAAGGATACATATCGGAAGGACATTACATGTAGTCACGCAATGCTGACGTTGTTAACATTAACAATTTGAGAACAAAGTATAATTTGCACGGTTTGATAAGCGATTTTTAGATTTAATCAGCACGATTTACTGCAATGTCAGAACCAGAACAAAAGTGGATGTTTCTTACTAGTTCAGATGACATTTTCCGGTGAAAATTCTTATGTTGGTCATACTTCCAAAAAGAATAATCTGTGATTCTGAATGCCAGTATCCACACCGGCGCGGTGACTGACCGCTGCACACTCTCCTCAAACATTGTGTTCATCCGCGCTGTGCCGTGTCGAACTACAACTCACGTAGAGTTAATAATTCTGCGAATAACTGCAATTGCAGATTTCAAACAGAGATGGCGAAAAAGAGGAAAAACTGTGGACTGCAGCTTTAATAATAAAAAGAAATGTTTCTTGAAATGGTTCACCAAATCAGTATTGTAATAATATTTCACAATATTAATATTTTTTACTGTATTTTATAAATAAATGCAGCCTTGAACATAAAATACTTTTTTTTAAACATTTTTAAAAATGTATTGCCCTCACATTTTTGAACGTTAGTGAAATTATATTCTTAATAGTATCCATACAAGTATCAAGTCAAGTATCACATTGTTAGCTTAGCAACAAGATCAAGACAAACTGCATTGAAATCAACTAAACTGAGTCTCATATGTGAATCTCATTAAGAATTTCCAGCTTGTTCACTTACAAGGCTGCATTGAGTGAGAAGGGCAGTGAAGCAGCTCCTTCTGTAACAGAGCCATAGTCCCACTTTAAAATCACTTTTTTAAATAGTTCTACTCCTTGCGATGCAAAAAAAGAGAGAAAAATCCAAACATACAGAAATGGCAATTGTGGTTAAATAAGCAAAGAAACTAATTGAAACCATTTTAAATGAAACAACAAATACTTGTCTATGACTTCCAAGTTCAAATACAATTGTCCTAACCAGTTTCTTACAAAAAAAAGAGACAGCGTCCACCTCTACCTTTCCCAAAAAAAAAAACCATTACCTCAACCAATTCTGAGGACTATTCAGAGCATTGGGGTAATTGTTGTGTTTTTCATTAAAGGGAAATGAGTATCTGGAGATTAAATGAAATTGGCTCATCAAGACCAGTGAAGTGTTTGTGCTGACCCAGGACAGTGTCTATGTATGTGTACATGACACACACACACACACACACACACACACACACACAAATATCCCATACAGGACTAAATTGTCCCTGTTGCTATAACTGCAGGCTCTCCCTTCTGCTATTATGGCAGAACATTGGAAAAGAAACTGTCCGGGAGAGAAAGAAATAGATTATGGGATAAAGGGGAAAAAATGGATAGACAGGAGATGAAGAAAATGAAAGAGGAAAATTCTAAAACGAGGGCTATGATGAGTCTGCAATCCATTCAGCTGGACTACGGGTAAAAAATAGGAGTGTGGGACGAGTAGAAAATACATAGAGAGAAAGAGGAAGAGAGGCGAGGGGACATGAGGACATTGAGGGCCTAGTTTGTGCAGTCCATGCCAGCGGTGTGATACAGCAGAGGGGAGGAAGGTCACTGGTGTCCAAGAGAGGGGTTCTGGGGCAGATGAGGTGGTGTCAGGGGACAGTGTTGTGGCGCTGGAGTGGGAGACCCAACTTTACAGGGTCATCTTAGCTGTGGCTGTAAGTGTTTTGTGTTTAGGCTAAAGAAAGCGAAGAGATAAAAAAGCGAAGAGAGAAGTACATAGCCTTGATTACCTTCATCAAGAGTCTTTTAAAGAGTGCAGCCATTCATCTCTGTAAAAGAGAAATATATTTTTAGTCCTTTTATATTATTAATTTTTAGTAACTATGATCATACTGTACTGTATGACCACCCTAGACAATTTCCAATTTTTTGTTGATGAACTACAGTATGTGTGAAATATAAAGACTCTGAATTTCAGACTATATAAATACATTTGGGTTTTGGGTCGGCACGATTTGTTAAGCTTTTGAAAAAAAGTATCTTAAGCTCACCAAGGCTGTATTTATTTATTTGATCAAAAAATAAAAAAAATTATATTTTTGTGGAAACCATGATCCATTTTTTCTGGGTTCTTTGATTAATGAAAAGAACTGCATTTGTTTGAAATAGAAATCTTTTGTAACATTATAAATGTATTTACTGTCACTTTTAATCAATGTCTTTTTTTGTAAGACATTTTTGGACTTTTTGCCCTTACTGAATAATAGTATTAAAAAAAATTACCTCAAACTTTTGAACTGACTTTTTCTTGTCCCAAGCAATGTATTGTGGGATATTCTTTTGTCCAAGGGAAACATTGCCTTAGAATTGAGATATCAGCAGAAATACAAATATACTTCATGCATTTAATCTCACTTTATTAATTAATGCATTTGCTGCAGACATTCAATGATCCAATTCAACCATTCCAATAAGCAAAAATTACTTCACATGACTAAACATCACATTTGTGTTTCATTTTTGAGTTTTTCCTTTAAACAAACAGGAAGCTCTGTCCAGGTGACAAAAAGTAACGCAAAAGTAATGTAATGCATTACTTTCAATAAAAAGTAACTAAGTAAGACAATTTGTTACTTTTTAGGGAGTAACGCAATATTGTAATACAGTATATTACTTTTAAAATTATAACTTTCCCCAACACTGAGCAGCATAATGTACTGTATATCTTAAATTTATGTAGTTGTTACTGTTTTTTATATGCTGTATAATTAAAGTATAATATATTATCACATGTTGCATTTCAAGATGTAAATCAGTGAAAGTAATACTTTGCAATTCAGTAAGTGAGTCAAATGTGGGTGAGTCAAGTTAATTCAGTGAGAGATTCATCAGACCAACTCAAACCGGTAAGTCTTTTTGACCAATTTATTTGAAGAACCGACTCATGATAATCGTTTGTTTGTGAATCTGACTACTTATTGTGCTGTTTCTTTTTGATTCACCAAACAAAACCAGCTTATAAGAGTCATTTAGTTTGTGAATCACACTACATCAGTTACGCTGTATGTTTCTGATTCACTGTTTAAAGAAACAGATTACACTGTTTGCACAGTGTTTTTGTTTGTGCGCGTAGCCTACAAGGAGAACTCAACAGATATGCTTTTTGCCTTTACTATCTTTTTATTGCATCAAATTAAAGTAAGACTGCAAATTCACATTTACAGCTTGGGTGATATTTCTTTGCTGTGGCACTAAGGATTCAATAGCGTCACTAGCTATGTTTCCCTTACTCTGTTTTTATGCGCATTTTGAAGTATCGCATCATAAGCGAGTGATAGAGACGGCAAATTTCGAAAGAAAATCCCTTAATTCACAAAAAAAGTTTTTACACTCCCTTGAGGTGGTTTTTGACTTGTGTGAAAAAGAGTTAATGCGAATAACGGGTGATGAAAATGCATTTGCCGAATAAATTCTGACATATAGCTAACATTAAACCCATGTGACTAATCGGCTGTTTCCACTGATGGTGTTTTATTTACTGTTGGTTACTAGGTCACCAATACCACCGTCATCCGCTCGAACAACTTGATGGAAACGCACCTAATTTGCTTCTTCTTTTTTTTTTAACATTCGCTTTACGTTTGGATGGAAACCCAGCTAATGCTAATGTAGTGCAAGAAGCACTTAAAAATGATGCCTGGATGAAAAAACTCATAACAAAGACATACCTATATCTAAATAATATAACAATTTCAAGATGGCAGGGTAAATCAATTTAAATATTGATTTAATATATGATCCGTTTCAATGTTTTTATATTTTCGATATTATTTTAATATGAACCACAATATGTCAGCAAACACCTCATCCGTGTATAAACAGCCAAGTTTTATGTGTCTTGTGCATGCACTGTTGATGTGCAGACCAGGCCCGTGCTTTATCAGACACGTGGGCAGCACAAGACAAGCAAACAGACGAGTGAACACCCTCAAAAGCCGTACTCAGCACTTCCCATCTCACTCTCTCGCTCTTTCTCTCATGGCTGCGTTAGCACAACACTTCCAGAGGTTACCATTCAATTAAGCTGCCTGCTTGTCTAAGGCCAGACAAAGACCTTTCATTCCCCTCCCCACACCTCTCTTCACATCTCTCCCCTCCACCAAACTTGTAATTACAATGTTCAACACTCTGCTCTGCCACGACCCACTGTAAAATATGACCATCAATTCTGCCATTATCTCTGCATCCGGATTCCAGGCCGATGGCCATGATTGGGCGGCTTGTGCCGGGCGTCAGAATGAAGAATATCACAGCACTATCTGCCGTAATGAATTACTTTAACTTTTAACCTTGTGGATCTGTGCTTCAACTTATCGCCACAAATCATCACCTTTTTCATCGCCCCCCCCCCCCCCTTCTTCTTACTCTCTCCCTCATGCACACTTTTAACTGCAAACGCTAAATTAAAATATGAAGTCACTCCATTTAGGAAGATGCTGCTGCAGCATTTGTCTGATAGGTGATATGGATGATAGGTAAAATTGGGGAGAAATAATAAAAATGATGATTTAAAAAAAAGAAGAAAAGAGGGGCTATATCCTTGAAACCACAGAAAACTAATTTGAGCTAGGAGATTTTAGGGTGTTTAATGCAGCCTGCGAAGAGCACATACATCAAGATTGTGTGTATGAGGTCCATTGTGAAAGAATGTGCATGCCGGTCGGAAATCCTTGACCACGACTGATTTTTTCCCCCCCTCATCATAAAACAATATGAAGGCATGGTGAAAGGACTGACCATTACTGAAGGTCATTCAGATGGACGTGCAGTATTGTTCAACACACATTCTCCTACGCCCATGTCCTTGGATCTACACTGCATCCCTAAGAGCTTTAGATTCATGCATTTAGTGGCTGGAATGCTCACAGATCCCAGGAGCGAGTTGGTCTGAAGCGGCACTTTTTTCTCCCCGTGTAAGCCGAATTCTGTATCCTTTTGTTTGCAACAATTTTCTATCCTTGAATGAGCTGACAAGCATTTTAACGGCATGGTAAAAATGCAAGGGCCAGGAGGTCGGCGAGGCCCCGAATGGAGAGTGATGAATGGGCAGTGGGGCCGGTTGAGCTGCTGGACAGCATCATGACCAGGGCGCTCTGCCAGCATCTGCCGTAAGTTGTAAGGTACCTTAGCAGGCACAAATTCCAGCAGACACTTATTAGGGTCTTTGGCATGAGCAATTGGCAGCGTTATATGCATTTGCACAACGGTTACTTGGACCTTAAAAGACCATTTAAAGGGATAGTTCACCCAAAAATGAAAATTCTTCTGTCATTTCTAAACATGCAGGACTTTATTTATTCTGTGGAACTCAAAAGATATTTTGTGAAATGTTTTTGTCCACATTGTAATAGCCAAATAATTGTAAAGGAAACAGACTGTAAATGCTACAGTAAAAACCTGTTAATTGGTTAATGTTAAGTTTCCTTACTATGGTGAAAAAATTTAATGGATTTAATGGGACATTTAAAGTAATTTTACAGTAAAATATTGTTAAATATTCAGGTTTTTGGAACTCACATTTATAACTCACATTTGATGATTTTTCATTGAATAGCTGTTTCTTAGATTTTCTTTTTAGTTATGTGCATTATGGTTTTATGTTATTAAATTAATGTTTATTGCATTATTTTAATGTTGTGTGTTTACCATGATGTAGTTATGTATTTGTTTATGACACCATGCACAAAAAAAATCCCAGATATGAGAAATTTGGTATATTTACATTATTTCAGTTAATATAAAAAAAATGTGGCAACCTTATTTTTATGGTTAAGTTCTGGAAACCACAGCTGCCATATTTTTTCCATCAAGTTCACTGATTTTCTTTTTTACAGTGTAAAATGAAAGTCAGTGAGATCTAAAACAAAACTGGACCATATACTAACTTTCATAGTATGGACAAAAATTAACTCAAAAAACACAAAAGTAAGTCATTGAAATGACATGAGCGTGAAAAAAATTATGACAGTTTTCGTTTTTGGGTGAACTAAGCCTATAAGTGTCAGTCAAAGTTACTTATTCTTTCTTTGTGGCACTGAGATTATTGATGGAAGTTGTGAGAAGCAGAGATGCCACACAGGCTTCAAAGTGGAAGGGTGCCGCTCTCCGGCGGGGTCATTGGGGCGGTGGTGTGTGATGGTGGTGTTAGTGCCCCAGTGCCCTCTCAGTGCCGCCCTGAGAGCACAGCTGCTCGGACATGCAGCCTCCATATGCCTGCAGCGGTGGGGAGCCACACACCATCAGCACAGCCAATCAATCACACCGAGAGTCCAGTCCAAACTTTCCAGCTCAACTCATGCCCTGAGAGCATAAGAGTTGATGCCATGCCAATCCAAGCCAATGCATTTATACGATAAGGAAAACGGCACAGCAGATTAGCACCACATTAAAATAATATATAACTTTCTCCTCAAAATGGTACTACTTTATTGTAATATTACAACTTCCTTCTCAGTTTTTTTAAAGTCATTATAACATTATCAGATTACTTTAGTAATCTTTTGAAAATAAAATCTGAATTAGAGAATAAATTTGTAGCATCATGAGATTAAAGTAATATTTTAAGTAAAAATTTGAAAAAAAAGTTTGATATTACTTGATATTAAATAAAATCAAAACTATGAGAATAATGTAGCATTTTGAGATTGAAGTTCGTAGTATCACAATATGTAGAATAATATTTTTTTATATTTATAGAATTTAGTAACAATATGATAATAAAATAAAAGGAAAGTAACATTAAAGGGGACATTCTTGTAAAACATTTAAAGTGAAAAACAAATAAAGACCTATGAGATTATTCTCAAAACATTACAAGTTTATTCTCGAAATCTTATATTTCTCTACTTATTTTAAAATAGCATTAAAACACTATCATAGCTTATCAAGGCTGGTGTCAAGTTTAAAACGGCAACTTCCTCTCTTTCTTCCGTTAACTCTGCGATTTATTTTGGATCAAGCAAACCTGACCAAAGACCCAAACCTTCAGGAGCTCACATCAACATTCTACATACTGTAGACGTGCATCAGGTAATTAGAGATCTTGGATGCTGAGTGCAACCAGATGTGTTGGCGCTTGAAATTGAACAAATAGTATGTGGTATGGAGGCCTCTAGAGACAGATTTATAAGTCACCAACCCATGTACAGTAGCACAATAAAGAAACTCTGTCCGAATATCCCAACTTCCTATATAGCATCTGAAAAATTGACAGAATACGCAGTATTTATAAAAAACCCAGCTTAAAATATTCTTCGTTTTCTGTTGGCTTAGATATACACTTCTGTTCAAAAGTTTGGGATCGGTAAGACTTTTAATGTTTTTAAAAGAAGTCTCATATGCTCACCAAGGCTGCATTTATTTGATTAAAAATACACACACCAAAAAAAATCTGTAATATTGTTAAATATTATGACACTTTAAAATAACTTTTCTATTTGAAAATATTTTATATCCATATATTTTATATAAATATAATTTATTCCTATGATGCAAAGCTGAATTTTCAGCATCATTACAGTGTCACATTATCCTTCAGTCACATGATCCTTCAGAAATCACTCTAAAATGCTGATTTGATTCTTTGATGAATAGAAAGTTCCATTTCATTAATATGAAATTAGAATCGTGTGTAACATTATACATGTCTTTACTGTAACTTTTGATCAATTTAACACATCCTTGCTGAACAATATATTGATTTCTTTTTTTCTTTTTTTTTACATAACTGTTTTCAACATTGATAGTAATAATAATAAACATTTCTTGAGCAGCAAATCAGCATATTAGAATGATTTCTGAAGGATCATGTGACACTGAAGACAGGAGTAATGATGCTGAAAATTCAGCTTTGCATCACAGGAATAATTTCCATTTTGAAATATAATTAAAACAGAAAACAGTTATTTTAAATTGTAAATATATTTCACAATACTACTCTTTTTTAGTATTTTGAATCAAATAAATACAGCCTTGGTGAGCATAAGAGACTTCTTTTAAAAAACATAAAAAAATCTTACCGATCCCAAATAGAGCCATGACACTTTGGTTACTGAGCTCTAGCGCTCACGTAGATGACGCAGGTTCGAGTCTGACTGTGACGCCTCACTCTCCCTAGACTATGTCTGATCAATAAATCAAAACCCCAAAAATAACATTAAAAAGAAGACTTGTAATCAAACATGAAGTCATGCTTGCAGGAGGATCACAATATCACATGTTCATCTGCTCATCAGATGAGGTAGTGTGTTGCCCTGCTGGGCCCGCTATCTGCCCCCTGTGTTGTAATCCCCTTCTTAATCTGTCCATTATGGAGCAGTGAAACTGTGCATGTCAACAGGGCCTGGGTCTCAGGGCTCTGGATCAATAAAATCATACACAGTGGGTGGTTCCGCAAGCTCTGTGGGCCTTGTGTCGGGGGGAGACGTCGATACTGTCGATTGGGTATTAAAGAGCACTCTGTCAGCCGACGGTCACAGAGGGCCCCAGTACACAAGGCCCCGGGGGGGTGCTGGGTAACCTCCAGTGTATATTAATACAGGGACCCTTCCCAGCTTGACACACCATCCCTCCTGAGTATCGACAGGTAGGGTGACAAAGAACCTGCAGAGAAGCTGTGCTAAAGGAAAATGAGAAAAGGAGACACAGAGAGGGAGATTTCCTACACCAAACTCTACTTCTAAAGCTCTGATATGAAGTTGTATTTTGACTGTCCTTTGTGTCTAAACTGGCCTAATTACAGCAGTTTAACTAGGCTGTCTGTCTAGTTAACTCTATATTATTCAGCAAGGATGTGTTAAATTGATCAAAAGTTACAGTAAAGACATGTAAAGTAAAGAATGTTACACAAGATTCTATTTCATATAAATGAAATGGAACTTTCTATTCATCAAAGAATCCTGGGGAAAAAAATGTTCCATAATAATTGATGTTTTTTGAGCATGAAATCAGCATATTAGAATGATTTCTGAAGGATCGTGTGACTGAAGGATAATGTGACACTGTAATGATGCTGAAAATTCAGCTTTGCATCATAGGAATAAATTATATTTATATAAATTGTCTCTATGCCTTGCATCTATGAAACATCATGGATGGCCTTCATCTACTATAAGTTGAAATTATTTGACTAGATGAAGAAAAATATATCATAATAGCCAACAACTAGTGCATTCAATTAAAAACTTTTGTCCAAAATGGAAACCCAAAATTCTGGACATCAGGCAATATTCTGGACATTAATAATAATGATATGTGCCTCAATAACAATAAGCATCATTGATATTATTATTGAAGTTATTACACTACCATAACATCTAGACTCCAACCATTTAAACGTAAAAAAAAGTTTTTGTTTTTGAATAAAAAAATAGTTTTTGCAAAAAATTACATTACGGTGAAATATGGACAGATAATTTTTTTTTTCTGTTAAAGTAAAGTAAGTAAATAAATACATTTAAATACTGCAAAACTCTATAGATACAACAAAGGACAAATGCACATTTGACAAATTAAGAAAGTCTTCAGAATCTTCACTCATTGACATGCAATATGGCTTCTCTGCTCACATATTGCATGAGATGTTGCGCTAAACAGTCTCTGCACAAGCACTATATTATGGCTAATACAATTTGGAAACAGACATTCCAACATTTGCTTCGAAGCCTGTCTAAAATCACTATGGCTCTGTAAATGAAGTTGCTGTGTGTGTGTCAGTTGAGGGATGTAAGTAAATGCTAGTGAGTGTGTGTGTGTGCAAGTGAGGTGAGAAAGGTCTGTGAATGATAGCTCTGAGCATGGCTAACTCATTTCCACTCCTGCGTTGACCCCGTGGCCTCCAGGGCTCATTAACCCTCTCTTCCCATCATGCCATGCAGCAGAGGCCAAAGGCAGAGTGGCTGGAGGGGGGTGTGGGATGTTGAATGAGGGGAATCTGTGTGGTAAAAGCAGCGGAGGTGACCATCTCACCCCTTGTTTTAACCTCTTCAACCATCATTTATTCTTTTATTACCTCCATTGGTTATGTGCATGGCTACAAATCTCCGACACGCTCCTAAAGCTGTCAGGGCAGCCCCGGGCCTATGGCAGCCAGCACGGTCACCTTGACACCAGAGAGCTAGGGCCAGAAGAGACAACACACATTCTGTCACACACAAGGATGCAGATGCACAGGCATATATATACTGACATACACACACAGGAAACACATTAATATTCTGTCACAGAGAGGAGGGGAAGTGAACCCCTTCATTCTCTTTTGCCTTTAGGACATCTTGTTCTGCTAATCATAAAGTGGTGGTTGTACTGTATGATTAGCTACTGTCATTTCTACAAGCGGATGAAGTCTTCCACCTGGCAGGCTCCCTTATTTCCGGGTGCTACCATGCTAGTGTATCTGAGAGATGCTGTGATGCTCATGGGCACAGCAGGAAGAACCTTTGTGTCAGGAGGCAAGGAAGGGGGTATCTTGTCTGCTCCAAGACAGCCTGATGGAGGTGTGAGAGAGGAGGACAGCCCTCTGGTCCATTAGCTCAATGAGTCTGATACAAGGTAATGGACACATTTCCTAATTCAGAGGTGTGTGAAGCATTTCAGAAAACTTGTAATGTTAATGTTTAATAAAAATAAAAAAACAGAGGCTAGGTCTTGTATAACTCAATCTGGTGGCTGAAGTTAAAAAAAAAAAGTGTCAAGACTTTTTTGATAGATGTTTTCAATAGTGCAACGTTCAATAGAGTGTAACAATATACTTCTTCAGGCTCCTTGGTTCTGGAAGTGCTCTTCCCATTATTTTTTTCCCATAGGGATTTATGACAAATGCAAGATCAACGAATTAAAAAACAAAACATTATAATAGTCCAATGTCGGGATTGATATATTAAATCCGTTGATCTTGCATTTGCTTGCGTTTAAAGGGGACATTTTATGCAAAATTCACTTTTACATGGTGTTTGAACATAAATGTGTGTCGGCAGTGTGTGTACACAATGACCCTATAATGGTAAAAATCCACCCACTCCTCTTTTTTTTTTAATCCCCATAAATCATAATCAGTGTCTCAGAACAAGCTATTTGCAGATTCTAGCAGTGTGACGTCACACATACACATGCGATTTCTTTCCCTGCCGTTTACGTTCACAGACATAACCGACTGCGTTTATGTGAACTTTATGTGCTTTTTACATAACCTTGTGTGCATTTAACTGTTCAAGCGCAATAAGACGTGAAAGAGAATACTCAAAATGGGAAGCAGCAGCTCATTTGCATTTAAAGATACATGCACAAAAACAGCATGTTTTTGCTTCACCACAAAATCATTTTTATCAGTGTACCATGTTGTAAATGCCATTTTTGAGTGGAAGTAAATACTACAGAAAAAACAATGTAATTTCTACATGAAAAAGTTAGTTCAGGCAAGAATAAAAAAACGAAGTAAATTCTATATACTCAATTAAAGCGTGTAGAAATTAAAGCGTAAATATCAGCATTATAAAATTAAGTAAAATTACTCAACTTTTCTGATACTGGTGTTCCCATCATGCACTGGGCCCCGAATAATTAAAGAGGTTGAGTTTTCACTGTTTTCCAGCTGTATTGCTTTTGTTATTAGGATTAGTAACTTGCCATTTTGTGACATTTGGAGTTCATTTTCTACTCAAAATGACACATTCAAACAAAAACGATCCATCAAATGTTACCGTCATTGTGTATTGTCTACCAAGTATTGAGGTCTCTGCGTTCACGTGATATGTAGATATGGTGTCTCACACAATATCTATTGTATTAATTACTTTGATGTTTCTAAGTAAAGCATATACTTTAAAAGTGTGGTTTTATTCAATGCTATATTGTTTGAGTGAAATGTATTGCAAAGGAAACTTCAACTAAATAGATATTACTCATATTACCTTTTACAAGTTAAAATTACTTCTTTGTTACTTTCACTTATAGCCAAAGAAAAATTAAGTAAATTTTACTTATTGTTTTTTTTTTCAGTGTATAATAAATGATCTGTGGGGTATTTTGAGCTGTAAATTCACAGACACATTCAGGGGACACCTGAGACTTATTATTACATCTTGTAAAAAGGGGCATAACAGGTCCTCTTTAAATGCCCGATGAAGGCCATGGCGGCAGTCTCCTCAGCAGTTCCTATATGCCTTTTTTTATATATGTGGCCACTCCAATACTGGCTAAAAGCTCGTGTCCCACCCTGTACATTGCGCATGGGACCCCTCGATCTCAGGATGACCCACATTTGTGTCAAGGCCCTGGTCCCCTGGAAATCACCCCATCTGTACCAGTCGGTGTAGATCTGGGCTTCGTTTCCAGAGGGAAGGTAGTTGTGACGGACACCTTCAAATCATATGCCTAGACATAATGGCATGGCTTTCAAAGCCTTCCAGCCAAAGCTGAGGGGCATCACGTCCTGGTCCGATTGGACAACACGACAGTCATAAATCACCAAGGGAGACTCGGGTTCCCTGAGATAATGGGAATGAGCATTGCGTAGCTGGCTGTGCTACTACGCTCATGCACGAGTTGACGCTTGCTACTCCTTAGTTGAAAGATACTGACAATATGGCATCCAGCACTGACTTATAAAGGCAGTTGGCCTCGTCCATTTTGGCGATGTGAAATGCCTTTTGTCTGTGAAGGTGCACAGACGTGATCCAATCAGGCTTCATTATTCAGAGAAACAGAGTTTCCCCATAGTGTCAGCAACGGACGCAATGCTCGTTCCAGTTATCTGATGGAACCGAGGTTACACTAGTAACCGAAACGTTTTTCACCAGGAATTCCACTGTGAAAAATGATTATGTGAGAATTTTTTTTAAATAAATTGGATTTTTTTTTTAAAATAATGCAGGTTGATGGCTTCAACCAAAGCACATACCACCAAATAACAACCTTGTAAATTACAGTAGGTCTGTCTTTAATGATTTATAAGTTATTGTTAAAAATCAATACCCTTATGGAGAAAATGAATGGGATTTTTACTTCCAGAACCCAATTATTGAACCCTACGGCAATGCCAGAAATAGAATCCCTGCCTTACAGTAAAAAAATAACCAATTGCTTGTTTGTTTACTCTAGAACGTGTGCACACATTAGTTTTTGTGTGTGTGTGTGTGTGTGTGTGTGTGTGCGTTTAGTTATTGTTTTTGTTTTGTTGCATGATTTGAGCTTAATATTGCGCTGAAACAGAAATAGCAGCAGGTCAATTCTTCTGTATTTTGACATTCATCCAAGTGTAACGGATTATACAAAATATGAAAATTTGATTAAAAGTTTGATATGTGCCAAAAGAAGAGTCTCTCCTTCTTGTCTTTGTTTCTATCTCACTCTCACTGTTATTGTCCTCTCTACATAATGGTGCAGGACAGGGCTTGCTGTTGGGTCCCGCTGCGTACAGTGGGGTGTTAGCAGGCTGGATGGCACAAGCGTGCTGATCAAGTGCCAGCAGGTCAGAGGTAGACACTGGCACTGTCTTGGCACGGCGCACCATGCCCTGTCTAACCATATCAGCCACGCCACTGCTCAAATGCCCAGCATCAGCCCTGCTGGCACAGAAGGAGAAAGTCACACAATGCCAAGGGCACTCTGAGAGAGAGGAGCCACAGCCCAACATCATAGGCAAAAACAATCACACTGATAGAGAAATACTCTAAAAATATTGTAATGTTTATCAGTTAAAAAGAGTCAGAGTACAAGGCATACTTAATTTACTGCTGTAAGGCATGGTCACTAAAGTCAATATGTTCATATGATAATGTTAATATATAAAAAAAAAATGTGTTGTTCTTTTCTGGCAAAAATATCTAAACATCCAAGAGAAGTTCACTTGAGTACCAAAATTACCCAAAGTAAAATAATAAGACATGTTTTCAGAGAACAAATATTTATATTAAATTTATATGCAGATTTTTTTTTACTTTATTCTTAAATATTTATTTTTCTTTCTTTCTTTAATATCTATATTTTCGTAAAATCAGTTTTTTTTGCTTAAAGTGTATTTTCGCTGGTTTTCAACCCGTATAACTCAGCGCACGTTTGACAGCTCCAGGGCTATAAGTACCCTTTTAAATCTATTTATTAATTTTGATGTTTAAAAATCTCCAGACAGAAATATAAATTTAAAAAAAAGTACACTTCTGTTCCTCAACTGTCAGTCTCATTTTCATTCACAATAAAAGCTCAAATGTTTTAAGCAGATAATAAAAAATAGAATGGGTTCAACCCTCTGCTCTTCTTTGATCCTCTGCTCTGTAAAGTAAACTTTCAAAACTGTAAAGTAAAGTTTCAACAATACACAATAAGCCTGTGACCCCAGAGAAGCCGCTGGGTTATTTGGGTTATGTCGTATTTGTGCGTGCGTCTGCATACCAAGCTCCACACACACAGTTTTCCTTTCCACAGATCTGCCCTCATTCTGAACCCATGCTGGGCTGGTCGAATAGCCACCCAAATAAAAGCTCCGGCGCAAGATGAAGTCTCCGGCCATCCTGGGCTTTGTCAAGCACACAATGGGGAGAAGACTGCACATCCCATCCCACCGCAGCAGCCTCGCCATTCAGCACGGCCACCTCACGCACTTCTATTAGAGCCCGCAAATTGAAATTTACATGTTATTGCATCCTGGCATGCAGCGATTTGCGATGTGTCATCTAATTTTAAATCGAGCCGCCTTAATTCACCATGGGGGAAAGAGAAGACGGGAGGTGGCAGCGGGGTGTAGTGAAAACTGTACGGGGAGGGGGGTTTAGACTGAAGAGAAAGAAAAAAAAAATCTCTGCCTCAGCAAAAGTTTTCATTAAAATTTTAGACAAATGATCTCTGTGTCCTTCTCCCAAGCTGCCTGGGGCGTCATGCTATTTCTATGCAAATAACAACCTCACGCCTTCCTCCTATCATTTCTACTGGTGTTGCTGTAACATGACCTGAGAGAGAGAGAGAGAGAGAGAGAGAGAGAGAGAGAGAGAGAGAGAGAGAGAGAGAGAGAGAGAGAGAGAGAGAGAGAGAGAGAGAGAGAGAGAGAGAGAGAGAGAGAGAGAGAGAGAGAGAGAGAGAGAGAGAGAGAGAGGAGAGAGAGAGAGAGAGAGAGAGAGAGAGAGAGAGAGAGAGAGAGAGAGAGAGAGAGAGAGAGATATGTTGCAAGCAGAAGCGAGCGAGACAGAGAGTGAGATAGAACAGGAGAAAAGGAGTGACAGAGAGCGGGTGTAGCAGGGCACATGAGAGAAATGAAGTGAGAGAGAGAGAGAGACCATGGGGAGGATTCACTGAGGTGTGAAAATATATAACACTAAGAGTGTGAGAGAGAGACAAGAACAACACAAAGACACTGGGATAATTTGTTTCTCTCTGCCTCCCCTTTAATATATTACAGCCCTCCTCCAGCAGGCTGGTTCAGAGACTACTGCTGTTTAACCACTCACACTTTCAACCCCATCAGCCTTCATCTCCCCACTGCAGTAATTACACACATACACACATATACGCACAAATCAAACAAATTTGTTTCCTCCTCGTTGTTATTAAAGGCAACTAAAGACTGAGTATTGCGCATTCTACTCAGCCAAATGGAAACTCTTAGCCAATAAAACAGCGTACATTTTTACAGAAAACAAGACCTAGATCTTCAATGGCACTTTTCAGAGGAAAGGTTAAGATTTCTCAATTTGAGGTTTAAAACTCAAGATTCTTTATTGTATTGTCATGTGTAATCTGAAGGGTTATTACTACATTTCTACAAATCAGAAATACAACTTGCATGATGACATTTATACAGCATATTGAGAACATTTTTCAACAAACAATTTGATTTTGAGTTGGAGCTGATAGCCTCATGAGAAGCAACGAGTTCGAATCCCGGCTCATGGTCCTTACCCGATCCCTCTCCAACTGTACTATCTAAATAAAATATATATATATATGTAGAGCGATAAAAGGGGGTATTCATTTTTTTTTCTTCTACTGTATTAACCTTGTATTAAACTTGCCTTATTTTAATGCAATAAGTTGACAAATGCTAACATGTGTCATTAGCACTTAGCATACAAGATTTTATCATGGTTGTGAGATCAGAACAATTTTAACACTACTTCATGAAATAAAAATTTAAATATATGTAAGGCATATGATTCATAAAACATAAGGCCATTCCTGATGTGAATGATAAGATGATTATTAAAAAAGGATAAAAGTCACGTTAAATAATTATAGGTCCCACTTGCACTTTTGCTTTAAACGCATATTATTCCAAACAGCTAAAGGTACGGGTGCCATATAATACTATACCATATAATGTGTGTTCTTATACAGTATCATCATTTACTCATGTTGTTTCAAACCTGTATGAATTTCTTTCTTCTATGAAAAATAAAAGATGAAAATATTAAAAGGTGAAAATAAATGCAGCAAGTGCAAAAAGTTAGACAATTGTCCAGACAATAGAAGTTAATGGTGTCCAACGCTGTTCCACAGAAGAAAGTCACAGAGTGTTGGAACTACATAATGGTAAGTAAATAATGACATAATTACATTTTTGGATGAACTATTAAAACATTACTTTTGCAAAATTACTTTTGAGTAAAAATAAACATTTGGACATGTTTGCAATATAAAATAAGACATGATTTAGTGCCTTTATGAAGCTTTTAAAATTTTATCATTTTTAGATTTTTAATATTTAGTATGTTTATTAACCATTTTTCTTGCAGTCCCAACAATGTAGGGGATTTTAGGTTTCAGTATTCTTGAGGGGACATCTGGTCCTTCCACACACACTCTTCAACAGGGGTGCCCAATCCTGCTCCTGCCGATCGACTGTCCTGAACAGTTCATCTCCGACCTTAATCAAACACACCTGCCTTTAATTTTCAAGTGACCCTGAAGACCTTAAAGCAACACCAAGTAACTTTTCCTCTGTGGTCGCCCTACAGGTTGGAAGCGGAATTGTCCATTACTGCTGTCGTAAATAATTTAGCCTACCGCATCCTACTGTCGCACGTGCACGCACGCACGCACATGCTCTCTGTTTATCCAGCACCGGCTTTGGAATCATGATGACAATTCAAAAGCTACCCGGCTGCTAGGTATCTTACATGTAGTTGTAGTCTACTGTCGAGTACGCTCCACCTATCGGCAATTGTAACGCTTGCCGTAAAGCAAGTCTCATTCGGACTACAGAAACGCGACCCGATCTGGCAATCTTACATAGCGTGGATATATCAGATAAAGGATCGCAAAGCGGTGGCATAAGTGCATTTCACCATGTCACGACTTGATGAACCACTGAAACGATTTTGAAAACATTATTTTAAGGTAAAAAATCTTACTTAGTGTTGCTTTAATTGGTTGCTTCAGGTGTGTTTGATTAGGGTTGGAGATGAACTGTGCAGGAGCAGGACCCCTGCTCAACAATGTTAAAAGCCAACTGTAAACCAGTAAGTCAAAACAGTAGCCTGACTAGTGGCTAATTGCAGCCGGCTCCATATGGAGGAAAAGGAGCACAGATCGCATATTTGGGACTTGCACAGACAGGGTCAAGTCCAAACACTACAGCACCGAAGACAGCTCATGACACGAATTTAGTTATGATCAATCTGTGTGCAAGGCGTAAACAGAAGACCTGCAAATACCCCAAAGCCAGTACCCTGTCACCTGTCTCGCACACACACAGTCACATCCAGCCCCTCCTTTAAGATTCATTGGGGCCAAGGCGACGGCACTCAATCCATCTGCTCCACATTGTCATTTGCATTTCATGCCTACCGGCTTTTTTTGAAGTGGCAATACTTTGATGCAGTCAGAGGGACACATTATCATTATTTCAATTTCCGTGGTGACACAACGCAGCATTGTGGAAAGCAGCAGAGGGTCGGTGTGACACGGTAGCTGGTGTTTACAGATGCATTGAATGGCAATGGAATCTACACACATGCTATACTCACACAGTCCACAAATCTGTGTGCCACCATTCTGTACAAAACTCTGTGCAGTGTGTATGTCTGCAGGCCATGTGAGCAAATATGCAGAATTTGAATAACAAAAATAAATATTGCTCAGGTATTTGTTTAATGCAGAAATATAATCCACTCAACACACTCTCATGGCAATTTGTAACTATTTTATGTTTTGGCGAATTAGTGGCTAATTCGTACAATCTCATTTATGCGGTTTCGTATGATCTGCTTATTAGCCACTGACGGTTAGGTTTAGAGGTGTACCTTAATGCTTGTTTTTTTTCTGATTTTTTTTTTTCTAAAATAGCAATGTTTTCTTATGAGATCAGGTTGATCCACCACTAATGAGAAACCATTTTTCAGCAGCATGTTTGTCATTCTCCTTCCTCAGCACCTGGTCAAAATGTAGTGCTATCATCCCTACTTGAAAATAATAATAATAATAGTAATAATAATAAAAACATATTAAACCAAGCAAAACTGATTGGCTGATGTTATGTGTTCAGGATGGTCTGCTGACTGATTTTAAAAAGGGTTATGGGTACTTTTTTCAGCTGGTTAGGATGGGAGCCCAGCTAGACAGCTTGGACTGGGAGACTATTTTAAACCAGTTTTTTTAGAAGGGAATATTCTCTAGCTATTTAAAATAACTTTTTATGATTTAGTGCTATGCTAGTAAACTAAGTAACTTGCTAACCGAAGGCTAACTGAAACCACAAAGAAAGGGATATTTGGTTTAATATCATGTGATCATCAAAGTTTGAAATTAACACCCGCCAACCCTCCAAATGTGGGTAAAACTGTGGCGTATAACATACAGTATCCACTCAATAGCCAATTTATGATTAATAAATTAAGTACTTCAACCAGTAACACAAGAAAGGGAAATATTTGGATGTACTTCTTTAAATCACTAATAAATGCAAAATGATTTTTCGATTTAGACACAGAATAGAGTACCCATATAAAGTTTTCTCAATGGGTTTCAAAAGGGATATGTCTTGGTATGAGGATATGATCTTGCTTGACACAGGCACAAGTCACTATTGGCACCATAGCAGGTACCTATCCTATTTCCTGTAGAATCTCCTCAGCAAGAGCCTTCTACACATCTGTACCATCTTAAACCTGCTCCAGTGCCAAGGATAGAAAGGAGCTGTCAAAGTGATTAAAAGGTTTCTTAGGGCTGATTAGCAGGAAAAGATAGCAAGAACATTGGGATCTGCTGATATCTCTCACCCGGTCTGCTCCTCGCCTTCTACATTGAGTTTGGTGCTGACACCCTTAAAAGGAGACACAGGTACTTGAATTCTGAAGGAGAGACTGCAGGAGGGGACAGGCATAATAGGACAGATGAGGAGCTTCTTGCCAAAGCAATGCATCAGGAGCCTCAGAGCACTTCCCCCCTGCATAAATCCACTCTTGTGAGATAAGCCTGGGCAACCTGCTGCACTCCGCCCACCCTATGTGAAGGCTTTGCCACCTTGCCAGGGTTCAGAGGGCATCTGGGCAGCTTCCAGGAGCAAAGCAGCTGACTGGCTGCAGGACAGAATCTGCCACCCTTGTCCATCTATGTAATTTGAAAACAGAACAATAGCAGCATACTACTGCAGGAGAAGAGGATGCTGAACTAATTCTTACTCCCCTAGGGAAGGAAAGATCCAGGAGAAGCCCAGAAACACAGCAGATTCTTTATTGAGTCTCACAAGAGTTGTAACACAAAAGATATATAAATAAAAAACGTCTCAGTGACTTTTTTTATCCACAATGTTGTTTTTGACATTATTGACTTTCATTACATTACATATTACTTTTATTATTCAAAATATCTTCTTTTGTGTTCTGAAAAAAAAAAAAAAAAAAAAAAAAAAGGTAAAGACAAAAGTCTAATTTGTCTATTTTTTGGATTTTGACAAGCTAAATTAGCCTATCAATCACCATGTCCTGGAGAAAGAGGACAGGAAATGATGGTGTAGAGGAGAGTGAAATCAAAGAATGTTGTCAGTTTCGAACTTGTGTTGCCCTCAAGAGCACCAAGGCTCAGTGCGTCAGGTCATGTTTCACACTGGCAGTTTAGTTTGGAACGGGGCACGGTTTGCATGAAATCTCTCTAATGTGAACGCTGTCTTGCGGACCCGGGTTCGGTTGCACTCGAACCGGTTCGCGTGAATGTGAAAGCAACACGGTCTCGGGTACACACTTGTTCAGGAAGTAAAGTAACCTGCGCATGCGTTTTAGCTGATTATGATGGATTTAGTTAAATAAAACATGTAAGGGATGCTAGTGTTGATGATTTACCTTGTATACGAGCGAGAGTGGGCCTGCAGTGTATTTGCGCAGCGCGTGGAATCAGGGCAACAAATTAATGGAAATCCACTGTATCCTCAAAAGAGTCCGTTTGCAAGCAGCAGAAAGCCACCGTATGCGACACACACAGTAAACCTATGTTGTTCACTCAGCTGTGCATAATAGCACAAAATAAATAAAAAAAACACCAGTATATTGACCCGCTATCATGTGCCGTGCACGTTTGCGATGACGTAAGATGCACGCAAACGCACCAGGGTTCGATAGAATCAAGTTGAGTGTGAAACCAGACCAACGCTGCGGGGGGCGCCGGGAATAATCGCGCTCGGGCTCGAACCGCAGCAAATGAGCCCATAGTGAAAGCACCCTATCTGTTAGACTATTGCTCTAACTTTCACACACTGGGTTGATTTGATTATCCACAACAATGAGGCTTGACGCAGACGACCGAAGAAAACATTTAATAAACACAAGAAACCAAACAGAGATGCATACCAGCACGAAACATTAACACAAGACAAAGAACAGAAGACAACTGAGGGTTTAAATACACAGTGGCAATGAGGGACAGGTGAGACTCTAATCAATTATAACAACCAAGGAAACAGGAATGGGCTATATGCACGCATAACTTCCGCGTTTGACGCAAGGATGCTCGTGCGTTTCCGGTTGGGGAGATTTAAAGCGGAGGAAAACCGAGGAAAACGGTATTATGGCAGAGTCTTCAAAATTTACTGTCCTCTCGTCTTTGAAACGAAACTTTAATACGTTTAGATGTAATTTTATATATAGTTATGTTTATTTAATATAATAAACACAGAAGCATAAACAAAATGAGGAGTGTCTGTTTTGTCTGTTTTTGTGACTAACGTTTCTTTAGTATAGCAATAGAGTATAAAAACCAATATAAATTCTCGGTATAGCATTGGACTCTACGATCGGCGGAAGTACTCCAGCATCCTTAGACCTTCACCGGAAATACCGCCGTGCATAGAGCCCATTAAACAAGAAAAAGGGAAACTAGGCAAAACGGAACAGGAAGAACTTCAAACTAAGAGTCCCAAAATACATAGACCAAAACAGTGACACTAAAACAAATCTTCATCTATATATTTGAATGCAAAAATAAAGACAGTATGTGCATGAATTAAAGTTGATAAATAATCTTTTATAAGATGATATACTTTAATAAGTAAACAAATAATACAAAATAACATTTTATGCCAACAAGTTTCCTATAATATTGGCCTGGGCATCAATCAAGTGAGATACAGAGGTAAGCTGTTATTTATTATAACTGTCTCGATCCATTAAAGTGCACAGGATTAGCCTTCTGCCTTCCCCTCTCACTTTCTGGGGTTAATGTTAATGATGGCCATAAAGAGACGTCCTCTTTTCAATTCTACATTACTTTGCTCTGGGTCTGCAGAATACATTATAGTAAATACAGCTGTGTGTGTCCAGACATAGTGGCAACAGCAATCACCATCAGAGAGAGAAGATGCACTGGTAAACATTAACATACGCTTGTAACATCCTCCAAATTTCAGCTCTCCGCCCAGACGTTGTATTACACCTGTACAGCCTCGCAATTTACCAGAAAATGAGAGCCGCTCGCATCAGTGGACCGACGTGTGCGAGAACGTGCAAGATTGCTCTCATGCACAAGGGACATTATTATGGCCGCCTGTATTTTTTTGTGGCTCACGCCGCCAGATCTAATAGTCCAAAGGGTCTGTGTACTGAATGACTATAGAGATGGGCTCTGTGCTTTGTAAGATACAGGCTTCTATTTTCCGAGGAAAACTGCAGAGAGACTGATACAGTGCGGCACTAGGGAAGAAAAAGAGAGACACCTGTGGGTCAGTCTGCAGCACTGCATGGAGAGCGTCTTCTTCAGGCCTGTTCATCGTTCCTCAGGTGAAGGATATAAACGGAATCCACAATTAATTATCAAATGCATTCACTTTTATATTTGGATAAAGCAACATATTGCAGGTAAAAGTTTACACTTCATTTAATAGCCAAGATGTTTTACCTGAATGTAATGTTCAATTTTTATTATTAAACATGTTTATTACAGTTAAAAAGGGGTGTTTTTTTAGTATGCTAAGGCAAGGACACCTGGTCAGGTGAGTGAAATCAAAAGGAGCAGAAAAATTATATTAAATATAAATATTCACACAATTCACCCACATCGCACCAAAGAAGGACAATGGCCTTACAGCTGAAAGAGCTTATCTCATATACACTAAATAAATTATTTGATTGCATTTACTATTTTATTTTTAATAGAAATGTATTAAAATGTATTTAAATAGAATGAAGAATACTTAATCTATTAAATATACAGTATATTTATTTTATTTGATTTTTTTAAGCTGTTGTAAATGACAGAAGTTCTTTAACTCACACAAGTTTCGTAAAAAGAAAGCGTAAAAAAGACTTTTTGACTGGGGAAAAAGGCATCATTGTCAATAAATCCTGCATCCGTAATGGTTCTATTATACAGAGGCAAGAATGAGCTTGCCTTATATCTACTGTGGTAAGTGTTAATTAAGGAGGGTGAATACAGTGCATTGCAACTGCATCCTTATTTAATGCTGTCTGGCAACTCTAAATAGAAGAAAATGAAATCCTCCCTCTCCTCCCCACCTCCCGCTACAGCCACTTTTCTCTTTATAGAACCAGAATTACAAAATCACATTCATTTTTTCCAAATGCAAATGTATTATTTTGTAAATGTGATGGCTGCCTGAAATTACACGTGATAACTATATATGAACTAAGAGAAAAGCAACAACAAAAAATCTTACAAATAAAGGTTCATATCCTTAAGTGTCTTTGTCATAAAACTTGCATGTAGCTCATATTGAGAAATATCTTGAGTATTATTTAGCCTGTAAAAAAAAACTAAAACAAAGACCGAGTCACCAAGCATCATTAGCACGATTTCAAAAGTTGGTTCTGGTGAACGTTTGACTAACCACAGGATATATAACGGCACATTAAAGAGAGACCCAAACTGTCACTTCAGGAGAGTGTCTCTTCCTTCTGATACAAGAAGGATATTGACTGTTTGAAGGATAAGGAGTTTATTGAGATGGAAAATGGCCACAAGTGGGGCGCCCAGGCCAAGTAAATGAAATAAAGGCCAATCACATCTTATTAAATGGGACTCATTCCTCTTAGCAAGGCAAAGTAATTATAAAGTTCATTACAGTAATGAGTTAGGCTATTCTGGAGGAGCAAACGAAGGCCAAGAAGGAGAGAAAAGCTGCCATTGATCAAAACATCAGGCCACTCAAACTCGCTGAGGCCATGAAAAGCCTTGGGCAGGATAGTTGAAAGAATGATATTAGGAAGGGAATGATATCACCTACCACTTTATTTGCATTTTAACACCAGAATTCTCTATTTATGAGCACTACCTACAGTTTGTCCTCAAATCGAACCTTGTTGGATACAAGTACAGTTTTGGTGCACTGCTTTCATGGTGAAAAGTCATTTAGATCTACCGTACCTGAAAAGTATAAGATGTGTCATTTATAACTTTCTGGTCACAGTTTATATAACTATCTATAATCTTTTCATCAGAAAGTGCAAATTCAGAAAACTAGCTGATGATATTGGAACAAAGAAATGAATACAAATTTTAAAATAACTGACACACTTTCTCTCTATTTATTTTTTTTAACTCTAATTTCATTCTCATTACTAATAGACACTTTAAAAAGAAAGTCGAGGAGAAAGACAGAGGGAGCGAGAATGAGAGAAGGAATGAGTGTACCAGGGCAAGTGGGCCCCGCTGGGCAATAATCTGATCAGCGTTATGGAAACAATCACAATAATTCCCTTAAATTAGCCCAATGCGGCACCCCGCCAACCAGGAGATTGGAAAGTGATCGCAGAGAGACTCATCCTAATATGAGCGCTAACTACCCAGCTAGGGCAGAAAATTGGGTGTCTAACAGTGGTGAGTTCCTAATTGGCAAACATACAGAGCACAAATAAAGCACTGTAAATACAAGAGGTGATCTAGCGGAGACCCCCGAAAGAGTCTGTGTGGTTCATCACGTGTTTGTGTGTGTGTGTGTGTGTGTGTGTGTGTGTGTGTCTTATTTGGCCTAATATGCATTGCAGTGAAGATAATTTTATATAATGCGACACTTTTCATTATTCATGTTAATTCATTACCCATGACAAGAAAACTACAATTTGTCTATTTCAGAAAATTGCAACAAAGCACTCAAATTTTGAAAAAAAAAAAAATATATTAAAAATAAAGTGAATAATAATCAATCATACATGACAATACAAATATTATTATTAATAATAATACAATTTTATAAATGATTAAAAATCCAAAGTATCTGTTACGTCCCTGTGGTTCCGCGTATGTGTTTTCTTTTGGTTTCTCTTTCTCTGCTATCACCTTCTTAGGTGTGCGTCCTCACTCATCTGCTGTTGGCTGGGAGAGATGTCAATCATCATTACATCGTGACGTCATCTCCTTCCCGCCGCCTATCAAGTTCAACACTCGAGTTTAAAGGGAAGCGGGAGAGGAACGCATGTCGGCTTGCTTTTCTTTTCTGTCGCTTTGCTTGCCGCCTTTGTGTTTATTTTCCGTTACAGATATTGTCCTGTTGTTTTTTCTTTCTGCCATGACGGCGTGTTTTGAGATTACCAAGTGTAATGTGTTCTGCCATGACGGCGTGTTCTGAGATTGCTAAGAGTAATGTGTTCTGCCATGATGGCGTGTTTTGAGGTTACCAAGAGAAAGTTGTAAATGATGCTCGTCCTATTAAGCAACATGCTTATCGCATAAATGCAGTCAAGAAATCTGTTATGCGTCAAGAAGTGAATTATCTGCTTGAGAATAATTTAGCCAGGCCTAGTTGCAGTCCCTGGAGTTCTCCGTGTCTTCTCGTTCCTAAACCTGACGGCACGTATAGATTTTGTACGGATTTCCGTAAAGTGAACGCCGTAACGGTGCCAGACAGTTATCCGTTACCGCGAATGGAAGACTGTATTGATAATCTTGGGTCTGCTCGCTTTGTTACAAAGCTGGATATGCTGAAAGGGTACTGGCAGGTACCACTTACTCCACAAGCGTCAGATATCTCAGCATTTGTAACACCAGACAAGTTCCTCCAATACACAGCGATGGCTTTCGGACTCAGAAACGCTCCAGCCACCTTTCAGCGTCTTGTAAATATCGTCTTAGCTGATGTACCGAATTGCAATGCGTATCTTGATGATTTAGTTTTATATTCAGTGACTTGGAAGGAACATGTGTGCTTGTTGAGAACTGTGTTCGAACGTCTACGTGCAGCTAACTTAACTCTCAACTTGGCAAAGTGTGAGTTTGGTCGAGCGACTGTCACTTATCTGGGTAAAGAGGTTGGACAAGGCCAGGTACGACCAGTGGAGGCTAAGGTTACCGCTATTGCAGATTTTCCAGTCCCTACCACTCGACGACAGTTGCGAAGATTTCTAGGTATGGCTGGTTATTACCGCAGTTTCTGTAAAAACTTCTCAACCGTTGTTACTCCTCTCACCTCGTTGCTTAGTCCATCTAAACTTTTTAAATGGTCTGTGGAGTGTCAGAATGCTTTTGATTGTGTCAAAATGCTTTTATGTAATGCACCTGTTCTCGTTGCACCTGATTGTACGCATACTTTCAAGCTTGAGGTCGATGCCAGTGCTGTTGGAGCAGGAGCTGTTCTTCTTCAGGAGGATACCCATGGTATAGATCATCCTGTGAGTTATTATTCCCGTAAGTTTAATAAACATCAGCTTAACTATTCTACCATTGAAAAAGAAGCACTTGCTCTCTTGCTTGCTCTCCAGCATTTCGAAGTTTACCTCGGTTCCAGTAGTCTTCCTATCACAGTCTTCACCGATCATAACCCTCTAGTGTTTTTATCCAGGATGTACAATCAAAACCAGCGTTTGATGCGCTGGGCTCTAGTACTCCAGAATTATAATTTGGAGATCAAGCACAAAAAGGGTGTTGATAATGTTTTGGCTGACGCTCTTTCGAGAGTGTAAAAATATTGTCTGTTTTAACTTGTTTTTCACAAACAGGTTTGCTCTTAAGGGTGGGAGTGTTACGTCCCTGTGGTTCCGCGTATGTGTTTTCTTTTGGTTTCTCTTTCTCTGCTATCACCTTCTTAGGTGTGCGTCCTCACTCATCTGCTGTTGGCTGGGAGAGATGTCAATCATCATTACATCGTGACGTCATCTCCTTCCCGCCGCCTATCAAGTTCAACACTCGAGTTTAAAGGGAAGCGGGAGAGGAACGCATGTCGGCTTGCTTTTCTTTTCTGTCGCTTTGCTTGCCGCCTTTGTGTTTATTTTCCGTTACAGATATTGTCCTGTTGTTTTTTCTTTCTGCCATGACGGCGTGTTTTGAGATTACCAAGTGTAATGTGTTCTGCCATGACGGCGTGTTCTGAGATTGCTAAGAGTAATGTGTTCTGCCATGATGGCGTGTTTTGAGGTTACCAAGAGAAATTCGGACAGGTAATATGTCACGTGACGTACACAAAGCAACACTTAGCAAACTCGATGTATACAAACCCCAGGTAGGGAAGTGAACGCCACCCATGGATGTTTTGTTATTAGTTAGAACAGCTAGAGAGGGCGCTTAGGCGCTGAAGATTACTGTCTTTTCTTTTCTTTTTGTTATTAGTTAGTAAGAGGTTGGGACTAGATAGTCGGAGTTTGTTTTGTTTCTTTCTTTTATTTGGCGTCACTATTTATGTCCTTATTCTCTTGGGTTGTTTATTTTTTTGAACTCTCAATCTGTTTATATTTTGTTTATTTTCTTGGTGTCCACAAATATATTTATCATCATTATTATTATTGTCCATCTTTTGCATTTACACTTCAAGTACAATAAACCGTACTTTATTTTCTTTCATAATACTTTGTTGTGTCGTCTCTTGCCACCTTAAATACACCATCTTCTGGTCACGACCTCAATGTTGCCCCTTTAAAGACCTTTTGTCTAAGGGTGCGTAACAGTATCTAAATTTAGATTAGCATAAACTGTTTAAAATTAAAATGAATATTAATCAATGAAATGAACAATATTATTGTTAATCTTAAAGAAAATGCATTAAAATGCATCCCTCTAATTTTTAAATAAAAGTTTTTTTTATATATATTTATTTAACATTTTATTTGACAAATGACTGAAAATTGTTCCATAATAACTTGCTTTTTTTTAAAAGTCATATATAGATATATATTTACTCTTGAATGATGGCAGAGAGAAAAGCAGCTGGTGATGCATGATTATAAATGATGGGGAACATTTCTCAGTAACTGGAAGCACAACTCCTCCCATTTTCTGCAGTGATACCAGATCAACTGTGCCGACTAACAGGTTGAGATTCATGTTTCTTGTCGGAACGGCAGCAATTGAGCTTAAATATGTGGGGTATCCCTGGCACTTTAGGGTCTGTGGCTTTAGGGTCTTGATTTGACAGCACTACAGCAATAACACACTGCAATTTTCATTAGCATGACAAATTCTCTGTAACAAACCCTGTGTGTGGACGCCAGCCAATCAACACTTAAAATCCTGCCAAATGTGCGAGGTGTACGAACCCTTTTATTTCTGGCTGGCAACAAAATGTGGAGGAGGGGAGGAAAACATAATCCACTTTTCACTCATGGAGGAGGCACATACAGCTAGAATCTTTACACAAGCCAAACAAAAACAACTGCATGGGAGAGTGAAGGCTAATTTAATAGGATTTAATTCAGAGAGAGAGGTGGCTAGGGGAGGGAGGCGAGGGGCAACTGAAGACTGCACATTTTCTGTGTGCGGAAAGAAGACCTTACAATTGCAGAAGGAGGGACACAATGATGCTGGTGATTACCTTTGAGAGCCACAGAACAAATCTGCCTTTTCGCAATCAAGGCCCTGGGTTGTCTAATCAAATGAAGGCGAAAGGCAGTAATCCTACCATTAAAGAGGACAAAAAGGAGCCAGTATTGTCATCCATCCAGATCCATACGGGACAGCATGAGTAGCACATACACTCAATGGCAAACACACACACAAATACAGTACAAGTATACCTGCACAAGTACTGGCTGAAGCCTACAAACACCTATTTCTCTGTCATATATATTTATATGCATGATTAATTTGTGCATGTTGTTCCTTATTCCAAAGAATTCATAATATTTCCAAAAAATATTTGAAACAACCTTCTTTTTGGCGTTACGTCACCTATAGGCTCTAGTAAATGTTAAACAATAGGGGAAGAAAGTTGTTGAGTATTGTTTAAGGCTGCAGATGAAAATAGCCTATTTGAAATAAAAAATGGCAATTCATTCATTCAAAGTAAAAATAATAAAATAAAGTTTACAGCAAACATATCAGCAACCGGAAACATTGGGATAGTCAATAAGCCTTTCTAAGTGGGTGATGCCAGTGTTTTAGAGGGGAGACTCTTTATATTCTTTTTATCCTGGAACAAAATGGGTTAAAAATGTGGAGGACAAATAAACGATGGCAGGATTTACATTTTTAAGTGACTATTGCTTTGGCCATGTTGTGTACTGTGGCAGGAATGCACCCAGCCTTTGGAAAAAATGTCTCTTACCATGAGAGGTGTCACCATGAGAAGTGGATGTGTAAGAGAAACATAATAAAGGTAAAATGAATTTGCCCTAAAAGTGCTTCAACACTGTGTAGAGGAGTGTTGCAAAGTGTACCACATACGAAGACAAATGCACTGTGAGCAGTGACAGGGCCTGCTGTGTTCGATAATATGGTTCCTATAACTGTGAGTGACTCCCTTAGCGCCGTAGCAGCAGTAGGATGGGATGGCAACACTGCGGGTAGCTGTTGACCTAATCTGGCCCTCAGAACCTGGCCTCTGCTTTCTGAATCAGACACAGATGATAACAACAGGAGAAGACAACCCCACACCCTTTATTATCTGACACTCAAGCCCTGATTGGGCCTCCATGAGCCAGTTACAAAGAGGCCTTTTTGAAGCATCTGAATGTAACTGTGCATGTGTGTTTCTGATGAATGCATCACGAAACAATCCATACATATGTAAACAATAAATGATTGGAATGATAGCTACATAATAATCAGCCTATTATTATTGTCTATGCTAACTACAGCTGCATGTGTAAACTATTTCAATTAATCCATTCAAAAGCGCAGAAGTCAAAATGTGACTCAAAAGGAGAGAAATTTCCGTTTTCATTATTTTAAATTGATTATAAATGTCTGTAATGTCACTTTTTATCAATTTAATGCGTCCATGCTGAATAAGAGTATTCATTTATTTTTATTTTTTAAATCTTACTAAACCCAAACTTTTGAATGGTAGCGTATATACAAAAAAAGGCCATTATCATGTCTAAACTAGTGTGCAGCAAACCCTGACATGCCGAAGATTCGACAGAGGCAGCCAGATCACAGCGTTTGAAAAATACAAGCTAAAGGCATGATTAAAATTCCCAAATGTGTAAACGTTTTTAAGAGGCTGAGACTCCATGATAAAGCGTGATGTGTGCTTCTGGAGGAGACACGGAAGAGAAAAACACACACAGACTTTGTCAAATTTGGTCCCTTCAGGATGTTCTGGGCAGGGATATACCTTCAGTTTGACTGTTTTCCTTTTTCAGCAGCTGGTAAGCCTTCAATTAAATGACGGCTACCTTTTTCATGTTAGTAATCCTCTTAACATAGAGCCTACCCTTTGCCATGTGCAGTTTCAGCTCCTCGCAGGACGACATAAACTCTGAGAGCCGAATCATCCTTCTCTGCCTCCTACAGGGTCAAAGCAGGGCCACACATCCATGCAACTGCAGACTCAGCACCCAACACACGGACACTAACGCTGAACATAATAACTTCAGGAAACATAGAAACATATCTACTGTAAAAAATAAATAAACAAACAAAGCTTCTCGAACCACATTCTCATACATTACAGATGTAAAGGACATTTACAGAGCAAAACATCACATATATATTCTGATGCAAAGCCGCAAAGACATTCAAATGAAAAGAGTGTGTGGGCTATGACTGAAGGGTTTGATTATTGTAAGACAAGTTCACTTGACCATGTTCGGCTTGTGTCATTCTTTTCCTCTTAAAACCATTTCAGTGCCCATCTGCCTCCACTTGAAAGCAGAAAAAGGCCAACTTAAGACTAAATCTCAGCATGTCTGATTGGGAGAGCTCCTGTACTCTGCCTCCCCATTAAATTGCTCCTCCAGCTCCTCTACAATTTAGCAAATTTGAGTAAGGAAAATTACCATTGTTAAATATTTCATTTTCTTCAGCGTTCCAGTCCAAAATTTGGTTCCATTTCCATCTCAAATTCGATTCACAATGGGAAATGGGTGGGCCGCAGAAATTACATCAAAACTATACACATGCATCTTGATGTTCTTGAAAATAATGGGGTTTTATCTATGCTGGTCAGGGGCAATCAAGTGGACTTTAGAAATTAAGGAGATAGAATGAGGTTGGGTGAAAAAAAAAAAAACGTATTTTAACCCCTTGTAGTCCAAGAAAGATGGTGGTGAATCGGGAAGCCCAAGTGAAAAATAAATATACTAAAATATATTTGAAATACATTTATTTCATGCGAAGTACACTACGAATACATTTACATATTACGTAATTAATATAAATACCCTGAAATTGCACTTTTGGTATACTAAATTGGTAATTTTGTACTTAAAGGATGTTCACTTTTTAAAAAAACTTTTGCTGATAATTTACTCACCCCCATGTCATCCAAGATGTCCATGTCTTTCTTTCATCAGTCGAAAAGAAATTAAGGTTTTTGATGAAAACATTCCAGGATTTTTCTCCATATAATGCACTTTGCTGGGCACCAAACGGTTCAAGGTCCAGAAGACAGTTTCAGTGCAAACTGCAAACTGTTCAAAGGGCTTTAAACGATTCCAGACGATGAATAAGGGTCGTATCAAGCGAAACGATCGGTCATTTCAAAAATAAATAACAAAGTTTAAGTTTTATAAGCTCAAATGCTCGCCTTGCTCTGTTCTGTGATGCACGTTCGTGACTCTCCTGTTCGAACTCGTTCATCAAAATGAACAAATCTTTTTTCGAGTCATTTGGCTCATTTAACGAACGAAATGAACGAATTGACTCGGAAAAAGACTCGTTCATTTTGATGAACGAGTTCGAACAGGAGAGTCACACAGAACAGAGCAAGGCGAGCATTTGAGCTCATAAAACTTAAACTTTGTTATTTCTTTTTTAAATGAGCAATCGGTTCGCTTGATAAGACCCTTATTCATCGTCTGGTGTCGTTTAAAGCCATTTGAACAGTTTGCAGTTTGCACTGAAACTGTCTTTTGGACCTTGAACCGTTTGGTGCCCAGCAAAGTGCATTATATGGAGAAAAATCCTGGAATGTTTTCATCAAAAACCTTAATTTCTTTTCGACTGAAGAAACAAAAGAAAGACATGGACATCTTGGATAACATGGGGGTGAGTAAATTATCAGCAAAAGTTTTTTTTAAAGTGAACTAATCCTTTAATGCACTTTAGTTATTCGGAAATAGATACACTTCAGTAAATTTTATTGTGCTAAAGTGGAACTATATTGCAAGTATACTTCAGGTACACTTTAAATATATTGCATTTAAAGACTGATATACATACAGAGATCATACTATCCTAAAGTGGATCATACTAATAGTGATATTGAAACACATTTTAGGCTAAAAATTAGGAAATGTCCATTGTGCAATACAGAAGTACACCAAATAAAGTTTAATTATAATTTGTAAATCAGTAAGTCTCAAGCGATATGTCAGTAAATATGTTAATGGATTTGTAGTATACATAAAATACATTTATTTTAAATGCATTTTGGTATAGGTTTTTTTGACTAGCATGGACAACCTCAAAATTGTTCCCTCTAAAAAGGGTTTTCAAAATGGAGCTTGCGAACTCCTGGGGGTTCATGAGGGAACTGCAGGCAGTTCGTTAATTGATGAAAAGCTAATAATTAAATCATAAAAAAATCATAAAATTACAATAAAAAACATTTTAAAATAAAAATATGGTGACACTTCAGATTAGGGTCTAATTCTCACTATTAATAAGACTTTCGTCTCAAACTCCTAATTACTGCTTATTATTAGTTAGTAAGGTAACGTTAGTTGTTAAGTTTCGGTATTGGGTAGGATTAAGGGACATAGCGGCTAAATTTAGGTAGGGCAGATTCTGGGTCTTAGCGCTAGTTTATGATAAACATTTTGTAAGCTTTGTATCATAATCGCTGAACACATCAGATACACATTTGGCAGAATTATAATGTCCTTGCGTTATTCACCCTTAGGGTAGCACTCTAATGATGATTGACATACTTTAGTACACACGACAAACGCATATGTCGAATGTCAAACTGCCTTAATGTAGTTAATTACCTCCAAATGTAGTTTTTTTTTTAGAATGTTGCAAGTTAGGAATTCCAGTGAGGAATCTGTATTCTCAGAACAAACATCAAATAAACAACAGAACTACTGTATTTAAAAGCTATTCACATGAGCACGTTTAAACTAAAGGGTTAACCCTTATTTATATTATTTTTATTATTATTTATACTTTCATTAATTTGATACGCTACTCCAATGAACAGACATGTCAACTAGTTACTGACCTGGTGCAGACACATAGCTGAAGCGGACTGTAATAGTCTTGGTCTGGAGCGAGGTTTATGCAAGATAATATTAAAATAAGTAACATTAAATAATATTAAATAATAATAACAATTCTGAAAAAAATCTTGGAGAATGCTTAACACATTTATAATTCATTATTAATTTAGTCTATGTTTGGGTGAATGTTTTGGTGGGACTCTCTCATGATAAAAAGGGGGAAAAATACAGATTTATAAATAAATAAATTCACAGATTTAAAGTGTTTCATGATAGAAGTTACATGCCATGCCTACTTTGGTCCAGACTGATATATATGGATGGACGGACGGATGGAGAAGATGGAACGACAGACAGACAGATCTTGGGAATCTTCATATAACCAGCAAAGTGTTTCTGGATTTACATGACCACAGAAAGCTCTTCTGCCAACTGTAAAACGTCTGTCACTAAGTATTGATGTCTGACCAACAGAAGCACCATAGCATCCACTGTCTTCTCAAAAATGACTTCACAAATAAGTTCTGATTGCTACCTTGTCCTGTTTTTGTCAGAAAAATGGACACCACTATCTTTACCTTCAGACCTGTCACTATTGTCCTAGCATCCTGCCAAACTGAGAGCGAGGAGAGCATCTGGAGACTAAATCACTGCAATATTGGCATTGCGAAATGGGCCAAACCACAGAGCCGGAGTGAAGGGGGTGGGATGGGTCAGAGCCAGAGCAACTGATGTACACTATAATCAAAAACATTTATGCCTTTAGACAGTCACCCCAAACTCTGTGACAGGCAAGTAGACAAATAAAATCAAATATACTTAAATACTTGTGTCCTTTCCATCACAGTGATGGACAGAGAGTGAAAAGGAGGATGTGGGGAGGTAAAGGAAGTGTGAAAGAGTGTAAATAACAGTAACCAGTGATCTGTGCACTCGTGGGAGTGGAGGAACTAGAGATGAAGATCTGGACCAGTGACACGTTCCCAGAACTCCCATTTCCCTCTCAGTGAAAGTCACACAGACAGACTAATGCTGGTATGACATTTCCCGTGGCAAAAAAACCCAAAACCTACAGCTGGAAACTTATTTAGAGATGAAGGTGTATAGAAACACATCTTCTTGAAAAATAAACCAGCAAATCGTGAATAATGGAATGGTGATTACAGAAAATAAAGCTATTATTTCATAGAGTAGTCTTTACTGCATAGATGACAATGGATATTGGAGAATAATAAAAATAAAGACTCTGAACGAACCAATCAAGAGAGAAGAAAGCCATTATCTGTCAATTTTATTCTCCCTCATGTGCCAGAGCAAATTCCTCAGACTTCTCTAAATCACTTTCCATTTTCCACGTTCCACATACGTATCATTTGAACATACAGTACATGATTAACACACAACTGCTGTTGCAATTGTTTGCAGTTCACGCATCAGAATCAGCAAATGACATAACCGCAGACAGATTATGTATACAACTCATTCCCAGCTGTCCACTTTTAATCAAAATCTTATAATAGGGTTGAGATGAGCGTCTCCTTATTTGTTGTGCTAAATCACCTCTTGCCATAGAAATTTAAGTCATAACTCTGGTTTGACTACAAAGCAAATACCACCGAAAAAATTACACACATCCATCAAAGTAATCAAATGGAAATAGGCCAGTATTGATTAACTGTAAGCAAGAAATTTGTTGAAAAAATGTTTTAAAAGAGCCTCAACTTCTACATAATGTAACTGAAAGGGACTCAAAGGCAGTCAACGAAGCATATTTCCATTTTACCTGTTGATTCAGGAAGATGTAACATGCCATTAAAGTCCATGGCTATGCTTAATTTACACTTGCACTTTGAAATTATTATAGGAAGGAAATTATTCATGTAGTCCCAATGCAAATGGAAAAAGCAAACAAACTTATCAAATCTAAATGAATTGGATGCAATGAAATTGTTACAAAATGGACAATTTTTAAATTACCATGACTTTAAAAACTTATTTTTAGAGTGTTACCCCTTCCATCTCTCAAGTATCTGTAATAGTTGTCCTTAAACGTGAAAAAATGGCTAAAAGCACCAAGAACCAAGCACCAAGCCAATGACAGGACTTTGAGTCAATATACAATCAGTGCCAAAAATTGTGCAAACATTGAATCGAATTCAAACAGACACCCTAACTGAAACTTTAACACACTGCTGCACAAAAACACCCAGACACAACACGGTCCTCTTGTTTATTATTTATGCACTGCTGCATCAATTAGCAGCAATTGACACCAGATACAGAGCACCTGCATCCTGTTTCTCACTGAGAGTTGGGCCAGAGCATTTGGGGCTGATAGTGAGAAAGCTCCTCAAATAACCCCCACCTCAAACACCATATCTGTCCATGCGTTGCATGCTGGGTACAAGGCAGCCAGGGAGCAGAGGCTAGCCGTGTTTATGTGTTTAGCGTGTTTATCAGTAAACTGATGATCCCTCTGGTCTTTGTCAGTAAATGCCGCTGCAGTTGCAAAAGGGCAGGCAGCTAGGTGGAGACTGGGGAGAGTAGGATGGCACATGTTGGGGTGGGGGGCTACAAGAGAGAGGGAGGAGGACCAGATGAAAGAAACAGCTGTATACAAATGACAAGCGTGCATCGCTCACCGCCTCCCACTGAGAGACGGCCTTGTGCGGTCATTGAGCAGCTTCAAAGCACCAGAGCCAGCCGCAATGCACAAAGAAACTCAAAAAAGCGTTCTCTCTCTCTCACACACACACACACACACATGCACTCATGAATGTTGGTGCCAGTCTGCTGCCTCACACTGGAGACACTGTGTGTGTGTTTGTATGCCTGCCTGAGCATGTCAACCTGGCATGATTTTGGGGAGCAAGTGTGGTGGGTCAGAGGACTTGTGGGAACTACCTGGTGATCACAGAAGGACATTCCAAAATGGGCAGTTTGTGTCAGTCTAATCAGCTTGTTTTGTATTACAGAGTGTCATTTCATTTCCCTCTGCGGATAAAACCAGTAATAATAATTAAAGATGCAATTTTCCCTTAATAAAAAGCTTTACATATAAATAAACTCGCACGCACACACACACACACAAAATATACAGTGTCGGGTAGTAACTGATTACATGTAATCTGGATTAGCTATGTAATCTGGATTATGTAATCTGATTCCAAAAATTTTATTAGATTATTAAAATATATGTAATCAGTCAAGTCACTTTTTTTATTGATTGCACACACACAATTATCTGTACTATAACTGTTTTCTATTTGAATATATTTTTTAATATATTTTAAAATGTATTCCTGTGATGACAAAACAGAACTTTCAGCATCATTACTCCAGTCTTCAGATGATCCTTCAGAAATCATTCTATTATGCTGATTGTTTGCTTAAGAAACATTTCTTATTATTATCAATGTTGAAAACGGTTGTGCTGCTTATTTTTTTATTTATTTTTTGGAAACCATGATACATTTTTTCAGGATTATTTGATTAGAAAGTGCAAAAGCAATTATAAAAAAAAAAAATTATAACAATGTTTTTACTTTCTCTTTTGATCAATTTAAAATGCATTCTTGCAGAATAAAAGTATTAATTGTTTTTTATTTAAAAATGGTATTGCCTCCAAACGTTTGACCAGTACTGTATGTGTTTAAACTGATTTATCACATAAGATGAAGATTTTTTTGTTACATTGTTTTATTTTACATGCATACATTGAGGCAGAGTCTCAGCATCCACACCACTAGGTGTCATAAGTTCAAAACAATATTCAAATCAGCTATTGCTGGTAGCTAGCTAATATTTGTTTGAAACTAACTAAATTCATTTATATTATATACCAAAAATAAAATAACAACAAAAAATGTAATTAATTTTTGACAATGGAAAAATGAAACTATAACAGTATCAACAACCTCAGATCGGTACAGAGCGGCACTATTCAATGGTACAGTAGCTATTCCACCTGAAGATGGTAAATCACTTATTGCTTGATGCAAAGTTTAGACATCTTGTAACCAAAAACAGCCACACAGAAAACTGGCAAATTGTGACAAATAAACAAAGTGAAAGTGGACTGCTAACTAGCTGGAGGGGGGCCCGTGCCGCCATGACATACGGAGAGGGTTTGCTATTTAAGCACCAGACATATTTGCAGGGTTTCTGCAGGGTTTAGCCAGTCAAATTTAAGACCTTTTAAGACCTTTTTATGACCAATATTATTTAAATTTATGACCTACTCGAATTACGAAAAATAACTTCCTTTCAAAAGTCTTTTTTTATTGACTTTCATTAAAAGTAATAAGTTTAATTATTTAAAGGTTCCATTTTCTTAAGAGTAACAAACTGAAGGCTCCCTTTTCCTAAGTATCAATAACACAGGAACAACACAACACTTATCACGATAATATCAGTCAATATCGATAATTATGACGATAAATGTCAATTCTTTATTTCTTTGAACTTTGAAGGCAGATTTTTGTTCCTAACTGAAAGTTGTAGAAACCAGAGCGTTAATTGTGGTTTTAAACTACTCTTTATTGTCAAAACATATCATGACAAACACTTGCCAAACAGGTGAACATTTCACAAATCTGAGGTAGAACATTCAAACATTTGTATTTTTTCCTTAACAAAAATAATATCTTTATTTCAAAATTAATTTCTTAGTTTCTGCATGTGCTAATGGGGGATATTGTTTCAAGTCTTGAAACAGGTTTGTGTTGCCTGACTTTGATGGCACGTATCTTTATGAAATGTATGAAAAACAGTAGGCTATAGCCTAAATACATAAATACTGTAATTATATTCCATTAGTCCTTTAATACATTGTCTACATTAATAATATAATACAATTCAATATGTATCCCACATTTCATGGTGCAGTTAATATTACTAGGCTAACGTTACAGTAAAACCATGGTAAAGGATGTAAATGTGTAGATGGAAAAGCTTTCTGACTGTATAGTTGCGCACAGTGTTTCTCCTGTTCGTCAGCGCTGTTTCATCTGCCTTTAAACTGGTTTAAATCACTGAGACATTTGTGTTCTTCGCTGAATTCAAGTGCTTCTCACTGGATCTCGTGATCGAGACTGATCAAAGTTAACCATAGACAGTAAAAGAACGCGTCTGCTCTAGTGAGCTTGATCGCGCTACGCTGCCGTTTGGACTTTGAGCCGAGCGGATAAACGCTCCGTGAGGCGCGCGCGGTTCAAATGAGTTTCGTTCCGCTTTTGGCGCATAAACATGATCTAACATTTATCGAACTCTTAATATCGTTTTATAGAGAAAACATTATATCGCGATAATGAATGAATGAGCATATCAATTTAAGATGTGGCTAAATGTAATTTATGACCTTGTATGGAAAAGCCGGACGTTTTTATGACTTTTTATTGCCTAAAATTCTTATTATTAAATTTAAGACGTTTTATGACTTTTTATGACCCCGCGGAAACCCTGTATTTGGATCTAGTACCCTCACCTGGGGCAGAAATGAGATGGGGGGTGTTACTAGGGGTGAGTGCAGGGGACGTGGGGAGCTGAAAGCCATTGGGGGGGGGGGGGCAAGAAGGGGGGTGAGTGTTACAAGGAGAAGGAATCGCACCTTCATGACACCCCATAGTAATTACACACTTGAGTGGCTGGCCTGTGGAGGAAATTGAAGGCCTGAGCGGGAACCCAGCTGCCTCCTTCTCCCTCCCCATCAGCGTGGTCGTGATTGAGCCTGGCCATTCGCCCCGCTCGCCCCCTCCCTTCCTCCCTTCTTCACTCCCTCACTCAATCCTCAGAGGAAATGCCGCTTTGTGTCCTGGTAATGAGATTCTCACACACCCAACCTTATTTACCATCCCAGACAGAAGGAGAGGAGAGCAGATGAGAGGAGAGGAACCCAAACACAACCCAACTTTCTCTCATCTACAGAAGTCCTCATCCAAACAGATCCGAGACTCTGGCTCAGGTGCTTGGGAGTGGAAAAAGATCAACAGATTATATGATGTTACAAATCGAGCCAAAGCATATTTAAATGGACATTTTCCACAAATAACTATGCCTCAAGCCGTTCTTTTGGTCATTCTAATATGCTGATTTGGTGGTCAAGAAACATTTCTTATTATCATCAATGTTGAAAACTGTAGTGCCGCTTAATATTTTTGTGGAAAACATGATACATTATTTCTGATGAATACAGCATTTATTTGAAATTGATTTTTTGTAACAATGTAAAAGTCTTTACTGTCACTTTTTATCAATTTAACTGCATCCTCGCAGATTTTTTTTTTTTTTACTTACTGATCCCAAACATTTGAACGGTAGTTTATACGTGTTCAAAATGATTCAGAATCATGAGATGAATAGTTCTGTTATATCAGAGGCCTAAAATAAACATTGATTTTACATTGTTTTATTTTACATACAGTGAGTTGCTGCATCCACACCACTAGATGTCATAAGTCTAAGACAATCCACCTGTTAAGTCATGAGGTTAGGAATATTGTTTTCGAGTAAAAGCAATCCGACAGGACTCAGACAGAAATCATTTTTCAAATCAAAAAAATGTATTAACGTCACTGTAGTATGAAGCAGGGCGGGGCCGAGAGACATGGAATGCTAATGAGAGACACCTGCGCGACACACCGGCCTCGAGTTCCATGGAATGAAGACAGTGCAGGGCGAGAGAGGACCAGGCCTGGGGCATTTTACCTTGCTGTTTTTATTATGCTTATTTGCCGTAGTTGGCATCTGCCGCTTCTTTCGTTGTGTTGTTAATGTCTATTACAATTAAAGTTGCGTTTAATGTTTGCCGGTTCCCGCCTCCTTCTTCCCTGAACTTGAACTTTGTTACAGTTACGTTTGATCACTTAAATTCACATTATTTTATTTCATTGTAATGAAACAGCCGCGAGTGCCTAATTACTACTCATAGAGGTCACTTTATTTGACTAATTAAAATTGCGGGGTAATGCAGTGCTGTTTAATCGGTCAAAATAATCATATTAAAAATAAGTTTTACTGTGTTGAAAGTTACGTTGTATATTGTTACTCTGTGAGTTTGCTCGGTGTCTGGTATGTGACACTTATTGCACACTGCAGTAAGATAGATGGATATTAGTATATCATATTTATAAAAGCTGGATGACTAATGTTGCTAAATGAAATGCAAATATATAAATGAGCTATATAACAATGATTAGTTTTCTGTCGATGAAAGTATCCAAACAGTTGCTCACCTGTCTAATAAAACATAATATATTAGCATAGCGTTGGTGTTTCCATGGTTTCTATGGAAGTAAAACCAAATCAAGGAAATCAAGGGTAGCGCGGGTATGACGTCAAAGACAGGCTATGCAATGACACGGACTGTTACACTGATTAAAATTAAGATTTTCTCTGGATTTAAACATTGTTGGAAACATTTGGGATAATGTAAGAACACAAGTCAACAAAATATATAAGGCTGTGTAAGTGGTATTTGGATATTGCAATGTAAAAAAAATCTTACATATTGTGCCTTTAAGCTAAGCTTTTAAAAACTCATGGTTTACACAATTCCTAAAAGATTAATCACTGTCTGGCCATCTGAGATTTTTATTATGGAGATAAAGGTTAGGATCATGATTTTTGGTAGTATTACAGCACACCGTGAGTGTATAATACCACCATTTGTTGTCTGCTTTTGGCAGACTGAATCTGATTTTAACTAAATGTTTGGACCCGGAAACAGTAACGTGTGACGTCAGACTTAACAAGCGGCATTAACCTGCTTAGGCCTTGAGGCATATAATTTTTTTCTTCAAGACTGATTATATCTTTTTTTTTACAGTCAGTGGACTGGTCTAACTTTAATCTGAAAATAAAGACTGTAGGACTGATTATCCCTTGGTTAACTGATAGTTAGCAAACTAGTTCTTAAGACACAGTCTTAACATAATGGCTATTTTAATGTAACTGGACCTATAAAAAATAGCAAACTTATCAAATAAATGTTTAGTTATACATTATATAGAAAATAAAAAAATAAAAATTGGAATGTGGAAAACATATCAACAAAGTTCTCTCATCCAAACAGATCAGAGACTCTGGCTCAGGCGCTCAGTGGGTGGAAAAAGAATGAGATTTGATGTTACATAATATCAAGCTGAAGCATATTTATTTGGACATTTTCTACAAAAAAACTGTATGACTCAAACCATTCCTTTGATATGGTCAGTTGTACCTGGTTCTTTCTGACCACCTATTCATGTGACAGAACATAGTGGCACGCGTTGGCGAGTCTGCCCTTGTTCTCTTGGCACAATGCGAACAAGTACTTGTCATAGCGGACTGGGAACGCACACAATTAAACACGTCAGCATGGGGTACCTGCCCTGGGCCGGCAGGGACACAGCACTCGCTGTCACCAAAAGCAGCGCCTCAGATACACACACTGCCACAAGACGGCTGTGAATGAATGTGTGTGTGTGAGAGAGAGAGGGGGGGGGCAGATGATTAAGAAGTTAGTCTGAGCAGCATACAAAACAAAGCGCGACTGTGACCTCAATTTACACCATGCCGCTGTAGTGACACTAGATGAGGATATTCAGAGAGAGTGAAGAGAGAAAGCCTTGCTGTATGGCTCGAATACGCCATTCTTAACAGCCTGACTGGGTCGCAGGAAAATGTGTGTGCATGAGTGCCAACTACCTACTTCCTATTTCTCTAGGAAATACATTACATTTATTTGCAAAACGATATCATTATGATAAAATAAGTGCCACATATAGGCCACAAAACTGCAGTTTGTCTGACAAACTCACTGACAGCATAGACGTCTGTTTGGCAACCATTTGCACTGTTATTCTTGTTTGTGACGGAGGCAGAGACAGAATTACCTCGGTTATGTGCAAAAAGTCAATTAAATTAACTGTGAAAGGCTATTTATTTTAACCCGAGGATACATTTTTTGTTCTTAGTAATTATAGAAAAACAGCACAACATGTGTTGGCAAGAGAACAAAGAAAGAAGCTCTAGGACTAGTCCTGGCATCATACTGCCATCCTGTGGTCAAAGAGAGATGTTTCACAGCAAATGGACAAGACAAACACCTTTGCAGCACTGTGTACCAGTATCTGCAGTTATAGTACTGTTCAAAAATTTGGGTTCATTAATAATAATCAATACTTTTATTCAACATTGAATTGATGAATAGTTACAGTAAATACACTTATAATGTCGCATAAGATTGCTGTTTTAAATAAATGCTGTTCTTTTGAACATCCTCTTCATCAAAGAATCCTGAAAAAATGCATTATGTTTCCACAAAAGTATAAAGTTGAATGAAAGCTGCTAAAAATGAACCTTTTCCATCAAATGAATAAATTACATTTTAAAATATATTAAAATAGAAAACAGTTATTTTAAATATTTTGCAATATTACTATTTTAACTGTATTTTGAACAGTAGTGTATTTCATATATAGAAGTGTGAGAGATTGACTATGTACTGTAGTGTAATACACAGCACCTGTTAGTTGAGAATGTGTGGGATAGAAACTGTATTGAAGCAAAACTGTATGTACAACCATTTGGCTGGTCTCTACAGAATAGCATCCAATAAACCCCACCATTACACCACAGTGTGTGTAACAGGAAACAGTGGTGTGCATAAGTGAATTCATTTAAAACTGTAATATGTTATTTGCATAAAATATTTGACTTAACATCCACTCATGAAATGTAAATAGAAATGCATGACATGTAGTATTACCCTGTAAGCTAAATTATTCATTAAAATATTTATAATGCATATATGTTCATTGTAATCCATTATTAATTGAGTTATCATTGTATCAGAAACAAAACAATAACAAACAAAACTTTCTGCATATCAGCTATCGGACACATAAAAAAAATCTGCATAGTATCAGTTGTAAAAACAGTCAGGTTCCGGAAGTAAAAACTCCATTAATTTTCTCCATAGGGAGATTGATTTTTAACAATAACTTATAAATCTTTAAAGACAGACCTACTATGAACAACGAGGTAATCAAGGATATTTGCTTCTGTTGAAGCCGTCAGCCTGCGTTTTTCCAACTTATTTTTTAAATAATTGTGCAGCGGAATTTGTGATGAAAAACTACATTACCCATCATGCTGTACAGAAATTTACACCAATCAAAGAGTTGAAAAAAGCAACACATGGCAAAAGATCTCTTTAGATCTGCCTAACTCTTATCAAGCACCGCAAATGATCTAGAAGATCTGCCTACAGTCTCAAAACACTTTGTGAATATTTTGCAATAAACTTAAAATACATCCATGTATAAATGAGCAGAACGAGCTAAGCGGAAAAACACAAATAAACGTTCATTAGGAAAAACGTTTTCTTATTTTTCTCATTTCAATATTAAATCGAAAAATGAATGAACACGTGAATGGCACATGGACAGGTACATGGATCTATAATCTATTTCTATTGGTTTTGTCACTAACTCTAAATAAACTAAGCAACTTTTTTGCTGTTATCCTTTTAAAAAAACAAGTGAAAAGAAATAATATGCCATAGCAAAAACAGTGAGCAGACTTTAATGAGACTTTCTTTCTGCAGAGCTAAAATGCAAGCACACACTCACACACACTTGCAAATGCAATCTAGAGACAGACACAATCGCCTTTGCCATCAACACAAGTTGCACGACTGCTCTGATGGATGTTAACAAATAAAGCAAATGATCTGCAAGATTAATATTCATCTTAGGTGATACCACAACATCAACTGGTGTAGCCTTTAGTCATGTACCTGCTGGCAGAGGATGTAGGGGATAATGTTGAGCTGGTTATGAATGTACTGTAGATCATGAGGTCCCACCGGTCCAGCTAGGGTGAAGATAGAATCACTAGACTCCCATCAGCCTCTTCTCTCAAATACACACCTGCATATACAAATAAGTTTGAGTGTTATTTGTTATATCAATTATATTATTTCTTAAGTAGGAACTTATTACATCTAAAGCTCAAAGTGAGGGTTATGGGCAGGTGTTATGTCCTTAGGTCTAGAGTTTCTATAGATTTTCATTGTAAATAACTGTTGGGATTTGCACAATGCTGCTTTGTAATATCACCCCGGCCCAAAATGCTATTGTTTTGTCTTAGCTTGGATCAATGGAGTCATATATAGCTGCATACTGTCAAACATCCACAAAATAAGTCTTGAGAATTAAACCTCTAATTTTCTCTGAGCATTTCTGAACACCAAACCTGCAGAAATATCACATCTGAAATGCTGAGTGATATGGAAATGAGGTTTACGGCACTCTGAGCATGTTAATAATGCTAATCCTGGGATTACGGGCACATTTTCAAGGTGCAATTACATCACCAAGCATCTTGGGATCACCATAATCACAGATTGTGCATGACGCTTCAGCATAATCCTGCCTCATCCTTATTAACTAGTTGGTGCCATCCAGACTCTTGTTGAATAAGTTTTACAAGACTTTGTCTTTTCCTGATTCCAACTGAACTTAGATCATAATTTCACAATTGTATATATATATATATAAATATATACATATATTAAACATAAGAAAATCACATCAACACTGTCAAACATTTTATAAATCGGGCAAAATCTAAATTGGGCTTTATCCCAAAGGTCCACTTTCCATATTTCACCTTCTATGAGTTTAACTATGGCCGAAAGGTTTGATTGTTACTTATTTATTATTATTAAAAATATATATAAGTAATAGTTTTTTTTTTTTTCTGAGTCACCATCACCTTGATATGTTACACTTTTAGATAAATTTACATTTAAAGTTATTCATATTACAACACCAGAGAAACAAAAATGGCTGCTTATTTTGGTGACACATGGTGTTGAACATATCACCCTGTATCAATTTGTTCATTCATTGAAATTAAGATAGATTTGTCAATAGGCTAAATACAATACAATTGACGAATTATTATTTTATATCTAATGATGCGGACCCGAGTTAATTAATTGATAGGCAAGGGAATGCATATTGTGAGAAAATAAATGACGGGACTACAATGAACCTAGTCGAAAATGTCGAAAAGATTAATTCAAAGTCTTTCCTGCCCAGCCAGTACTACATTATCTGATCTCTTTGTGATTTCTCAAACTCAGTGGTACCTGGATAAACTTTCTCAAAATTCTCTCACCTGCCCTGTGTCTGTGCCACCTGCTGTAGTCACGAATTACTTTCGTGATTAATTCAGATATACTCATCGTCATCGTCACACTAAGGTAAAGTCCGGTTAGTTTTAAGTGCGCAAGAATAAACATGCGAATCTTCCTTCACGTTAACTGAAACGTGTCCTCTAGCTGGCTTCATTTAATTAGAATTACTTTTATTTTGAAAAATAAAAATATATTTCTAAAAAAAAAATTACAAAGAAGGTATGGAGAGACCATAGACTGTAGATGGAGACAGTCAATTTTATTTTATTCATATGGAACCTTTCTAGTTATTTCTAATATAATAATAATCCCATTGTTTCATTTCCAACTAAGTGTAAAACTTTACACTGTGAGTAGTTTCCCTTTTATAAAATGTTCTATTTCAGTTCGAATCATCTTTGCATATTTACAATAGAAAAAATAATTAAAATATTTTCCATAACATTATAACATAAATCGCATGAGTAATCTGTGAGTTTTAAAGGGCTCCAGTATGTTTCACATGATTAGATCCTATTGGTCTTGTTGTTTTATATGTTTGTATCTGCTATTCTGTTTAATATTCTTTCTTTCTTTTCAGCTGTTCAGAAGAATCTTAGAATGATTTAATATCTTTAAACATTTAAGATATAAAAACTGACTGGGAAATATGTGATATTATTTATCATTTTTGAGAGAAAAAAAACGAAAGGAGTGTCTTTTATTTTGACTGCGGACGTCACGTTGACGACGTATGGACGTCTTGTTGTGTGCTGCAGCGCGGGAGTTTCATTTTCCTGCCTCGGTTTGTTTACACAGCTAATTTTATCCCGTCAAAAATGTATTGTTTTCGTTTCGACGTAATTCATCTGCTATTCCTCTAATTTACACTAACGTTACTCCTGAGGTAAACCAAGTAACTTGCGGGTGTTATTTTCATGCCAATAGCAGCAAGTACTATGACAAACTATGCTACGCAGACAGTTCTGTAGTAACGTTAAATGTTATAATAAAACACTCGTTTATTCTTTTGTAGTCGATTGAATCATGTCTTATATTAGATATATTATTAGTTAGGTCAAGTGTCGGTTCAAATATTACTCGTGTAACGTTAATTATAAGATAGATTATGTCAGGCTAATTTGGTTTAAATTAAGTGTTTATCCACAACACACTTTGAAAGGTGGAGCTGAGCTGTCAAAGTGTCAGATGAAGAGAGTTTTCCAATCTCATAAAGCTCTAATGGTTGTGTCCTCAGACACTGACTTCCACTGGACACAGGGACACGGAGACACACAGAATGGCTGCGGCTCCAGTGGACTACACCATAGGAGGGGTGAAAATAAACTTCCCCTGCAAAGCTTATCCCTCTCAGCTGGCCATGATGAATTCAGTAAGATCTGTTATCTTGAGCCTAGTAACGGACTTGTTGATGTGTTTTACAGTAAATTAGCTTTGTCATGACTCATGAGTAACATCTTTATACAAAGCATTTAAAATAGCCTCTTTACGTTTGATTGATATGTCTGTAATTTTCATGTTTGGAAACGTGTTTTTTTTTTTTATCTCTTCATCTCTCTTAGATCATTCGTGGACTTAACCATGGAAAGCACTGTCTATTGGAGAGTCCTACTGGCAGTGGGAAGAGTCTTGCTTTGCTTTGTTCGGCCCTTGCATGGCAGCAAGCACAGTTTGGTATGTCTAGAAATCTTTTCAATGAGTTGTAATGTTTTTAACTTTTCTGTCAATCGTTCTGGCATCTACGCTAACTAAGGTATAGAGAGCAACAGATAAACGTTCATTTTAATCAGACTGTACTTTGCTGTTTGGTGATCGCGCAACATCAAACCACATTTACATTATGAAACTGATGTGTCAGAGGTGAATATGCAGGTTATAAAGCGTTTTAGGTTCATCGTGTAGCCAAAGCACATGTTATCATTTTGAGAAAACCAATAAAAAAAGATGACTGTACTATACACCAAATATAATGCTGAAAATAATGATGTATGGACCATTTATGTTAAATATGGTTTGTAAAATGTACAGATAGGTTTGAAAATTTGAGTCTGTAAAGTATGGAATTTTGAAATTAAAAATGTGTAGGAACCTGTATGTATGATCTATGTGATACTAAACTCTTGTTAACTCTTTTTCTCTATAAAACAATGCATTTACACAATGGCTCGTATTTTGTTAATTTTATCATATGTTAAGGTAAGGAACAGCCGAATGCAGCCACCAGTTCGGCCGACTTTAAGAAACCAGAAGTGGTTACTCCGTGTCAATGTGTGTGCCACAGCCAAAATGCACATCCCACTTTCAACCACACAGCATCTAAACCACCTCTGGTGGATCTTGCTGGTGAAGGTACTTCTGCTGAAGCTACAACCCCTCTGTCTAAAGGAGGTGAGCATTTTCTGTGTGTATGTGTCCATCCAAGTGCAAGGAGACGCGAAAGAGGAATCAATTCGGAGTTTGCACACTATCTGAAATACGCCTCTCTCTATCTGTGCACGCTTTGGGTGTGTGCGGCTGTGTCCGTGGATAACAGCACACGAGGACTGAATTAAATTCCCTTTTGCCTCTTCTAGCACTGGAATGGTTTAAAATCTATTGAATATGTAAACTGGCAGAACAAAACACTAGCAAATTATAAACTTTCACTCTATGGTGATTAAACTTGCAATTAATCCGCGAATCACATCCATGCTGAACCGCGTTGCCTGGTACGTACGGATCACAGATCAACTATGATCCGTTTAACCACTAGTTTTAGTCAATGAAAACTTAGTCACATTTTCGTAATGGTGCATAATGGCTAAATTGATTATCCTGATTATTTTGCTCAATATTATAACCACATCGATTGTTGTCATTTGAAAAATTTAGTTTAGCATTTCATCAGAATTACTGCACTTTCACGCAAGCACAACTCAAGAGAACATCAACCCATACGCATGGTTTATTTTACCTCATCTAGTTTCCTGATTTATTATATTTATCATATAAATGAACACTCAGTGCTTTATGAAAACTGGTAAAACAAGAAAAATCTCAAAATATAAAATGCTTAAAATAAATTCCAAATTATGTTAAGGTTTTTCTATTAAAATAACAACAAAAGACTTTGTACTGTCACGCAGAGTTTGCGTAAGTGCCTTTATTAATCAACCACAAAAGAGCCTAGCCTACTCAATAACTACATTTATCATCAGAATACGCAAAATTCAACTTACTGTGCTTGCGTAAAACCTCATAAAAGCTCACTGAGATGATACAGACAGAACAGACATCATAAAGTTCTCATGCTATTCTTCTGGCAGGATCATTTTATTTAGCAAAATATCTCACCATTCACTGATGCATCCAGGTCACACTTAGTCACCAATATATGTTTGGTCTAAAATGCATTTGCCCTCATGCTTTGCCACAGAACAGCAATTGCAAGTACATTTTTGTCATCTTTGCAGGACTGCGATATGAAGAGTGTACAAAGTAACATATCTTAAGCAACAGTGTGAAAGTGAATAGAACAGGCATAAACATAAATATCTATCGGTACAATATGCATCACATGACTAAACATGTGTCATCGTTTTCAAATACCTGTTTTCACAGTCCACACTACAACACGAAACCGGCATTTTCAAATTTATCTACTTGGGTGTGCGTTTTCAAAAAGCTCCGTCTTTGTTGTCAAAAACGCTGTCTCAGTGTGGATGAAAGGCCAAAACAGAGAAAAATATGCGTTTTCAAACGAAAACGTATTAGTGTGTGGACAAGGCCTTAATCTTTGAAACTTTGCAAACCTTTTACATTTACGAACAGCTATATTACACACTACATGAAAGTTAGATCTGAAAAAGCATAATAGGAGCACTTTAAATGTAGATTCAGCACTGTTAAGGAAACACTTTGATACATTACTTAAGTGTACTCCATTTTCTCATAAAGTATGTATCTTTGTTTCAGCAGTCAAAAGTGACCAGCCTAAAAAGTCAACTTTGTCTTCCCGTCTCTCTGAGAAACTTCAAGCCTCTCTCTCCAATGGAGAACAAGATGATGATTTTAAGATGGACAAGAAGCGCATTCGTACACCAGGCACAGAGCAAAAGGTATCGCTACCAATAGCTTCGATTCCTATGACATTATTGATTGGCTTGTTGAGTCTTGTCATCACACTCAGGTTTTTTTTCTTTCCACAGAACAGCAAGCGAAGATGTCTCGAACGAGGAGTGATTTACATTGATGATGATGAAGAGGAGGATGATCTGGGGAGACCAGTGCCTGGGGCTCAGAGTTGGACCATGGAATTAAAGAGTGGTGCCAAAGCTGACAGCTGCCAGTCGCAGCCACAGTGTTGTGTAAGTGCACCTCTGACTCATTTTCTACTCTTATCTCTAATTTGAGAATATGATGTAATAGTGTCAAAAATAGCTATGAAGAGAACTGTTTGATATTTCTCTACATTTCATCATCCAGTATCCATTAAAGGGATAGTTTACAAAAATTTTTTTAATTCTTTGATCATATACTCACCCTCATGTTGTTCCAAACCTGCATGAATTTCTCGATTGTGTGGAACACAAAAAGAAGATATTTTGAAGAATGTTGTTGCCCTAACAGTTTCTCAGTACAAGTAACTCATACAAGAAACTCATATAGGTTTGGAACAAAATGAGTGGCTGTAAATGATGACAGAAACTATCATTTGTGGGTGAACTATGGCTTTAAGACTTGAGGATGCCACTGGAATAGTATTTATTATTAAATAAACAATATTATATTTATATATCTAATTGAAACTTGTAATTATTAAATAAATTAGATTATCAATATAATATTATGTATTCCGTTGTATTATACATTGACCACCAGGTGGCAGCAGAGGATGAGTCAAAACAGGTTCATGGGGATATTATTGGATTCATTGCAGGGGTTTTTTCACACAGCTGTGTCCTTAAGCAGGTATTATCTCGGATTAATTTTTGTAATTTGACTAGTGCTGTGTCACAAAAAGCCATATGACTCCTATTTAATGTACACACACATAGTCACGTAGGCTACAACCTATGTAGGATGGTACTAAAACAATGCTCACTATAGTGTGAATGCAAAAGTGGGTTTTTGTTGATGTTTGGGGATACTAGATCACAAACTTTATGGTATGTTATCCTATCTGTCGGATTGGATGAAATCTGAAAATCTGCCTGACATTTTATCTGTAATTTAATAGCCTTAAACAGACAGTTTGTACTTCATCATTTCCATTAAGCAGAAATCCTCCTAATGTGGTTTTACCATTCATTTGGCTTGTTGAGAGAGGCTCACATGTAGGGCTATAAAATGCAGCTCAGCATCTCCATGTACTGCATGAGGAAAATCTGATACAGTGTAACAAACACCGCAGGTATTCACATGGCCAGTGGTGAAAGGAATCTGTGTCAGTGTGAACGCCCCGTCACACTGTAGGACATATTGCTTACAACAGGCACAATGGAAAAGGGAGTGACTTGTCTGATGTGTTCCTCAAGATTGGTGGACGGTCACCGAAGAGGACGGCCTGGGCTTGATGGGCGGGCCTATGGGTGTGTTGGGTAGGGGGAAGAAGAGAAAGCAGGCCTTAGGTTTCACTCTCTCACCTGACACCGTTCTCGGCCCCTGCCAGCGCTGACTGACATCTTCAATGGGCCCTTTGAAGCGAGCTCCAGTTTAATTAAGAGGTTTGCCTTGCTTGGCAGTGATCTGTGAAAGCCTGGGATAAATATTGAATGGGGTTCACCCGCTGGTTACGGTGCTCCGGGGATAAACAGGTGCTTTGTAAGATTGGGGATTTGCGGGGTGGGGGCACTCCGGGGCAGCTATCAGGAGGGCTATATGGAGTAAAGACCTCACTGAAATGCTTCACTCGCTGTCTCTGTCTCTCACCCGCTATCTCCTTTTCTCTCTGTCCATCTGTATGGTAAGGGTGCAGTGGCCCAGGCAGGCGGACAGTGTGAGATTTCAGTCTCTCAGGTGTCAGGCTCTCAGAGCCAGCCTGTTGAAATGCAGTCTCCATTGTTCGCGCTCACACTTGGGCCTGCATCTTCCACTACAGGGCCATTGTAGAGCACAGACAATCTAGCCTCACCATCTCAAACACAGGAGCTGCTCTCTCCACACCTCACCTGGCAAACAGAAATGGCACTGTCTAACAGAACAAACCCAGCCCTTATAATGTTTTTTTTTTAGCAGTAACTGATAAGTACTCTGTAGGATCCTCAGCCTCTTCAAACAAGAATTTAATGATTCCTGTTCTGATTCGTCTTAATGATTCAGGTTGCTTAACGGTTCCATTAAGGATTCTTTTAAATTTGAGTAGAATTAATTGAGAAACTTCTACATATGATCCATAAGAGTTTGTGATTTACTCAAACAACTAGCCATAAGAGTCATTAGCACGAGAATCAGACTTCAGTTTTAGTTGCTCTGTATGTTTCTTAATTTATGAAAGTCGTTTACTTGGGAATGTTTTGGCTTTGATTTACTGTATGTGTTTTATGAGTCCGTTTTTTTGGTGAATCAGTCATCAGCTATGTATGTTTTTTTTATCATTCTTAAAAGAGAACAGTTCATAAAAGGCATTAATAACTTGGGAATCTTTTGACTTCATATTATGCTTCTGTTTTTGATTCACTGGCTCGTAAGAGTCATTTGTTTGTGAATCAGGCTTCACTAGTAGTGCTGTATGTTTTTGTTTCTTAAAAAAGATGGGTTCATAAAAATTGTTCACTTGGGGAAACTTTTGACTTCATTGGTCATTCTGTATTTTTTTTATTCGCTAAAAAGGAGTATTGCACATAAGTATTTCATTTTAGAATCAGACTTCACACCTGTGCCATGCTGTGTATTTTACACTGAGTAGTAACACATTGAACACTTTCCTAATCACTTTAATTTTAGTGTGGTGTTCTATCCACATCAGTGGAAGAATCCTCATGCTGGAACAATTAACAGTACCAACTGTCACGGTTCTGGTTTGTAAAAAAAAAAAGTTATTTCTCTACTCTTCAATACATGAAGTACTTATTTTTTGTATTTGTAGTATGTGTGCTGGCCCTGAACTGTAACTAGCTGTTAGGTCCCACATGAGCTGTGAAATGCTTTCATTGTACACCAGTGCTGCAACAAATCCCCGAAGACGCTTTCCCAATATCCTCGCTCATTTTTTGGTTCCAGAACAATGGCCACATTTTATTAGCAGAGCAATGAGCTGCTAGATGCATCTGCAGGTGTCTGCCCCTGACTGGAACAGCATGCTTGGGTTAACACTCCCACACAATGCCACACACTGTTTTATTAGGAGCCGCTGTTGAGGTCTGGAGCGGCCTGAGGTGTAGCTCTCTGCTCCGCTGATATCAGGGCCTCGCCGGAAAGAATGCGCCAGTCCGCCTGAATGTGTCTATGGCGGCAGGTCTGGCCAATGGAGGCTGTTATCTGCATTCCAGGGGTGTCTTATTTGCTGTGCTTTAGCGAGAGGGGCCGAAACTGTGGCAGGCTGCATGTAACGGATACCCTTGTGTCAGCTGTTTCCTGCACGGCTACTGACAAGGCTTCCCATTCACAATCGGCTCTTTCTTTCCCCCTGCGATGAATAAGTAATTATTCAGTATAGGAGGCAGGATACTTGGACTGGCCTATTGAATGTGGCAGCAGCAGGTAAGGTGATCGGCAGGGCCGTAACTCTTCCTGCGAAGCCGTAACCTTAGCTGCTGCCAGCTCTCTGTTTATTTAGCACGTCGGACCTGGTCTTTGTCCCACCGGGGGGCGGTTTGCAAGACAGGCTCACGTTCGCTTCCATTCTATCACTTACTGTAATATTTAATGACAAACAAGGTTTGAGAAGCAACTCAGGTAACTGGAGCTGGACCTCTTCAGTGGAGTGCAGGCTAAAGGACAGCTTGATCCCTGATGTGAAGGTGTAACACACGCTGTGACTTAGCAGATGCTTATGAGGGATAATCTTACTGTCACTTTTAGGAAAAGAAAAGAAGCTACTGTCATTTTGAAGGACTGAAGGAAGACTGAAAATAGAGATTTTATTTTACAAAATCTTATAATAGTTATTAAATTATGCATGCTCATTTAGATTGAGTGTTAAATGCCAGCAAAGGTAAAGTTAAAAACACAAATAATTTAATAACAAAGGTAATTGTGATCTTTAGAAAATTTCAAAATGAATATATTTTTTTCATTCTGTATATTATAATGGCATTATACCTAAATTCACTTTTAGCATTTAAAGTGATTTTTATTTTATTTTTATTTATTTATACAAAATAGTAACTGCAATATCAACCAATTATCAGTCATGCCTGGACAAAATCATGTTGTTGAAAGAGAAAAAAACAAAAGTAGTGTAGATTAAAACACTTGACAAGCTTTTCTTGTTTTATGCATACAGTATTTCGGTACTCGGACAATAACACTGTCTCCCACAGAATGAAGCAATGACTCTGTTTGACACCAACTGTGTAACACATGAGTTGTGTCATTCCCATGAATGGAGGGGAAAGTGGGACACTTAAAATGCTCATACCATCCTCAAGATCGGTTTCACCACTAGAGCTGGCTGCAGGCAAGCATGGCCCTTTGTGTTAAAGCTGCAATTAAAGAGATCCAATCAGGGGGCCAGTAGCATGAACAATGGCACGGTCTAAAATTACAGTCTTGCTTGGGGTCATTCTGTCTTGACTTAAAGCTTTTGCCTGTTATTTGAATGATTATCTATACGACTGCTAATACAAAAGCCTTTTCATGAGCTGGACAAACAAGGGCTGTAGAATTGCTTCAAGTAGGTTGTTTCTCTTTGTAATGTTTACGCTTGACTTGTTTTTCTCTCTCACTCTTTGTGTCCGACAGTCTCCCGTGTCTTGTTCTCTCTGTCCTTGCGCCAACCTCAAAGCAGGACAGAAACTGGTTGAAAAGTCCAAGGACAATGAGAAAGACAAAGAGGGAAGCGAGAGGAAAAAAATCCCAAAGATCTTCTTCGGCACTCGTACTCATAAGCAGATCACACAGATCGCACGGGAGCTGAAACGGACGCTTTACTCCACCGTGCCCATGACAATACTGTCCAGCCGAGACCACACCTGTGTCCACCCCGAAGTGGTACCTCATGCCAACCGCAACGAGCGCTGCAGGGAGCTGCTGGAGGCCAAGAACGTGAGTCACCCCTTCCCAGGTTACACCGTGACATCGCAACCACCTTTGAGCACTGGTTCTTCATTCATCTGTCATCATTAGTGCCTCTGAGAGGGATAAAAGAGAGTAGATTTAGGTTCACTGAGTTCAAGGCCTTTTATGAGACTGAACTCTGAACTGGATATTGGTGTTGTGAGAGAAACCTAAAGATCAACAGTGAACCTTTTTCTCTGTAGTGATGCACCGAAATGAAAATTATTTGCTGAAACAAAAAATTCTGGAATCTTGTAATGATAATAAAAAATGCTCATTTTAAATTCAGCCTTTATTTGGAATAACTATTTTTCATATTTAGAAAATAATCTATAAATATTAGAATATTTTTTAAATATAAATAAATATTAAATATAAATAAATATAAACTAAAATATTCTAGTATTGTTTTTATATTGATCTTTCTAATTGGTAAAAAAAAACATCTGTTGCCATTTGTACTTAAAGATCTTGTTTCCGACAACTTGACAACAAAAAAATACTGTACAGCTGTATAGATGTAAAAACAGTGCAATTATGCAAATGTTGTTCAATGCAATGACGACTTCAACTAAACGTAGTGTTAAGTAGTAAAGATGCAAAAGGTCACATTATGATGTGATCAACCGTTGTGAAATCTGCGTGGATTTCTATTGAAATGACTGGATTTCACCTGCTAAAATTCACAGAACAACAGTAAATGTGGCCGCACCTTAACAGATTCTGTCTGCGTTTTCGACATTTGACTGAAGAATGATATTTTCGGTGGTCGAAATTGTGGTGCATCCTTATTAGAATGGTGTCAGTTTAGATGTATTATTATGATAACAGTGTTTTTTTCCCCCTCTTCGTGTGTGTGTAGCAAAAGATCACCCCTTTACACACTATTTCCACTGACCACCTACTGTAAGTGTACAGGTCATGGCCTTTGCCCTGTTTCATCATTGAGTGTTGGGCCTATGTAGTGATCAGCTCATCATGTATTTGTTTGCCTTTGAAAGTCTTAAATTGGATCTTGTGAACGGAGATTGACCCACTCTTTACTGTGGAACCAAACACCTCATTTCCTGATCTTCACAGTGGCCTGCAGGCCAAACAGCAAGTGTGGCCACTTATTCTGTGAACCCTCTTCTCCTTTCACTTTAATACTGTCGTAAGAAAAGAAGACGAGCTACCCACACTGAAATGCAAACCCTTGCTTTAAGGTTTCACAAACTTAATCTCCGTCACCAAAGTTGTGAAAAACAGTTACAGGCGATAATATCCCCAATCAGTCATACAGACCTTTTTTGTTGTGCAGCCTTGTCAAAGGCTTCAAACACACTTTGTTCCAGTGGGAGATTCGGTATTGTCCGTGTTACTTAGTCTCTGACCATCGGGCAGCCCACATAATGATACCTATTATGCTGTCACCACAGGTGTCCACTCACCTCTCGACTGTGTCGCGCCCCTGCACATGAAAGCGGGGAAGACCGTGCCGACAACCCTGCTCAGAGAGAGGAGGGAATGAGCTGTCATTTTCCTCATCCTCCCTGAGGCCCCATCTCTTGTGTCCTCTTATGAGCCCCACTCCGAGTCTTTATTCTGCTCTCCTGGCCCTACTGAATGGCTGAAGTGCGTAGGCCTTTCAGACACTTGTCGTTAGGTCGCACACCCCTCAGTGATGCCATCATCACCTTCATAAGGGTTGGAGGACAGGGGGATCAAAACGGCACGATCGGGTTGACGTTTATCCCATGCTCTCATTGACGACTAATCCCTCTATCAGCCTTTTAGCAGCATGTTACAGTTTCCAGTGAATTGCGAAACAATGCACAGATGCTTCCCTTTTCTGCATTGAGGCAGCTGCCTAAATAATCATATAAAAGCAAATTAAAGGGATAGTTCACCCAAAAATGAAAATTCTGTCAGTAATTACTCACCCTCATGTTGTTCCAACCCTGTAAGACTTTCGTTCATCTTCGGAACACAAATTAAGATATTTTTGATTAAATCTGAGAGCTGGATCACTCCTCCATAGGCTTCTAAGGGATTGAACTTGCCGGCCCAGAAAAGTTATTAAAGACATCGTTAAAATAGTCCGAGTGACTACAGTGGCTCAATCTTAAGTTTATCAAGCGACGAGAATACTTTTTGTGCGAAAAAACAAACAAAAATAACGACTTTATTCAACTATGCATTTCCTTCTGTGTGGGCCTCTGACGTGAGTTCACGTAGTGTAACAGCGCAGCGCTTCTGTGTTGTACATCACACGTAGGCTCACTATTGGCAGAGGTGGAAAGTAACGAATTACATTTACTCGCGTTAGGTAATTTAGTAGTTTTTAAAATCTGTACTTTTACTTTTACTTAAGTACGTTTTGTTTGAAGTATTTTACTTCGCTACATTTGAAATCATATCTGTTACTGAGTAAAAAAATTATAATACAAGGAAGAAAAAAAATCACACTCCGGAAACTACTGCATTGGTTGAGGGGCGGGAGAACAAACGCGCAAGAAAGGTGACAGAACCAGCTGAAGCTAAAAAGCGAAGCGCCCTCGAATTCTTATGAAGCGAATTATGGCCAGTATAAAAATACTTGTATTTTTGTACTTGTATCTATCCTCGAGGATAGATATCCAATTTGCAAAAAATGTGGACGCAAAGTGGCTGCAAAAGGAGGATACATAGGACACCATCCCTCCTGCAGATAAAGGTAGGCTATGTCCCGATTATAACTTGAGGCCGAATGACTTACGTGATGCAGAGGGAATCCCGGAATCCAGTCATGAAAATGGAATTTACATAACGCAGATGTCACGTAAAACACGCAAAATAATGGATGGATGAATACATGCAAAGTAGAACTGTGCAATAAATCCAATCGCGACATGGTCTGTGAATTTTAAGCACAAAAATACTGCATGTAAATATATAACCCTATTTGTTCTGCTGAGCTGCGCCGCTTTGTCTACTACATACTCAAGTACGTGCAACGTTCATGGTGTTTTCAGCGTCTCACAAACAATTTGAGGATATGAATGAATACGTGAACATTTCCAGAGCTGCCCTGAGAGAACGCCTAATGAGCATTTTCATAATTTTATTTGAGAAAAACAAAACCATTGTCAAATATACTTTGAAACACTTTTTTACGTTTTTGTTCTTCACTACAACCCGTCAAAATAAAAGTTCGGTTTTACTAGGAGAAATTATGACAGAAATATATTACTATTCTACTTCTCAAAATAATAATAACAACAACAACAATAATAATACATTTTATTTAAACATTATTCAAAGGAATATATTTTTTGTCCATGGTCTAATTTAGTAAATCTGTTTTTGCAGCGCTTCCCCAAAAAATAAAAGGACACAAGTTTAAATTTACATTTGATAACCACCGTTTTTGATAATATATTTGGATTAAATCGTAAAAAGAAACATTAATTTTCTGAATAAAATACATTTCATAGGACAATATTATTCTTAAACATTTTAATAAATTATTAATGTTAAAAATAAGTTGTTAATCTAATTCATTATCAATTATCGAATTTAATTGATTATACATGTTCTATTGAAATTTTAATAAACAAAACAAACAAATGGTTTCAAGTTTGTTATAATAAAAGCAAAAAAAAAAAAAAAAACTGTTTTCATTCATTTAACTGTCATTTTAACTGATGATAATAATAATAATAATAACCATAATTTAATACAGTTTATTTATTTGATAATTGATTAACACTGTAAACGTGATATTTTCTGAGACGTTATCATACTGTGAAAATCTCCTACCATTACAACCCTACACGGGAGAGTCCCCCACCCCACCCCGCTGTTAAAAAAGTAACTCAGTAACTTTTACTCTTGAGTAAATTTTAAATGAGCTACTTTTACTTTTTTACTTTTACCTGACTAGATTTTTAGACCGGTAATTTTACTTGTACCGTACTTAAGTAAAATTTAATTGAAGTAGTAGTACTTTTACTTGAGTAGAATATTTTATTACTCTTTCCACCTCTGACTATTGGCCGTCGCTGGTCATGTGTGTGATGCGTGTGATGTACAACACAGAAGCGCTGCGCTGTTACACTACGTGAACTCAGTGAGTAATTACTGACGGAATTTTCATTTTTGGGTGAACTATCGCTTTAACAGTTTGTTGTATCAGTTCATGCATTCCCTGGGATTCAAACCCACAACCTTTACGCTTTACCACTTATGCACTTAAATCTTTTTAAAATGCATCTCAAGCACACCTCTTTTCATAAAGTGATGTTATCTGTCTGCGTTTGTGTATTTCCATGTCATTTCAGGGTCTGTCATGCCGGTACTACCACAATGTGCATAAAATGCGTGATCAGAGCTCTTTACAGTGGGTTCATGGGCTACACCAGGCCTGGGACATTGAGGATCTGGTGCGTCTTGGTGGCAAGCTGCGGTCCTGTGCTTACTACGCAGCTCGGGATCTCATGCAAGAGGCCTGCATTGTGTTCTGTCCTTACAACTACCTGCTGGACCCCCTTATTCGTGAGAGCGTGAGCATCAATCCATAAGCTACCATATAATCTAAGTTTCAGTATACACAGAATGTAATTAACTATGTTTTTATTTATATAGATATAATTATGTTGCTTTATAGATTATTTACATTTCTACATTTTGCTTTTTTTGAGTGTTTTGTGCTGATACCACACTTATCAGTTTTATAATATATTTTTGTGTAAGTGACCAAAAACTAGGTTTGTCAAGCAAATACAATTTTTAATCTAATTAATTACATGATGTGCCAATTAATTCATCTATTTAATCGCAAATGAATCTCATATCAAATTTGGCTCAGAAATTAGCTCCAAAATGTAATGTAAAGTTATTAAAGTCATTATTGTGTTAAATGAGAAAAGCATTAAATAGACATTATGAAAAATAGCTTTTGAAATAAATATTTGATTTGATTTAACATAGAATTTATTACACACAAACTTTTAGGGTACAAGGGTGATGAAAACAGACAATATTGTGTCTAAAATATACCGCAATATTCACTTATTATTTATCGAACAGTTGTAAATCAATATCACATTTGCACTCGTGCTATTCGGAACAAAAACAGCACTCGTGTGATATTGTAGTCATTGATCGTGTGAACTATCATTTGATTTAAATATGAGACGACAACTGCATTTTGCCCCAATATCTTGAATTTTAGGGGCAGTCTCACTGAATTCTATAGGCTACATCACGCAGTGAGATGTTGCCCTGCTTCATGTTGTCACCAATCAACTGTATGAAATGTAAGATGATCTACGTAGGTCTGGGGCATGCTGGGTGTGTTAATTGCATTAAATCATTTTAATCATGTTATTATCCCATAGCTAATTAATTAAATGAATGCGATAAATCAACAGCACTACTAAAAAGTTACATTTTAAAAATCTGTCCACCCCTAGGTTAAAGAAGTCAATGAAAGTCTTCAAATAAGATGGATAACACATGTGTTTGGATTTAAGTATTTTTATATGTATCCATCTTTGCTCCTCTTTCCAGATGGAAATCAATCTGAAGGAGCAGATTGTGGTGCTGGACGAGGCTCATAACATAGAGGATTGTGCCCGTGAGAGTGCCAGTTTCACCCTGAATCAAGCTCAGCTGTTGCTGGCACGTGATGAGATCGACGGAATGGTGACGCATAACATTCGGCGTGATCAACACAAGCCACTGCTTGCATTCTGCTGCAGCCTTGCCAAGTATGGCCCCTCTTTTCTTCAATAGTTTCACATCATAGGTGGTGGGACATCCATATTTGGCTTCATCATGAGTTGTAGTCTGCAGAGATCTGCTTTCTGAAGATTCTTAATATTTCTTTAAGTGGACCAGTATGTAATTTGTGTAAATTGGGAGCTAAATAGTCCAACTCTTTGAAAGAATTGAAATAAAATGAATTCTATATTTGTGTCCATACTTTTATGTAGCTGGGTGCAGGAAAGCTGCGATGGCTTGGAGGAGCGTGAATATGAGTCTTCATGCAAGGTCTGGTCAGGGACGGAGGTTCTTGGCATCTTCCATGGCCTTGGCATCACAGCAGACACCTTCTCTTTGCTACAGGTATTCTTCCTCTGTCTACCTTCCTCCCCTTTTACCAGGAGTATACTAACAGTCTCCCCTCCTTTTTTATCTGATTTGTGTAGAAAAACCTGGCAGCAGTGCTAGAGAAGGAGGAGCGAATCGGGCTAGTGAACGGGAGAGAAGACACGGTGCAGGTTCCCACCATCAGCTCCAACACTCAGTCAATGCTCAAAAGCCTCTTTATGGTGCTGGAATTTCTTTTCAGACAAAATTGCAGGTCATTATCACAAACTACCCATCATTCTTCTTACCTTACTATCTCTAAAAAGGTTTTTGGCAGTGATTTTTAAAGACCCCTTGAAATCGCAATTGGAGTTTTATGGCTTTTAGTCCATGTCTTTTTTCTTGATGGGTATCTGTATGCTAGTCTACTCCTAAAAGTTGGCAAGATTTAAGTGTAAAAGATAACTTTAAGTGTAACATTTAGAGAGGGATCATAAATTCAAAATAAGCTGCTATAAGTAAAATGATGAGTTTTAGTTATAAATAATCAATGCTTGTTTCCCATTCACTTTTCCACATTTTTCACTTAATTGCTCCAATATTTACCTACATTATATTTTTACAAAATGTTTTCATTGCATAAAAAATGCCACTTAGAAATTTTTTTTATACAATTGAATTGCTGAATCAATAATACGTTTAAAAGATTAATTTGAATGGAAAACCATTTTTTGCTACTGATATTTAAATTCACAGGACATGTGGGTTGGTGAAACTAGTCTGGCGAGTGGCGACACAGACTTCAGGAAACTTAATGGATGAATAAATGTTTCCCAATATAATTTTGTCACAAATCATCACAAATGTTCATTCAAATAATTGACATATCACCCAGCCCTAGTTTAATGCACGAAAATAACTCCCAATGTATGCAACCATTGAAAATAATCCTTGTCTTTTTAAAAGAGTTAAACAAACTTTCTACTACATGCTCTATCCAGTTATTTCACATTCATCTATTGTTTTTACTTAGTTTCTTTGTTTGTGGATATGTACAGGTTTGCAGATGATTACCGTGTGGCTCTCCAGCAGAGCTACATGTGGACAACCCAGCAGGACCTGCCCGACGCTCAGGGCTTTTTTGCACGACCCCAGCGTCGCCGACAGAGCACCCGCACCAAAACTCTGGTGCACACCCTGAGCTTCTGGTGCCTCAACCCTGCTGTGGTGAGAACAACTTTGCTTGTTGCAGAACTTTTAAAAAAAAATCTAATTTAAATGTTGTTAGTATGATGAATATGATTTGTAAGCTGTTACTGTAGTGGTTGGCGGTGTGTGTCTTGGCAGGCATTTTCAGATCTGAGCGATTCAGTGCGGACTATCGTGCTAACTTCGGGCACCCTCTCTCCCATGGGCTCCTTTTCCTCTGAACTTGGCATCAAATTCTCCATCCAGCTGGAGGCCAATCACGTTATCAACAAGTCACAGGTCATTGCTACATAGCATTTATCAGGATGTGGATCTACCAAAAATACAGTGAAAAAAAAGTTATATTGTGAAAATTTATTAAAAATTAAAAAATTGTTTTCTATTTTAATATATTTTAAAATACCTGTGATGGCAAAGCTGAATTTTCAGCAGCCATTTATTCTAGCCTTTAGTGTCACATGATCCTTCAGAAAATATTCTAATATGTTGATTTGGTGCTCAAGAATGATTATCTTAATATTTTTGTGTAAACTGCAATTTCAGGATTCTTTTTTAAACAAAGTTCAAAAACAATAATTTGAGAAAAAAAATATTTTGTACAATTATAAATGTCTTTTTGATCAATTTAAGGTGTCCTTGCTAAATAAAAGTATTAATTTGATTAAAGAAAATCTAAATAACCCTAGACTTTTTATTGGTAGTGTAACTTAAATTCTGAGTTGTATAATAGGTGTGTGTTTGTTGCAGGTCTGGGTCGGTACAGTTGGTGCAGGGCCTCAGGGTCGTAAACTTTGCGCCACATTTCAGCATGCAGAGACATTTGCCTTCCAAGATGAAGTAGGGGCCCTGCTTTTGAAAGTGTGCCACATAGTGAGTCGAGGGGTTCTCTGCTTCCTGCCATCCTACAAGGTGTGTAGAGTCAATATTCTCTGCAAGTAATGGCGCTGGCTAACTCAAGCATCACTTTTGCTCATACATATTGTTAGGGATTTGAACAAACCTCTATCTCAAAGTTTTCAATAAAAAACTTCAGTCTCTTTTGATTGTTTAGTACCTGCTGATCTACCAATGGCCTAGAAGCCAACCTAAACATCTTAGCAACTGCATAGCAATACACTGGCAACCTCCCACTTCAATCTAGTACTTTAGTAAATTCAGTTAACCTTTTAATCTCATCCATATTTATTTGCTTATAAAGAATCTAACAGAATCTAAGATTCTGAAACATGAGTTGGTTTTTTACTAAGTCATGTCAATTTGATACTGCAGCACTATGCTCTGCCACTGGGAGGCCTTAGAGACCACAATTTTGCATTTCTGTAAACAAGCTAATGTTTTCCTCAGAACTGCCATAAAAATATCGTCTGCATGCTGTGTAAGACTATGGTTGCTGTTTGACATTCCGGTAGAGGATCCTCAAAGTCATAACACTAGAAGCATCTGTTTCAAAATTCAATAGCAGCGGTCAGACAATGACCACATGCAATAATACGTGGCTGTGATGTATTATGGATAATGAACAAACCTTTGAGTGCTGGCTCACGGTTTTTCTGTATCCCTTTTCAGGTAACAGGCTCAATTATTGAAAACCATTGAAAAATACTTTGTTCCTCATTGTTTGTTACGTTTAGTTAATGAATAATTCAGCCCTATTCAAGCCGCCTGTCATGATGTACCCTCAGAGGGGATGATTAACATTCTCAAATGTCTGTGTGTGTGTCCATGTACATCTTTGTGTTGATGGACACTTAGTGCACATTTCCAATATATTTCATCCAATATATTTAGCCTACCAGAATCATAGTATGCTACCCCAACTTTAACACAAGAACCAGTTTCTTTATAAATTGACCACATAAATCCCCTATTGTATATCATATCCATGTATGAATGCTCCATGCGGATTAATATTTAATCTGGAAATTGAGCAGTTTAGGAACTCATTGGAGATTGTGGAAATTCTGGAGCCTGAGAGTCCCGTCTGAGGAGGAGCAGACCAGAACATCTCTAGTCTCCAGAGACCTCTCAACTCCTGCTTGATCACTATCTCTCCATTCTGCTAGGGACCATGTGTATGATGTGTGTCTGTTCTGGCCATTTGTCCCCATGGCACCAAATGTGCTATACCACCCCCAGGCCCCCCAACATTATCATTCATAACTCACACATATAGACACGCAAGCCCTGTTCTGTTCTCAAGATGTTGTCTTGTAGCTTCCAACCTGTCTCAGTTGGACCCATGTTAACCACAGCGACCCATGTTTTCTGGCATGACCTCATGACAAGAAGGGCTAAACAGTTAGGAGGGCCTGCTTATTAAATGTGGGCTAGGAAAGGTGAAAAGATCTTGTGGAAATGCAGGATGCTTTTAAAGCAGATTAAGATGAGAGCCATTAGAACTGACGTCGCCAAGCTGTCTGTGTGAAGATGCATCTAAGCTGGCGCCTGGCGAGGTGGGGTGGAAAGGAGGGGTTGGTGGATGTATCTATATAACTTGCATCCTCTCAAAGTCAAAGTGCTCTGCAGGGGTTCTGAGCACAGGCTATGAGCCCCCAAGGCCTCTCAGCACACTGTCTGCAGTCTCCTAGGCATAGCTATAAATGCAGTCTCAACAGTATCAGTATAGATACTGTAGCACATGTGAACCAAGGTAATTGTATTACAGAAATACTTGCTTGATTTATTTGTTTGTTTATATATTTATTAGTGCTTTTGCTCTATCTATTTTTGTGTATTTTATATATAATTGTATCATATTATTACTGTTGTAAATACATGTAAATATGTGATTTTACACACACAGACATATAGTATAATTATATCATATATATATTTTCATTTTATATATTTTTTGTACATGTTATGATACATAAAATATACATAGTTCTATATATATATCTTTATCTTTATTTTAAAAATATTTTCATTGTTATGTACATGTTTACAACATATAATTGTATATAATACAGTATATAACAAGGCATAACATATAAAATTATTAATAATTATTAGTGAGGCAAACCCTTTATTCCAGCTATAGCTCTTGACTAGATAACAGCAGAACCGTACTTAAACAGATCTTTTTTTTTTTTTATCTGTGGTGTTTAATTCTCACTGTTGGCCTCACACTAATGGCCTGCTCCACGTCAGTGCTGAGGAGTGTGGGTGCTTGCCGGCAGGTGGCAGGGGCGCCACTCCACTCTGTCCTTGGCGTGATCATCACTGTGATATTTGCAGCTGAATTATTTACAGCAGCTACACGTCTTCTGCTGCCGCCACCAGGGCACTATGTTTCATTTATGCCACCCTACAACCAAGTTTGTCCATTATTTAGAGGCCTTTTGCAAAGAAAAAACAGCAATGTGTTGTCACAAGACAGAATGGCATCTAGGTTGGAGAAAAGTTGATAAAGAGGAGTGTAGGTGGCAGAGGAAATAAGAGCGTGAGAGAGAATGCACACAGTTGTGCCTCGCAGTGCCACCTCGCCTCCATGTCCCCTAGGAGAACTGCATCCGGTCTACTTAATCTAGCATGGTGACACAAGCTGAGTGATGCATATATTTAGTCGACTAACCACAATGAATTATTCAGCTTTTGTTGTGCCTGCGAGTGTTCGCTAGATAGTCTTCACTCCTCTGTTTTATCAACAGCTTCTCTGAACGCTTTTACCCGTTCTTGTGTAGGCATCTGGGGCCTCATGTACAAAGACTTGCGTTGAATTCATACTAAAACATTGCGTACGGACAAAGCTGTAAATGTGCGTACGCACAAAAAAAAAGCAGATGTATGTATCTGCGTACGAAGGATCCCACGCATATTCTCTTTGTACATCCCAATTAACGTAAAATTGAGCGCACATGGATGAGCACAACGCCCCACCCAGTCTCCTCCCCCAATTAAATTAATTTAAATATGGTAATTAGTCCAATTTGGCAAAAGAAACCTGCAAGAACATGGCTAAAGCAAGCAAGAAACGAAATTTCACTGAAAATGTCTTCTATGTGAATATATAGTACAGTGTAATTTATTCCTGTGATCATGGCTGAATTTTCAGCATCATTTCTCCATTCTTTAGTGTCACATGATCCTTCAGAAATCATTCTAATATGATGATTTGATGATCAAGAAACATTTTTGAGTATTATCAGTGTTGAAAACAGGTGTGCTTCTGCTTCATATTTTCGTGGAAACCGTGATATAGTATTTTCAGGATTCTTTAATGAATAAAAATTTAATTCAAACAGATATAGAAATCTTATAATCTTTTGTAACATTATAAATGCATTTACTCTCACTTTTAAACACATTCAATGTGTCCTTGCTGAATAAAAATATTACTTTCTTTTTTTATCTTTACTGACCGAATTAATGAAGTTTATTTTTTATTCCTAGTTAAGCCAACGCTGCCATTGCTAGACGGGTTGTATCAATTTGGACATGCTTTATATAGCATATGTTCTTACTTAATTGCATAACATAATATTTTAATAAAACTCGTGTGACAATATGTCAAATAATTTATCAATTACAAATTATAAGCAATATCTGACAGCTGGTGGTGCGTTAGAACAATTCATAGTGTAATGTTTGCCACTTCACTTTATTGCCTCTATGAGTCGCCAACGGACAAAAATCACGATAAATATACGTACGCCAGACATGAATTTTCGCACATTCTTACGTTAATTTCACTGTTAGTACTTCTGGCCGTGAACGTGAAAGCTGATGTACGCCGTGTTTTTGTGCGTACGCAGTGTTGATACATGAGGCCCCTGAGATGTGAGTTTTTCTCTTTACTGTTAAAGACAACGGCAGCCACATTTACATGCACACCAACCGTAGTGAATATAGCATTTCCAAGATTGTTCTTCTAAAAGATATTTGTTCAGCTGAATATTGCTAGATTCATATAGCGTAATTATTTATATATTTATTAATTAATTAAATTACCAACATTTAAAAAAAAAAAAGTTCCACTTATCTGAGGATTAAAGCAATGGGAGTTGTCCAAATGCACAACATTTTATAATAAATATATTTCACAATAAAATACAACGTTTTGATATGTGCTATGGTAACAGGCATTACTCCCTTTTTAAAGTAGTGGATTGTGAGGTTACCTAATTATACAGACATTTGATTGGCTTCTGCCTCCTGTTTTATATGCAGGTTCATTTGTCACCTCTTAAATACAACTGTCAGTCAGTAAATACAACTGACTGTGGGAACAATGTGTCCGTTGTGGTCTATTGCTGATAATGTTAGTCTGCTGCAGAGTTCTGAAGATGTGAGATTCTGGTCTACTGTTAGGGGACCTTAAATAAGGCATGAGACTGGGTCACTGCTGTCTTGAGCTCCCAGCCCTCGGGAGCAGTGTCAGAAGAGACGAGGTGTCAGAAGTGGGGCTGCACACACCTTATATACTTATACTGATGGTTAAATGTAGCCTAGTGCTGTGTTGTCAGACATTCTCACACTTTACAGTATTTTGGAAATTCTTTTTTTTTTTTTTGTTCTTAAACCTTTTTTTTATCTAAAGTTAGGCAGTGATTGTTATTCTCCAGATGTGCATAGTAGAATGAGGATGTGAGGTTAAATGCCTCTTATCATTTGTCGGAGCTTGTTTGGTACTAGTGCGTTCATGTCGTCTTTGAGCACGCCATCTGTTTGATGGCACTGTCACTGACCTCAGAGAGGGATGGTGTAGGGTCACTTCTGCAATGTTTGTGCACCTGAGCCTCAGCCAAGTGTGCAGATTGACATTTTCATTCTGCTGTGTCCTGGTCTAGGCCCTGTGGAAACAGCGCTGCTCTTGTCAGATAATGCCTATGAATTAGGCATGAAGGCCATGTGCTCATCCCATCACCACCACCCCCACACACTCCCATTCCTTGTCCAAACATCTTAAAACAGAAGTGCACACTTGCAGATCCTAATTTTCACTGGCAACATTGGATGCTGTCCGTTTATTCTATCACTGTTGATGTTTTTAATGGCAGGTTAAATTCTTCACATATTTTTTTTGATTGATAAACTGAATGTGGTGTTATCAGTTGTTTTGCTTACTTGCCATGAGCGTTTTTTATTTGTTTATTTGTTCAGTACAAATTGATGGATGGATGGATGGATGGAGAGAGAGGCTGATTTTGAAAAATATGTAGTTTTGAGTCTGTAGAATCTTGAGAGAATCTTGAGTTTCTTCCTCGTTGCTAACTGGCTTCTCTTTTGGGTTTTCAAACTATGGCTCTAGTCTGTCAAAATGAGGGATGTAGAAAATGTGCCTGTAATGAAATGACTGAATGGAAGCAGACATGGAGTGATGTTTACTCACAGTGTCTGTGAGATAAAAGCATTAGGACCATTACCCTTTGAGCCAAGGGACTCCTGGAGTGGCACTGTATTGTATTTCGCCCGCTTTTATAAGGCTTTACAAATTACAGCTCTGGGAATATAAACAACAAGCTTATACAAGGAGTCTTTGTGCCTATGTCCCTGTCTTTTAAGGGGCAGCATTTTATTATCCTGTTATGCTCAGGTCATCATCGGGTTACACTTCAGGCCTAGCACAAATTAATAACATTGACCCTTAAGGTGAATTGAAGATGCCGAATACAGCATCCAAACCCATCAGTTGTATTCATCTAAATGAGTCATGTTTTTTGTTTCAGCTTCTTTTTTCCTCTTGTCCTCCACCTCCTCTTGTCATGAACTCTTCCGCAGAAATCTGAATTTCCTCCAAGTACAGTGTGTATAATGGCTGTTTTGTTCCTTGGGCAGTCTACTGAGAGAATGCTTTAATAATTCACCTTTTATTCATATCGGATTTGCAGCAATTGTTAGTCTTTGAAACAGTGACATTTATGAGTTTGTTGCAGCTTCAGCACAAGTGTCATGTTTTATTGAAGACAAGTTGCTTGTTTGTTCCTATAAGCACAGACCTGATGAAATTGGTGCTTGCTTCACTTCACAGTCACATCCATGTGTAAAATAGTTTTCACAGTGCAGAAGTCTCAGCCACCTCAGATGGGATTTAATATTTAGAAGTTGGGAATTTAGTGTCGTCTTTGGTAAAGTGGTGTGGGCATGCATAGTTTTTCTGTCCTTTTAAGCAACAAAAGTGTAATGATCCTAATACTGAGCCCTGGGGCGATTCTCCATTCTTTGTATTTGTTTATATGAATAAAGCAACAAATTCCTGCAGTCATGAGAAGTTGGTTTTTTTTGCTGATCACAAGAAGAACTTTTGCTTTACCCTTCTAACACATTTCCAAGCCAGTGAAGATTCGCTTGGATTGTAAAGGCATGCCTATTCACGAGGAAAATGCGTACAGCCGAGACAAGTATTGCTCCCTGTGAGGGAGAGCTTTTAGATCAGTGTTCCTCCCTTGGGAGTTACTGACTTTTTTGCACTAACAATAGCACTGTAACAGTGATTTTTATTATGAACAGAGTTTATACTTGCAATTTATCGTTTTTCAGTAACAGGAACTAGAGAGAAGACTGAAGAGAAACGTCCTGTGTCTTGCTGTGAGCTTTCGTTCTCAGGATTATAGTGTGCAATGTACATTATTTGTTTTTAAAAAAAAAAGGTCCAAACCAGCTAATTGTTTACAATGCAAACAGGAGGTCTGCATTTATTAAACTATGAATTACTGGGCAACCCAGGGTTCAGACATTCCTCTTCAACTGGGTCTTGTTTTTTATTTTAATGGGGGCCACATGGGTGCTGCAGTTTTGAATCAAACTTTTGTGTTTGAGAATATGGTTTTCATTATGTTTGTTATTAAAGGCATCCCTTTTTACCATTCTTACTCATTCCTATTATTACTCTACACTAATTACAAATGTGTTGCACCAGAATAGAAATAAATAAAAAAAATTATCGTACCCCAGTGAACTTGCATATTATTATGGACTGAATATTATATCCTAATGTAACTACTGAATGTTATATTACACACTAAAAGTATTGGATTGTCTTGTTTTGGGGTATGCACTGCAAATAATATATTATTCTTGGTCAATTTTTGTGTTGATAAGATGTTGGATAAACTGAGGGACCGCTGGATGAACACCGGTCTGTGGGACAAGCTTGAGGAGCGAAAGACTGTGATCACTGAGCCACGTGGTGGTGGCAAGGGTGATTTTGATGAGCTGCTGCAGACCTACTATAAGGCCATCAGAGGAACAGCATCCAACTGTGAAAACAGGGGTTAGTGTTGATTTACTCCAAATGCCTAGTTTAAATGTGTTGTCTGTGTGTTGATTATGATTTATTTTCCCAGATGGAGCGCTGCTGGTAGCTGTTTGCAGAGGGAAAGTGAGCGAGGGCTTAGACTTCACCGATGACAATGCCAGAGCAGTGGTTACTATTGGTATCCCATTCCCTAATATTAAGGATTTGCAGGTAACGGTCTGAAAAAAAGCATATCACAATTAAAACCACATGTATTTGACATGTCTTTGAAGTTTTCTCAATTTTTCTGGATAGCGCTATGATCTGATGATGAATGGATCTCATGGATGATCTTTCTGAAAATAGCTGATTTCTGTAAAAACATTACATATAAAATTATTCCATCCAATATTCGTGGTAAAATCGCTGTAATGCCTGGCCTCAATGATTATTGGTTTAGTAGTTGTTCTAGACAGCTGGATACAATTTTTGTTGGTCAATATTTGACACATTCCAAGTGGCTTAATCAGCTGTGAACTAATGGTAAATTTCTCCCTTAGAGAGTATCTTTGCTAGGCTATTGTAGTCTTTTTAAATCTGATTAAAAACTTTTTCACTTTTATTCGTCCTCTGTTCAACCCTGAAGTATCATTTCTCCTCTCATGTTCATATCTTTAAAAAGTTACATTGTAGGCAGAACAACAGTCCCCGCCTTGCTGTGATCCGTAAATGAATTCAGTAGTGATTGTGCTGTGGTTTTTCTGTCCTTAGCAGATAGACCTGACCTTTAAGCTTCCCCCTCTGTCTACCTTGCTGTCAGAGTATGTTGAAGCTTTCCTAACTGGGTCTGTCACCGTGGGGATATGTACAGATGATTGACACTTCCGAGCCCTTCACCTTAGCGGAAGCTGTTGGCGTGGTTGTACCCTTACCTCTGGGAAGGCCTTTGATTTTTTTTCACTTCTGCTCCAGTGGAGGTCGATTGAGTTTGCCATTTTGGATGAGTTTTGGAGGGTTCTGAGGTAGGTTTTAATCATGTGGCTTGTTGCGGACAAGCGCTGAGGTGATGTGCCAGAGGGGGTGAGGAGCAAAGAAGCGGGGGTTTCTAGTGCACCTGACCAACCGTAATGCTTCTTCTGGTCTCAAATGCCACATGAAGTGGTTGACAGCACTCAAACGTGTTTGTTTGCTGCCCTCGATTTCTTCTCAATACCTCCCCCTTTGACACGGGTAATGCTTTGTCTCATTTTCCTAGTGCAGCTTAAAAAGATGAAGGATGGTGAAGGAGTTTTAGTGTGCTCTTTCTTACCTTAAAAAGATTCAAACTTGTTTCTTGAGCTAATGCTATTTATTAAATGAGAACTATTTTTGCAATTGGGAGAGAAGTCTATCCACAAAATGTCCTTTTTCAGCACATCTTTTTAAGTTTTGCTACTTTTTCAGGGTTCCCATGGGGATGATTTTAAGTAATTGAAATGTCTATTGTGAATATACACTTAAGTTTTATGTTTCTGAAAGAAACATATTTATTTGTTTAAATATACAGTAAAAAAAAAATATATATATATATATATACTGTATATATTATTAGAATTTAAAATTACTTGTTTTAATATATTTTAAAATGTAATTTATTCCTGTGATAGAAAAGCTGTTCTTTTGAGACATTTATTTTTTTGTATTGGTCAAATCAGTTTACAAAATTATTAATTATTTAATAGCAAATCAGTCTGAATCTAAATGTTTTTTTTTTTTTTTTTTTTTTTTGTTCTGTAATCACAAACGACTGGAAACGTCATGGAAATCCATTTACTAAGAAGTGGAAACTATTTTATACAAGCATTTTTAATACGTCCATCTTATTCTATTTGTTGTTCATAAATTAACATCACACAGTCTTGCGTTTGAGCTTTGCTACAAGATGATGCATCTCCTTTGATTGAGTGCATGGGGGGTGGAGATGACCCCTGGGGATACCTAGGATATGACCCTATTAATGCAAAGTAAAGAGAGGACACTGATACTATTTACTGTCAGAGTGCAATGGTTACTCTGTCTAAAGCAAATTAATGCTTGCATTCACACTCACAGGGCCATTAAACAGCCACGTAGAACATCTTCGCAACAACGCACAAAAACTGCTTCATTCATGATGGTGAGTTTTTAAAACGCTAGTGCAATTTTCTTCAGAGAATATAGAAATCTAGATTTTGTTTCTTTTTTTTTCGTACTTTTAGGACTGTACACACATAAATGAATTGTGACTTACTTTCTACTCTCCAGTCAAAGTAGAGGTCCTGTTGAGTAGATGCCTGCACAGTCTTCCCAGATAGACAGAAAAGCTATTAAAGTGCCTCTAAAATGAGAGTATTGCTTTTATTAGTCCGCTATTGGGAACAAGATCAAAGGTGAACTTTAAACAGTCTAAGGCATTGTAAGCCGATGGTGCACACATAAAAATAGCCTCTGGTGAACATAAAAACTGGAGGGAACATGTTTTGTTTCACTAAGAAAAATAATCTCCGATTTAAAAGGCAGTAAAAGGGCTATTCCAGCTGATGCTGTGTCTCGATGCCTAATGAACAGCTTGAACATGGAAAGTGTGTTAAAATGTAAAGGTTTGTGTGGAATGTTGTATCTTGTTTCTCTTTGATTTTCCTTTTAATTGAGGAGCCGAGAACTCTTAGTGTGACCTAACACAGACAGACAGTGGGCTACGAGATCTCAGTGACGGGCACAACGGCGGCAGTGTTCTGCTCTGCTGCAATGCATGCCTCTTGGTCAAATGTCTGTTTTTAAGGATGAACAGGTAAAGAGGTTGAAGCTGATGAGAGAGTGGGCTATCTCCTGACATTTTACGTAATCCCTTCCAGCTTGTGGTTTCTTGCACATTGAGGAGATTTGGCTAGCAGCGAGAATTGGCTTTTTCACATATGCAAGCTGTCATGTCGGATTGAGTGTTGACGTGGTTCTAGGAGGTGAAGGCCTTGATAGTGAAATAGACTCTGATTGGATTTAGATGACAGTCAGCCTTAGGGTAACGGCCTTTAGTTGACAACAGGATCGCTATCCAGATGCTTTTAACCCTTCCAGTGGGTTAGAGATTGAGATGTGCATCAAATGGCAGATTCACTCATGCTTAAGTGTTTGCTCTTCTATTCAGCCCCATGTGTATATCAACGTGTCCATGTATTTCTAAATATTCCTGATTAAAGTGTGTGACAACATCGCGGATGACGCAGAGCTGATGTATACAAGAGACAGGTCTTACCTGCGATGGTCATGCCCTTGTTCAGGTTTTGGCATCTGAAACACAGTAGCTGTCATAAATAGTTAAAGGCTTTTGCCGTCCTGTCCCATCAGACGGGATTTGAACTTTTCACTTGTCAATTCAAAAAGGTTAACATTAAAACCGTGAGGGCAGTGGGTGAAAATTGATGGATGCCTCCCTGGCATTTTTATGGCAAAGCAGATGCCTATTGTCTGGTGGCCTCTTTCTTCCGCCTCTTTGCAATGGATCAGCGGGTGTGGGCAGGCAAGTATGAAAGCACTACAGGCCCAGGGTGTCATCTCTAGGGGAGCCTTGCCCTCTGCAGATCACCCCTTTCCAGTCCTACCTCCTGCCAGTGTTAATCTAATTAGTTCTGTATGGGTGGTACGATGGTGACACAGCTGCCTGATTCCCAGGTGTGGCCTGTCGGGCCTTCTGATATATGTGAAGTTGGTGAAGTAAATGTATACTGTCTACTAAGTTTAGAATAGAATCATTGTTTGTACATGACAAACATTCTGCCAAAATTTACTGTCATTTTAAAGCTGTATGACTTACTTTCTTCTGTGAAACAAAAGGCGAAGTTAAAGGGATAGTTCACCCCAAAATGAAAATTCTGTCAGTAATTACTCACCCTCATGTTGTTCCAACCCCTTAAGACTTTCGTTCATCTTCGGAACTCAAATTAAGATATTTTTGATTAAATCTGAGAGCAGGATCACTCCTCCATAGGCTTCTAAGGGATTGAAACTTGCCGGCCCAGTTTTCACGGTCCTGGAGAACTACGATTATAAACCTGGAACTTTAAAATCATATTTTCCAGGCCTCTAAATGAATAAAATGGGGGGGGAAATCATAGAAAGGTCATGTACATTTCTATGTATAGGCTATGGTTCAAAGATTTGGGGTCAGCAAGATTTTATTATGTATTTTATGCTCACCAAGGCTGCATTTATGTAATAAAAATGCAGTGAAAGAAATATTGTGAAATATTATTACAATTTAAAATGATTGTTTTCTTTTTCAATATATTTTAAAATGCACTTTATTCCTGTGTTAGCAAAGATGAATTTTCAGCATCATTACTCCAGTCTTCTGTGTCACATGATCCTTCAGAAATCATTCTAATATGCTGATTTGGTGATCATGAAACATTTCTTCTTTTCAATGTTGAAAACCGTTTTGTAGCACTATAAATGCTTTACTATCACTTTTGATCAAGTCATTACACCCCTGCAGAAAAAAGTATTAATACCTTAAAAAAATCTTGCTGCCCCCAAACTTCTGAATACAATAGAAAATGTGTTGAAACCCTGGTTCTAAAATGCACTTCTATCTTGTATCTCGACCATCTTGTATCCTGACCATTTTTAGAGACTACTTTAGTCCGAGTCATTGTTTCTTTTGCATTGCAGGTTGAACTAAAGATGAAATATAATGACAAGCATGCCAAGTCACGAGGACTTCTGCCTGGTGGGCGCTGGTACGAGATTCAAGCATATCGGGCACTAAACCAGGCACTCGGAAGGTAAAAGCCATTTCAGGGTTGATGTTTATGCAGTTAGTCTGACATGATACAAATCCTTTAAGATCAATTTGGTGTAACAATATGTTTGCTGACGTCCTAGGTGTATTCGACATCGAAATGACTGGGGGGCACTTATACTGGTAGACGACCGGTTTAAGACGAACCCAAACAAATACATCACAGGTGGTGTAGAATCTCTAAAAATGATTTTGCCATTTTATCACCCAGCTGTAGTTACATTTCTGTATCACTAGATGGAGATAATGACCTAGCGCAGGGGCTTTGAAATGTTAGACTGTGGGCTGCGGCCAGATAATGTGTACATAAGGTCTTGCTCTTTTACATGTAACAGTGATGGGTTGAAAACATTCATTACTTGAAAATCTACACTGATTGACAGCACTGTGGTAGTGTGTTATGAAAATAGTGGTCATGTAGAGTGGTTAAATGTTTGTCAAACGCTGCTGTCCTCTTCTCTCAGGCCTGTCAAAATGGGTGCGTCAGCTAGTGAGGCACCATGACACCTTCACTGGCGCCATGCAGTCCCTGGAGTCCTTTTCTCAAGGCCAGCGGGGGGCAGTAGAGACCTTCGAAGAGACACAATCTCAGGCTGTCCCTCAATACCCCAGCCCTTCCAATGCTACCTCTCCCCCTCCTGAGATAATCACCCCCAACAAGCCATTTGACCCTCAGCCTGCACCGCCAAACCTACACACCGAGGTGCAGGCAGCCAACTCTGAGAGCAGGTCTTCTGAATCAGGTATATTTCTTGGGTGGAAACTTAACGATAATGCTTAATAGTCATTTGTTTAACAATCTCATTAGTGTTCTAAAGGAAGTCACTGTATTTGGTGATGATGAATAACTGTTGGGCCAACGGTTTCCTGCCTCACTCCATTACAGGCCCACTTCCATGAAGTACTTTTATTTCTGTCTTTTATAATGAGGCCTACTTATTTACTACTTGCTCTTTGTGTTGTTTAAAGGAGTAGTTCACCTAAAACAATTAAAATAATTTACTTGCCCTGATCTCATTGTAAACAAACATGGTCTTCCTTTTGTGGAACCAAAATGAAGAAACGGGATTGTATGGCTTCGGATGATCTTGAATATAGCACAAGACGTGCTTTTTTTTTTTGTTTCTTTGTTTTTTAGCCCAAATCCCACATTCACTATATACACTACCATATTTTCCACAAAAATATGCAACACAGCTGTTTTCAACATTTGATAATAATGAGAAATGTTTATTGGACACCACATTGAGAATGATTTTTGAAGGATTATGTGGCACTGAAGACTGGAGCAATGGCTGATGGAATTCAGTTTTGTCATCACATGAATATATACATTATACATGCATCATACATTTTAAAATGGTATCAAATAAATGCAGCTTTGGTGAGGATAAGAGACTTCTTTCAAACATATTTTAATAAAAAAAACTGACCCAAAACGTTTTAAAGCTAGTGGATGCAAACATTCTTCAGCATTTCTCCTTTAGTTTTCCACAGAAAAAAAAGTAGCTATAAGAAAGTATTTAGAACGACATGAGGGTGAATAAACAATGACCAAATTTATGTTTGGGTCACCTATTCCTTTAACATTGTGGGTATTTTTAGGTAAAACCATCTGGTAAGTGATCGTGCGTTTCTGTGGTAAGTACATGTATGCGTGTGTACTGTACATGCTCTTCACTCCTCATTGCCCCTGTCAGACTCTGGCCCCCGACTGACTGAACATCATTGGGATGAGCAGATGTCTTGACTGTTGCTTTTAATGAAATCCCTTTGACCTTTGTTTGTGGTAGATTGAGCGTGAGTATTTGCGCACTCTTGAGAATAAATCATGGACTCCACTCATTCAGACACACAAACCATATTGAAGACTCAAAACTAAAGCCCACACAATTATCATAGAGACCCTGTGCTCCACCACTTAATCAAAGCTAGCCATCAAACAAGTTTTGTCTGTGGGACAATGCTGGCTGTAGAGTTTTAACCAAAGATTCTGCTTTGAGGTGTACCGAAGAGTTTTGTATAACTGTCAGTTACTGATGTTTTTGTGTCTGTCTGTTTCAACAGGTGACCAAAAGTGTATACAGCATCCATCTGAACCAATCACATTGCCAAGCAGAGAACGTAATGTCCACAGAACGGCATGGCCTACAGACCATCTATTCACCTCCTCTCCAGTCAGTAGCCAATTCAAGACTTCTATTTTTCAATCCGAGCAGGGTGCAAATTCAGTGAACAAGCAGCAAGTTCAGCAGGGACTTATTCCTGTGCTTTCTGTGACACCGAAGAACCAAATAAATGGTGCTCCTGACCTAAATGACAGCTCATTTGAACCTCAACTTGAGCAGCTCTTTGTGATCCCTAGCTCTACCTTGAAGCAGAACACCAGTGGAATGGACCTTGATGACACTGAAGAGGGTGAACAAAGTATCTTCTACAGCCCTGAGCTGTTTGAAGGAGACGGGGAAGAGAAGGAAGAGTCTACTGAGGTGGAAAGATCTCTTGCAGAAGTCAGCCATCCTGCTAGCAGCACAGCCAGCGTTCTTTTGGAGGATCTGTTTGGTTTAGAGCAGGGAAAGAGGACATTTTCCGAAGACATTGTGAGCAGCACTGTCCCAGACAACACATTATTAAAGGGTAGTGTAGAGCAGACAGAATTATACTGCAGTACAGACTTTGAGAATGTGCCTGCCTCACAAAATGACGCCAACAGTAGTCGGTCACGTAGACTCTCCAGATCTAGGCAGAAAAGGCCAAGCACATCAGCAGCATCAGGTAAACTCACCAACTATTTTAAAATTGTGCCCCCAACCAGCCAACCATCCATCATCACAATTGATGACTGATAATGTTCAACTTTGTGTTATTTTGTACACTTATTTGCTGTAATAATGTGTATTTTATCCGAACCCCAAAAACAAAACACATGGCTGCTGATTTGTCTTTAATATGCTCCCAAACACATGTGTATCTTTTATAAGAATTATTAAAAATAAGTGACAAGTGCATCCTCGACTCTGTGACGTGATGTCTTAACCGGGTTGATTTTAATGAGATGTACTGTGCTATGGCAGCTAAAAACTGGAATGAGGTGCAGGGAGGGGTTTACATGGCCGATTTCACTCGGCTGAGAGGTTCTGCATTTTTACTAAGAAATTACAGGCCAGTAAAATTTTATTTGTGTGAACTTTGGATGTAAACGGGGGCGCCATGGGCAAACGAGTCTGTAAACAGGCACAGGAAGCTGCTTCTTTCTGTCTCCCTCTCACTAACAGCTTGAAGAAATGATATCACGTGAATAATGTCACATAAGCACACAATTAACAATGAATCAAGCAATTTCTACAGTAAAATATTTTTAATAGTGGTTATTAAAATATTAATAGTAATCATTGGCTTATTAGCAGTAATACTAGTATAATAAAAACAAAAAGATAAATTAAATCGTTTATTTTGCTTAAAATGTTTCTCCTTCTGTTTCCACAACCTCAAACAACAAAGAATAAGTTATTATTATTGTTAATATTTTTGCTATTATTATTATTTAACATTTTATATTGTATATTTGTTTAAATTTTCCACACACAAAACAAACTTATTGTTTCCCTATCTATTTTAAAATGTAATAGAAAAATGGTTGAAAATTTGACAGTAACCAATTGGACAAGCATACATTTCTAATAAAATTAGTATCATAATTCTGGCTGTCTGTTAGAGCTAGAAAAAGTTTTCTTATTTAAATTCGTAAGTAGGGCTGTATGTGGTTAAAGTATTTGTTCCACATACATTCACAACTGAAGAATAATGCATTTATAGATGTTGTTTTTGAAAGGTGTTGTTACTGGCTGGAATATCCAGTACTCTTACTGTGATAAACTTACATTGAACTCTAGAATATGTTATCCCTCACATTATGTTCCAAGGAACATATCAAATTGTATTGTTTTTCTGAGACTTTGTGCAGTTAGGAATTGGGGTTGGGGGATGTGGGGGCAAATTAACCCCCATCAGCCTGACAAGATTTGTCTCGTTAGAGGGGCTTAAACAGCAACACCGTTAATGTGGGGGCCGTAGAAGAAATTTTATTAAAGCTCATCCCTCTTCATCTGGCCTGTGCGGAGCCAGCCAGTTCGTTATTGTAATTGCATGGCGGGCTGAGACCGACCCATTAGTATCAATCTGAATAAGGATGCTAAAGGCTAAGGAGTGAGAATATGTGTAGATCAAGACGTCCTAATAAGCTGTCTGCAGCCACGCAAGACTGCGAAACAGTTGGACCCTGCCCCAGCTAGCCCTTTATTAAACTAATACATTTAATTGAATTAGCCTAAATCAGCCCTTCTCTGTCCACAATCAGTTGAATGTTTACTTTAATCAGAGCTGCTCTACAAGAAAGCTTTTTCCACTGTTTTAAGCATTATTGTGTTCAAGCATTATGATTTTCTCAATGCTCATTCTGAAGTTGCATGTGCTTGAATTCAGCAGGTCAAAGTTCAGACGCAAGGATCAGGGAGAGAGTGGCAGTGAAGTGGCAAGCTCAAAATCCACACAAAACTAGTTCAAGGCCTCCAACCTCACTCAAACCAGAGCTAATCCAGAAAATGAGAGGCCATATCCTGAATAGAAAGGAGACAAAGCACACACACAGAGGTAGCCAGCAGAAATTAAGGGAAGCTGAGGGTTTTGGACAGGAAAATGGTAGCAGTGTAGTCCTCCACAACCAATTCACCCATGTCAGAACAAATGCCATTGCAGTGCCACTACACGGAGCCAAACAAAGAGATTCAGTCAGACACCCAACCCAGAGACCCTTGGGGCATCATGGGGCATCAGAGGTCTCATCTGCAGAGAGGTTAAAGAGGGAGAGAAGAACTAGTAAAGCTGGCACTTGTATAACAGTCAAACCTTTGCCTCCTACATCTGTAGAGGTGCAGAATGACAACTTAGAGACCCAAACTGGTAGGAAAATCTGCTTATATGTTTTTAAATTCTATGTACTAATTCATTTCTTAATATTTAGAGTTGTTTCTATGAACAGGTATCAAAGTTCAGAGATCATATCTAAGGAAGAACAGACAGCCAAAGAAGCCAAACATGTCACATGAGGTTACAGAGGTTAGCCAAATATTGGCATTGTGCAGCTGATGCTCAGTGGTTGAATTTTCTTTCTGTGACATGGAGCCTTTCTCTTCCAGCGGTTATCCAGTACATCTGTCTTTGTGAATGAACTGGAGTCCTTTGACCAAGGTAAGGGAAATTATGGTATGATTATTGCCAAAATATAACACTCCACTCCAGTGATGGCAAAGCTGATTTCAGCATCATTACTCCAGTCTTCAGTGTCACATGATTCTTTGGGAATTTGGTACTCAAGAAGCATTGTGTATTATCATCAATGTTGAAAACAATTGTGCTGCTTAATATTTTTGTAGAAATAGTGATACATCTAATTATTTTTTTGTCAAGAAAAGTTCCAAGGAACAGCTTTTATTTGAAATTGATATTTTTTGGAACAATGTAAAAATCGTTCTCGTCACACTTGAACAATGCGTTCTTGCTGAATAAAATATTAATTCCTTTTAAAAGCAAAAGAAAGAAGTCTTACTGGCTCCAAACCTTTGAAAAGTAGTCTACATATTGTAAACAGTTTTTTTATTTTTTATTCTGAGATAACCACATCTAAGTGTGACACACCTTTAGTGTCCCATTGTTGTGTGGTATTTGCTGCTACTTGTGTAAAGAACTACTATCCTTTTTGTCCTAAGTAGATCAGTATTTACCTGACGGAAAGGTAGATGGGCCATAATGATGCATTTTGACCCTGCAAGGTCTTTCAGACTGTCAAATAATTTGCTAAAATACCAAAGTATTCAATATTTCCATGCCTCACGTAATTAAGTTTTGTCCATTATAATAATAGATCATTTGGGTTTTTCTTCATTAATCCATTTATATTCTTAGTGGTGAGATCCTCAGTGTCACTAAGAAAAAAACTTGACCAAACATGCTCTCTGAAAGATTAACTTATAACTGATTTGCCGACACCCAGTCAATATTAGATATTAATATCTGTGTGGTTATTTCAGCTGAAAGCTCATAGACGAATGCACTGTCCTTTTCTCTGTTTTTCATGTTTTTGTCAACCCTGTACATGCATAAATGTCCACCGTGCTCTTGTATGACGCCATATGGATGGAATTCTTCAAACTGGGAAAAAATCCTTATTGATTGGAAGTCCTTGAGCCTTAATTAAACCAGAACCAGACAGGTACTTAGACACAAAAAGGAAGCCATGGAAAGGAACTTAAAATGTCATTATAACTTCATTGTGTTTTTGTATTAGAGATGTCCAATAATTGAGTAAATCAATTAATGTTCTGTGAAATATTGATCAACATCATACAAGGGCTTATTGGTGTTGTTGTTAATAGGCTATTATAGGCTGCACCCGTACACATGAACATAAGTTTATTGATCCACAAAGTCCGCAGTTAGTAGGCATTAATTTTTAATGTGTATGGTGTGTCTGGACTCAGATGACCCATTAAATCAGGACAATATTTAAGTGTCAAAACACTTTTATTTTTAATTTTAATATTAAGCAGCACAACCTTTTTCAGCATTGATGATAAAACAACATTTTGAGCACCAAATCAGTATATTAGAATGATTTCTGAAGGAAAGACTGGAGTAATGATTCTGAGAATTCAGCTTTGCATCACAGAAATAAATTACATTGTAAAATATATTAAAAAGTTTTATTAAATTCTAATAAAAATTTAAAAAAGTTTTGAATGTGTTTTTGGGAAAAATGCAGCCTTGATAAGCATAAGAGTCAAAAACTATTTTTGTTTATAGAAAATTATAAATTCTATACTATTTTGTCTTCAATTAGAAATTAAACAATAAAAATAATCACTTTAAATGCTAACTTTGATGTACTGTATGAAAATGAATATTCACCTTGAGATTTGCTTAAAATTAACATTTAACAGTGTTATTAAATTATTTGTGTTTTTAAGTGAGCATTAGTGAAAGCAAAGGAAATCTAAATGTAAAAATAGCTGATAATGATGCAGATAATAAAAAAAATAGCTAATTTCAGCCGATATCCATGTAAAGCCCTATTTTTAAGTATATTTTAACTTAAAATAAGTTGTAATTAAAGTGTCACCTTGTGCTGTTGATGCAACTTCTGTTACACTTTAAAAACACACTTGAGACTGCTAGTTTTGCTTGTTTAATGTAAGGAAAAGTTGCTGCACGTGTGGAATATGTCCTTGAGCCATTTTCATCACAGCCCACCACCTGCTTTAAACTTATGCTGCAGTCGGCTCTCGTCACCCTCCTGTCCCCTGCTCAACTTGACAAATCTTCCACCCTTCTGGCCTGACCTCCATCTGGGCCATATACACTGTAGCATGGGGCCGACACACTCCCCAGAGGTGACATCCCATCATTCTCACGGCCACCATCCCACCATGTAAATCACATCTCCCGTTGGTGTATAATGGAGGTTTCATCTGCTGCTGGCAATGTAATCACTGCTGTTCTGATACCGCTGGCCCATATTTTTTTCTTCTTGGCCTTTTGTCTTTGCCTTAGAGCAGAGCTTGACAGCTCTCAAAGGTGTTAGCCTCAGCCGTTACCTCTCAACGCCGTTCAAACTTTAGTTCATAATGGCCGAGGACGTTGAGGGCACATTAAATAATTGGCCATTATTCACAGCCTGTAGGGAGCTTTTGCGCACATGGCGTAGTTTGGTGTTTTTTAATGTGGAGGAGGAAGGTTGACAGACCTTGACCCCATTACGGAGGTTAACGTTATATTTGTAATTAAACTGGATCATTTTGTCTCATGAGAGGAAATTATCACGCTTCACAGAGTATAAAATGTGATCATTCAGAGCAGAGCTTTTCACTTCACTGCTTTTTGGATGAAACAAAAGAAAACATTGCTTCCTTTATTTGCAAAATGACTAAGCTTTTTTAATGTTGTATATTTTAAAAATCAGTTTTTAATATTTTGGTTTTAAACATTAACTTCATACATTTTAAATTATGCAGATGTTTTTGCATGTCACAGTGCCTTCGTTACAGAATTCACTTTGACAAAGATTATCTGTACAAGATTAGTTTTTTCCCCCACGATCATCCATCTTTGACTCCCACCTTGTTTTGTTCTTTAATATTAGCAGTACTCTTGGATATGAAAAGGTAAACACAATGAACTGGACATGACTTCAAAGGTTTTGTGCTGTATTTGAGGCAGCGTGTACCCAAGCATTGCACAGCAAAGGAAGCTGTGATAGCATTGTTAGGGACGGAGGGTGGGGTGATGTTATAGCTGCTTGTGTTTTGGGTTTGGGTGCTTTAACTAGCAGTGGCTTGTGGACAGGCGGTTGCCTAGTCACTGAATGTTTGTTGCTGCGGCAACAGTCTGCACCAGTCTTGATTAATCTGTTTTTTGTTTTTTTTAAGGGGGATGCGACTAGTTAGGTGAGGAGCAATCTATAATGTAATGGATAGCTAATCCTCATTTTGGTTAATCTGTCTGTCATGTTAGCATCTTGTGCTGGCTTGGATGCCAGTTTTTACAGCCCCGATTCAGAATAAAAACCCTTATGGGCTGAAGAGGCTCTGTTAGAGGTTTAGACCTATAATCTCTGACAATAATTGGCTCATGAGCAGACAAAGGTATTAAGGAACACATGAACAGCAAGTCTAACATGCCTCACGTCTTTGGTTTTTAAAACTATAACAGTTAAAATTACTATAAATGTTTGTTTTAAGAATGGGCGCAAGTTATAAAACCGTTTCATTAAGATTTTTCTTTACATGTGTTGTTTCCAACATGTAATCTTCAAGTCTGAAGCTCTGAAGGCGCTGTTGGCCGGTTCTGATCATCTTAGTTCCTAAACATCTCCCCCTCAATCTGTCTGCAGACACAGCTGTCAAATCTTGGCTTGGGTTATAGTTTTGGAGCCCCTTGAACAATAAACCCGGATTTCTTTCAGAGGTTTATTCAGAATTAAACGCTTAATCTGAATTAACAGTTTGATAAGTAGACTGATCTGAGTATAGACAATCTTTGTTATGGTTCATCCTCTGATGTTTACTTAAAGCCTTTAAAAGGTTTTTTTTTTTTTTTTTTTTTTATATAATCTGTTAAATCATAGAGGCCTTGTCAGTTAGGTGACTGAGTTTAACCTGATGTGTTATAGTCCAAATATCAAAAGTATTAGTTTGTATTCTTTTGTTGTCAACTTGACAGATACATTTTGCACTGTTGTGTATATTATTTTATTTTTTATTATTTCTCTCTTTTTTTTGCTTTGTTTTGTGGTTCATATCTTTTTTTATAGGCAAATCATATTTCCAGTACATATTTCTAATGCTTATTATTCCCATATTCATGTACATACTAGTTACATAAGTGTATCTGAAGGTTTGTCGACTAATGAATGGCTCTTTCATGTAGTTTTTTTTAGTGCTGGAGTGGCCATTAGTTTAATCAATCAAAGACTTGGGACTGATTTGGTAACTCCCTATTGTCATTTCCATTTGGTAGAAAATTGATTTCTTAATTATGAGAGAGTAATCTTGAGTTGTTTAATTAATACAGTTAAACATTGCTGTTGAAACACATCAGTGAATCAATAAAATTGACTTTTTTAATAGAAATGGACCTTATATTGAACCAAGCAGCCTTCTTCTGGAGGTGGGGGGAGAGGGGGTATCTGGACCCAGCCTGTCAGTCTTTCAGTAATGGCCTGTTTACAACTGGTATTAAGATGCGTTTTGGTCGATCGGATCACAAGTGGACGATGCTAAATACAGGTGTAAATGGGATCTAAAACGTTTTGAGCTTGTCCACTTTCGACCCCTTCCAGAGTTAGTCGAAAACGTATTCAAAAATATTGCTTTCGTAGTGCAAATGCTCATGTGGTCGAATGCATTGGAACAGCCACAATTGACCGCCTACTCTTCGCCTACTGACTTCTTGTGTAAACATTATGGGAAGCGCACTAGCCAGACGGAATTTAAAAACTTTGTCGCCTGAAGACCCTAGTGAGTCACGCACTCACCATGTTCGTCGAGTTCTTGTGGCTATCAAACAGAAACGAAAGCTACTGCTCTCGTATGTTTCGCATCTTAATGCCAGGTGTAAATGGGGCCTAAGAGAGTTTTGTAAATGTAGCATGTTTCTAGACTTTATATGTACTTTTTCTTCTCTAGTCACTGTGTTTTAAACCCCTTTGGAACTAACTGATTCCCAATAGGCAGACAGACCGTTGCTTAGATTGAACAGAGACTTATTTTAATTCTTTCTGCATGATTCAGGTAAAAGCACTGTCTGGTAAAGAGCCACAGACAACAGCAAATCAGCCAGACAATGGATAACAGCCTCTCATTGTCCTATTCTGCTGTGGTCTTGCTAGACTGCTCATATATTACCTCACATTCCCCTTGATTTGTGATGTAGGTGCCTATAAAGTTGTCTGATTCCACCATGTGTTTTTGATTTCGCTGTAGGCTAGGTGGAAAGCTTGTGAAGTTCACTACTCTGGGAGAACTGTCTCCTCGGTGCTGATCATAGCGGGGATTACCTGAGCTATGAGCCTTGGCGGTCTTCATGCCATGCTATAAGACCCAGCGCTGGCTCCTATTGGAGGAGAGAGCACTCCTTCCTGCCCAGGGTGCTAAATAACCATGCTCTTGAAGGTCGGTCTCCTACCTCACCAAAGAATGTTAAGGGGCAATATGTGATTTCCTTGCTGAGTTTAAAGGTAAATCAGTGACTTAATGCCTTGTTGGTATTGTAGACGTTCCATGCTGTTAGTGATTTGCTGTCGTCTAAATGCTGCAGACAAGCTATTTTGTGTGATATCGATGCAGGTCATAAATTGAATTTAATTTAGGCCCTTGTTCTTTCCCTCATACTCCACTGTGTGTACATGTTTATCTTTGTTTGGACTTTAAAAAAAAATACCGGAGTACAGTAAGACAAACACACAACAAAACACGACCTTTCAGAGAATTTCTAGTTTAACTGCCAAATAGCTTTATGCATATGTGACTTTCACAGGCTTCTACCTTATTTGAACACCCATATCTACATATTGCCCCTGTCTTTTTTGTTCAATATTTTGACTAATCTTCAGTCTTAAGTTAGGAAACTGAGGCATAAGTAAAAAGTAAGTTTAATACATTTACATGACTTTTCCACATCTAGAAATCATACTTTTAAAATAAGGTTACCTCATTTATTCAGGTTTCTCCAAGTCATGTTTTTTTCTTTCTGTCTTTAAAGACCAAAAAAAACTGTTGTTGGAGGGGTGATTTACAATAAGAAATATCTTGATTGTTATACTACTATATTCATTATTATTACATTATTTATTTTTATTTTATTTTATGTGGGGTTGGATGGAATGCAGGTCATTTTCAGTACTAATAATTACTACTTTATAATAATATTAACACTGTACAATTAGGTTCTATACGTTAGCATTAGTTAATGCCAAAATGAATGTGATATAACAATGAACAGTATTTTTTACATCATTTATTAATCCTGGTTAATGTTAATTTGAATACATGAATATATTTTTAACATTTCAAGGGGTTTAAATATACATTATGTATTATTAACAAAGAACACTAATTTATTTATAAATTAACCTTAAACTAGATTAATAAATGCTTTAAAAAATGTTAGGTCATCATACCGGATGCATTAAGTAATGTAAAGTGTTATGTAATAATAATAATTTCATTGCCAGAGTCTCTCCCTATAATGTCCGCATATAAAGCATAAGTAATAAGTTTAATTAATTTACATGACTTTTACACAGGGTTTTTATTTTGACATATGCAATGTGCTAGAGCACCATAACTAAGTAAACAGTAAGCATGTTCTTAACAAGTCGATAGCGATTTCATCAGAGAAACCAATCAATCGTCTACTGTTAAATCCAGCTGCCAGCCCCGAGAATGATGGATGCTACATCTGTTTGTAAAGGTTTGTGTAAAAAAAAAAAAAAAAAGTCTCCTGGCTGTGAGAGAATGCCCGGCTCCTCCTCTCTCAGAGCTTGCAAATGAGTGAAGGAAACCTAAGTGAAAATTGAATGCTTTAGAAGTGCGTATGCGCGCCTGTTAGCGCATTTGTGTGCCTCGCTAGAATGTAGGTGGTCTGTGGTTGTGTAAATATTGGAAGCTCTGAGACACAGTGTGTCAAAACACGCAGGGTTTCAAGTGCCACGCTAATGAATGGGGGCCACATGTAGAGTGCCACGGCAGTTTGTTTAAGCAAATGAACTCTGCTGACAGACATCTGCCCTAATGTGCAGGCAGAGACAGCTCCGATGCAGGATTTATACACAGACACACATACTAAGGCGCACCCTTCCCCTTCGTGCCTCTGTCTAGAGGCGACTTCAGAGGCCTTTAAAAGTGGCAGCCGAACAGCAGAGGCACTCCGTGTGTTGACAGACAGACTGTGTAAGAGACAGGGGTGGGTGAATTATGCATGCACACTTTCAAAACACTCAACACTTGCCCTGACTCATCATTACACGGTGCATAAGCATCATGAGAAAGGCAACTGTTTATTTAGCCTCTTTTGAGCACTTTTATTCCTGTTGCCTTTAATCCAGCTCGGCACGACCCAGGATCGGTAGTGTTCATTTTCAAATGGTTGAAACTGGTTTAAGGCCTTTCAGAGATGGGAGTAGTTTAGCATGTAGACACAAGCCAACAGTGCTAAATGTCTTAAGGTTTTCAAAGGATTCAGTACAACAAAGATGGAATGAGTTATGAAGAACTAATGAATTGTCATCGGAAGCGCGGCTGTGTAAAGAATGGCTTTCAGCAAGAATTCGAAGTGCTTTTTTGCTGAGTAGTTAGTTGACTTTTATCTTTACAACTTCATTGAACCACGTCTTGTGACTTATTTTGTCTTCTTTCTATGCTTCTTTCTGCTGCAATAAATTTTGACATTATCTTTGCCTAAATAGCTGGTAACATTTTACAGTGAAGTTCAGCATTGGTTAATTCATTAGATAACGTGCAGGTAACAATCCTTTTAAAGCATTTATTAATCTAGCTAATATTAAATTAATAAGTTTTGTTTTGTTTTAAAGGATCAATACCGCATACTTTGCTTCAGTTAATAATTCAAAAGTTCAATTTGTTTATTAAATAAATTTGTCTTTTGTGTGTGTGTATTGGCATATAAGCCATTGCTTGTTTTCCACTGTAATAATTATTACAGTTTAATGTTAATTTATACAAAATGAAATGTTAAACGTTAAGTTAACTTATACAAAATGAAATGTTAAACGTTAAGTTAACGTTACGTAACGTAAACGTTAGTTCATGATGCTTAATGCATGAACTAATGTAACTAATGTAACCTTATTATGAAGTGTTATAGAAGTTGTTAGCAAGTTAACTAGAAACAGGTGTGACCTCCAAAGTCAAAAAGATTAAATACCATCACTTTTAATTCAATATCTTCCGGCTTATACCAGGAATCACACCCAAAAAAACAAGATGGTGTCAGAACAGCCCCAAGCTAGAATCTTTGCAACAACAAAAGAGGTGATACCGTAGAAACTGAAAACAAGTCAATGTTGTCATTTTCCAAAAGGATGAAAGACACTTGTGCGGTGAAAGGATCCGTGCTCAGAAGTTTGTGTGCTTTAGCAAGCGAGGGATTACTTATGTAAAATAACAAGGGGAGGTGTCGGCACAGGTGCCTCTCGCTGTTGAGAAGCTCCACTGGCCGAGGTCCAGACACACTCACGCATCTGCAGCTCCCCTCCCTTCCTCTGCGTGTCAGCGCACAAAGCCCATGGGCTTTCTGACAATGAGAGCATCGCTGTCGCACCAGGAGAACACCTCGAAAGCAAACACAGTCATAGCTGGCCACAAAAGCGACCAGGGAGCACTGTACTTGTATGCCCCTGAGTGCCTTGTTAGAGGCACAATGACTTGCAGACCTGGACAGCAGGTGTTACATTAAAGAGCTGCTCTGATGTATTGTGGCCGCCTATTCTCACTAGGACCTGTGTTTGCTTTCTCTTTGACTTTGCAATCACACCCAACAAAGCATTGTTTTTGAGAGCACAGGAAAGTGCAGTGATAAGCTTTGTTATCAATTATGTTTATAGAGATTGAGGTGCTCTCATACTCGGCATCTCCCTCTTCTTTTTTTGTTTGCTGAAAACCAAACCACTCAGTTTCTGTTTGTCAATTCTTAATAAGTGTGTTTGAAAGACATTTGCACCTACAGTGTATTTTTATATTTACAATTATATTGTCAATATAAAATGTATAATACTTTTATGACATTATATAAATATATATATATATATATATATATACATTTTTAATGTATCAACCTTGTGTGTGTGAATGTTTTAAAGAAATTAAATATGTATTTACTTTTAAAACTGTACTTTTTAAATATTTTAAATCTATATTTATAAGTATTATGTAGATTTCATATGGAGAGTATATATGAGTTTTTTGAATTACCTGTTTATCTATTAGGATATTCAATCATTCATTCATTGAAGGCCAGTAGATGTCAGTATGCTCCACAGCATTGCTGTTTTGCCAGCATAGTCTGGCTTATGTGAATAGATTTACAATATCCTTACCCTGCCTTTCATAGTCACTTAGACAGTTGAAGACCTCTTTAACTAAAGCAGGGTTTTAACCATGTCACAACAAAGATGCACAACCGTCTCTGTTTGACACAAATATGTGCAAATAAGGTTCTGTACAACTGGCATTTATTGCCTCCTTTTCTGCTCAATCATCTCAAACATGGTCATCGATTTAAGATGTGATGTCAACCATATACCCCTGAACCTTTGAACTCCTCATAGCAGCTCACTGGCTCTGTCCTGCTGGTATGTTATGACCAGCAGGACATATTTGCTGTGTACAGCCTCAGAGGCTTGGACTGGCACATGCTTGGACTGGCTGAAGAACTTAGCTCTCCTAAAGCCCCGAGAAGGGTTGTGTGACAACGATTCTGTCATCATGTGGTGAAGACCTCGCAATCCTCTCCTGCTATGTGTTAATGTTTGTGTTTATGCTATTAGCTCCTCAGGCCAGGAGACACAAGGGACTGCTATTAGAAAAGAGAACATGTTGATAATTGCCATGTCCTGCAGCACTGCTGAGCTGTATGTATTCGTGGAGGCCGTTTGTAGAATTAGGAAAGTGTCGGAGGCGTTAAAGCTTGGGATAATGAGAAGGCAAACAGGATTATTGACAGAGACAAAGGGAGCTTTAGAGGTGTCTCCACTAGCTGTGTGAATGTAGTACACACTCCCAGTGCACTGGGAGGTACGTAAGATTAACAGATATGGTTGAAGCTGTTAACCCTGTCGTGTTCAGACGGATGCTTATAGAGCTACATCACTATCTTCGTCGAGTCATATGACCCAGATATAACCATTCCCCTCATTTTTAGGGTGCTTTATTTGAATGTGCCATCATTGTCTGTTAATTGGCTTTCATTCGTGACCCACTTTTTGCCCGTGAGGCCTCCGCTCCCCCGTTGTGCATCTCCAGTCATGTGTCCAATTGTGCAGTGGAGGAGGGAGGAGGGCCTGGGTTTGCCGATTGGATCGTTGCGCCATCTCTAATTACCCTCCTCTTTGGGAACGCCAAGGTGTCACCGACGTGCTCACTTCAACCCGTCATTCTTTTCCCCATCAGTAAATGTCTTCCCACCCCATTGTTTTACATCTCATTTGATTGCAGACAGGGGGTGCTGTTCACTAACACTTCTGCACACCTCTTTATATTTATTCAAATAGATGAACTTTCCTCTTTACGATTTGGGAGAGCCGTGCGAAGATTTACTTATCTCTAAGTGGATGATATTTAAGCTTGCCTATTTTCTTCACAAATGGTGCAGGGACATCTGCTTCTGAGTCTCATCTGATAGAGTACCGGCTGTTCAAACTTCTGGAAGCCTCCACCAATCAGCAATGCAAACACAAGCAAATATCTCTCTTTTGTACCAGGCAAATCATTTGTCTGTCCTAGCAGTTTTCACCAAAAATGCTTCGTGTACCAAAGCAAGCTATTGTGGTCTAACGTACTTGGGAGGATTTGGGAGTTTTAAAGTGTGTAAGGGAAGATTATGAAAACACATTGCTGACCCCCCAAAACTAATTGAGTGTCTAAAACAACATGGTTTCCCAGGGGAGCTTGACTTGTTGTTTTATAAGTGTTAGCTAACATCATCTTGACAGCACAAAGAGATCCTTCAGTGCCCATGTCTAGACCAGCACAACTTCTTAGGCCCAAATTCATCTCCTGGTATTTTAATCCTGATTACTATTGCAGAAAATACAAGTTTTAATACACGCACACACAAAAAAATGATATTAAAACTAATAATTTTCTTTGTTTTTTTAAATCATTAACAGTATTACAATGATGAGTATTTTATATAATATATATTTAAAATATATGATTTTGCATGTTCATTTTCTTTTTTAGTTTAAATGTAACATTTTGTATAGTGATTAAACTTATATTTTAATTTATGTACAAGTATACATAATTGATTTAATAAATTATTATCAGTTGTGATTAGGGAATGTCCTTTTTTCACCCTAAATTTTAAGGTGACTTGCAAGTAACAATGATTTTACTTTCACAGAAAAACATACATTAAACAGTTACTATCTGTAAAAGTACTTGTATTTTTCTGTAAAGTATTAAAGAATATATTGTAATTGCATTAAAATTACATACAATGTTAAACCTTCGACAATACAATTTTTCACTGTATGGTAATATTTTAGCTTTACTTCCAGTTAACCAATTATTAGGTTTTTACTGTAGCACTTTTGCTATCTTTTTTCTTTGAAAATTACAATAATTTTTTACAGTATGTTTTGGAGGAATAAAATCACCCTCAACATCCCAGTATGTTTATTAGTGACAGTAGAGGTGAGATCAGGAGCAGTTTTCACACGGTAAGGCATGTTTGCTCATCTTTGATTTTCAACAGCAAACAGTTATTGTTTTTTTGATGACAAAGGAATAAAAATGATTTCGAGTCACGCAATTCCATGTCATGGATGTCTCCTCCTCTACTACGCTCTGCACAATAGCCTGTAGCTTCATAGCTCCACTTAATCTTGCTCATGAGCAAAAATTTAATTGCTGGCAGTCAATATTTACCTGACTAACTGTTGAGCCACTTTAAAACGCAAAGTTTAGAGTGATGTTTTATATTAGCAATCAGATTGCTAATGGCAGTGAGGGTGTTACTGCTAAAGAACAGAGAAAGCCCAAGGATTCTCCTTCTCACACATGCTGTCACTTGAACAAAAGAGTTGTGTGCTCTCTCACTCTTGTGCTCACAGCGCATAAACAAACACACAGCACAAAGACCAATAGGGGCAGAAGCTATGAGAGTAATCCAAAGAGCAAACAAGGGCGGGGAGCAGGGAGACATGAGCGTAGCTGTGAGTTTTGGGAGAGGCTAGAATGAAGTGTATGTTCCTACAGGCTTCACCAAGCCTATCTAGTCAGATTCTTTTTAGGCTTCACCAAAAGAGTGTTTTACAGGTCAACATTTGATTGATCGATTGATTTATTTAGATTAACACCATTAATAAACAGTTAATTTTTTGTCAATATGTCCTTCTCGATATTAAGCACAAGATAAATATGAATAAGAGATTAATCGCAGAGACTGCCGCCTGTCACTAACAATACAATTAATACTCTTTTCTCACGAAGAGGGACTAAGAGTGCTTATATCATCTTAGTGTCATTCATCCATTTTCAACAGCTTACATGATGCTTTCATTTATAAATGATTGTTTTTACAGTAATTTTTCTGGTTCATACCTGTACTCGTATTTTGGTAATAACTGTCCTCCATGCACTTGTTCTCAAGGTAAAAGCTTCAACAAGCTAAAACTGACCACTGATGGATTTATTATTTATAGATTTGTGTGTGCTTTAAGTTCACAACATGCTTTTTCAATCATCTTTGTGCACGAACAGATTGTTTGTCATGCATGTTTAGGACACTGACAGGATGTCAACTAAGCCTGCACTTTAGACTTTCTGTGCTAGTTCACTCTTGTGACACAAGGATGTTTGCTGGTTCAATCCGGATGAGAATGAAGAATTGAAAGAGACAAGCTGTTGCGTCAGTTGGGGGATAGATCAACTTACCCGATTCGTTCATGCCCTTTAGATAATTTATAAACGAATCACACTGACCTAGAGAACATGACCTAAAAGAGCAAGTGATGCATTTTTGTTGTTTTCACACCTTTGCACTGCAGCTTTAAATTTAAGAATGAGTGTTTAGTGTTTCGAGCTATTATGTTTTACTTGATAAATAAGCTCAGATGTCTTTTCGTAGCCGCAATGTTCATTTGTCTGTCATTGGGATGCTGGTTTGATTATTAAACTGCTGTATATGACTTTCCTTCAATGACCTCTACTTTTTAGTGAGCCTACCTTGATTCTTGTTTTGGCACTCAGCAATGTTAACTGGTTAATTCCCCCGATGGTTTATGGATGCCAATTTCTCCTTTTTTTTTTAGATGGACACAGCCGTGCCCATGCAAATAAGCAAAATGTGTCAACCAACCACTGTGCATTCAAAATGCTCTTTACAGAGGTGAGGAATAAACTAACTAAGCAACATATGGACTGTGGTGTGGGCCATTGTGCCATGATTTGACATTTTGTAACCAGTGATTGTGAATTGATTATGTTGTAATGCACCAAAGATAATTTTCTCAAATATTTAAGTCACCCGACTCCACCCTCATTCCGGTCTAATATCAAGTTTTGATATTTTAAGGGTAACATTCTCAGTCGTTCTCGATATCCATCTGTGTCGGATTCCAAACCACGCTGTACCTGACCAGACATGCCTTGCATTGTTGGAATTTGTCTGGAAAATAAGATATAGACATGAACCATAAACAAAGGTCAATAAGAATATGACCTCTTTGACAATTAACTGTATGACCTTGATGAGTGTGCATACAGCATGTAACAATGTTTTCCATGTTAGTTGGGTTAGTTAAATGGAAACAGTGTCTAATTGAAGAGGAAAAACTTAGTCACCATGTCTGCAAGAAGTAAAGACATATCAAACTGCTGTGTTCAAACCAGCGGGAATTTACAAGGAAAGTTGAAAACAAAAGACCATGTGGGGAAAAAAAACAAGGAGAGTTATTATGCTGTATGCATTCCTTTTTACTTGCTGTCACTCTCACTCTGTAGTGTTTTTTGCTTGACCTGAGTGGGTCTCATTTCCTTTGTCCTAAGATTCTTTTGTTAATTAATGGTGAAGAGGTTGTGTAATTGGATTTCTTTGTCATTGGTTTATGCAAGGGATTGACATAATGCCGTTTATTTAGCTTAGATGTGGTGTCTTATGCCTTGCCAATGACGAAATGCACTGACACATTGAAGGTCAGTTTCACTTTCAGCAGTAAGTGTCATGGTTGATTTCGCTACTAAAGTAACATTCTTCTGTAGGGAGGAATGTGTTTTCATGCTTTGTACAGCCTGTCAAAAGGTCAGATTTCTATGAGATATGGAAGCATGTTGGTACAACATGTCAAATTTGATGACATATCAACCATGAAGCGCGTATTGTTTTATCACTCTTAGTTGAGTTGAGGTGGTACCATACCTTACCATATGTGCATATTTATACATATTTATTTTAGTTTTAGTTCAAATACTTTATTTAAATATATCATTTTTTTATTTTTAGATTTTATATATATGTTTTTTTTATTCATTTTTTTTAATCTTTTCATTTTAAATATAGAGCAGCTTGATTTTTAAATAAACTGAATCATTTATATATAACTTGTATATCAGTCCAACATTCCCTCCACATTTTAATTTAGAATGACGTGCTGACTTAAAAATCTCTAATCATTGATTAGCCTAATTGTTTTTTTGTTGCTGATCCTACTGCCCCAGTACAAATATCTTTTTGATTTTTGTCTTTTAAAAAAATTAAAGATTTTTGTTTTTCAACATGGCTTTGAACATCCAGAACATCTAAGAGAAGCTACCAGCTTCAGAAACAGAATCCAGACTGTCTTTTTGTGTTTGTTACAAAGTAATCAGCTTTGCTGTCTTGGGTGGCAGACAGTTATCTGTGCCATCAGAGAACAGTCTGTAAACTGGCATCTCATTCTCAGTGCTGATTCCACTGCCTGCAGCATATTTGCCTTTTCATACAGCCATCTGATGTTTTACACTTCTTAAGAGTCTTCAGAGGTACTGTATTTTGAGTAACTACTTAAGAAACTACTTTAGCAAGAAAAAAAGTTAGATTTCCATGTCTGTGATTTTTTTAAAATATATACCGTGTATATATATATATAAAATATTATACTAAGCAGCTGCCTGGAAATAGAGGTCTTCATGAATTGGGGAAAAGATTCCATCAGGAAGTATTTGAGACCACTTATAACCAACCATGTTGTTTTAGACACTAAATTATCATAATTCTCTTCATAACAAATTATATCTACCCTGCACATTAAGTTCTTCTTGTGTGTGGATCTTTTTCTTTAAGTCAGCGAGAACTTGGATTTTTCCTTTAAACTATAATTATGCTCATTGAAGTGCAGGATTTTAGGAGACGTGTGGGCAACTGCAGCAGTTAAGTAATTTAAGAAATAAATAATTTACTGAATAGCACTTGATATAAACATGTCTGTGACAGAAACAACATTTTTCTGCTCTCTTAGGCCTTTTCAAACTTATTTAGAGTGGACTTACCCTCTTCAGCTTTGTTTGCGCAGCCCTTCTACTAATATACAACCACCCACAGTACTGAAGTTGAGGCCTATTGAGCCTGCCATATAGGGCATTAGAAAGATAATGTGTGCGCTGGCACTGATCATGACAACGACAGCACGACCTGACACTAATCTTGTGACTTTTCATGCGTTCTTCGCATACCCACCATTCCTCTAGTGTTTCAGTGGTGTCCAAGCATGACAGGTAAAAGGTGCATCACCCTTCATTCCGAGTCTGAATGCAGACGTCTCGGTGAATTGCCACTTTATCTATTTTGCTTGGCTGCTCGTCAAAGGTAGAAACATTGATGCAGCTGTAATATACTGTGCTTCCCTCATCCTCTGAATGTTACTTATATTCTTTACCTCTATAAGGGAGTCAAAACTAAATTGAGGGCACAAAAGGTCACCTCCACAAGACCCCCAGCTGAGATTCAGGTTTGATGTTGAACATCAATGTCTATGAATGCTCAGAAACCACTGGCTTTGAGAAATAAGTTAATATTGGGTAAATATTACTGCTTAAACTTTACTTTATTAGCTTCACTTCCATTCGTTTTTATGATATGAGAAAAGAATGTTTCCTGTGACCTTTAGAGCATGTCATTTTCCTGTATAGCCACTCCACAGACCCACTTTTTAGTTCATCTTGTCAGCATGAAGCAGTAAACACCTGTTCTGACCAAGTTGCCATATCAGCTCAGAACAGCTTTACGTAAGCCAGCAAGGATGAGCTTCAAATCACCTGTAAAGACTCTTTGAGCCTTAACTGAGGACCATAATCCTTTAGTTTGCCTTCCATCTCGGACTTAGGGCACTTACAGCGCCGCAAGTTGGCATCGGTTTTGGCTAGTGGCCCCTGGAAAGTCCATTTGTCCTTTGGCAAATTTAAATTTTGTTTGTGCTCAACTCACTCTTAATCTCATCAATTTTGTGCATTGAGACATTTACTCGCTATGTTGTTTTTGAAAGAATGTTAGAATGCAATTTTGTGCTAAAAGAGTTTATCTGCAAAAAAATAGCTAGTTTAGTGTATGTAATACAAGAACATTGCTTTTTCTTCCATAATGGTTTATCTGAATAATTTTTATTTGCACTTTACATCTACTTATAAAAGGAACAAGGACTATGTTCTGGAATCTGAGTTAGATTTGGTGATAAAACTGATTGAGTATGGTGATATCCTGAACCTGTGAGTTTTCCAGTAAGCCCACAGGTGGACGTGGCAGATGACTCACAAATCCAATCTGCTTTAGTTTTATTTTTATTTGCCCGGTGTATCTGGCTAATTAGCATTACAGGCTTTGCTTGGCAAAGCGTGTAAAATGACAAACAAGGTTGTATTGTGCTCCTCCTCCTTTAGCCAGGTAATCACTTTTCGATGGTCTTATCCCCTCTGCCTGCTCTGTCAGTCACTGGTGGCCTGATATTCCGTAAGCTGTATTTGTCAAACTAAACACTTGATCTGTGCGCAGGCATCAACCGGAGGTGAGGTCTCGCGAGGCAGAGAATCTCAATTGGGTTTTAAAAAGGACAAATGAATTAGCCTGAGGCTTTGCAGTTGCTTTTTCCAGGCTAATCCCAAATCTTCCTTCACAGTGTGTGGGATTACCAGACTCTCCTGGGAACTACATTAAAGTGACAAAGATGATTCTGGAAGACGCAGTCCTCCGGTTCTGTCATTATTTACTCACCGTCATCATGTTGTTCCAAACCAATACAATGGAAGTCAGTGGGACAACATTGGATTCCACTGACTTTTAATTGTATGACACATTTTTTTTTTTGTATTTCGGTTTGAACGACATGAGGGTGAGTAAATGATGATGGAATGTTCAATTTTGGGTGAAGTATCCATTTAAACTTAACATTACATTTGCACTGAAAATCTTGTTCATTGTTTTGTTTATCATGGAAAGCCAATAACTTTTAAGGAATGTTAGCCACAGAAACGGGTATTACATTATGATTTTACAATCTCATTTCTCTAACACCTCCATGGTTCTGCAGTAACAGTGTTCAGCCAGTAGAGGGGATTGGCACTCTAGATGGTTGAAAACTGGCAGCCATTCCCCCTTCCGTATACACAATACCTTGTCTATTTGAATATACCTGTCCCTATTCATTAAAGCAAAGGACTATCCACTCTAGACAGCCCCTGTTGAGTCTTTTCTGTCAAGTCTTGACTTCATTCATTTGTTATTTTGGTCAAATAAACTGAATATGTGCTGTAGTAACAGAACTGGTACAAGTGATGTAAGCATAAACAGTGCCTCAAGCTTAAACAAATTGGTTTTCCACTTCCTTAAATGACTAATGCCTTTAAAGGAGTGCTGATGTGGGAGTCAAAGACTTGTGGAAGGAAGGAATCCTCTGTTGTAAACTCAATATCATCACTAAGATGCCATGTACTCAAGGAGGTCCCCTCAAGACTAAATGCTACACCTTGTCCTCCAAAAAAACACTGCCTAATTGTTGTCATATGACTGCAAAATTTGATCTCTTTCCTTTGACCTGTACAGTTGCTCTACTGCAGATAAAATACAGAGGTAAGCGGACTCGGTTACTTTAATCATTGATTGGTCGCTTGATAGGTCATGTGTATGCTGCAAAAACCCTCTCGCTGGTTGGTTTATTCTGTGCAACACTTCCTTCATTCCCTCTTGTTCTTGTGCACACACTCTAGGATGCTGTGTTAAGATTGGGGGCTTGTGAAAGGGGCAGCCCTTGGCGTATTAACAGCTGATTGGTGGTCTAGACCCAACAAAAACTCTGTTGAGAATGAAGAGGTGGTCATATCACGCTTTCAAACACTAATTTGCCATCCAGAACTCGCTCTTTTCTTTACGACACATGCACAGGCTCACATGCTAAACCATTAGACAAATGTGATGCAACGATGAGGTAATGTGAAGTCTATGCATGTGCAGATCCAGGATTTTTTTTGGATCCTGTTTTCATCATATCCTGTTTTTTGTTTGTTTGTTTGTTTTTTTATATGTTTGTATTTCAGTGAAGTATGCATTTGGATACAGATCACCATTTTTCACTTTGCGAAACACTGTTATAATTGGTTAAACAGCCCTTTATAAAAATTAGCTCCAAATTTGAGCTTGTTTGTTGTCTGTGTTCTTCTGCCATCACGGCACACCATATATCAGGCTCACCGGCCTCCATTTAATCCGATGGATAAAAGATTAATCCATCCACCATTTCTTTAGAAAACTCTAATCCGCAGTATGTATATAATACAATTATACATTTTTATTGGTCCTTTTATCCAAAGCCACTCAGTAATGTCGGACCCCAATTTTCTACAGTTGGGTTTATGTTTTATTGGAGTCGACCAGATGTACCTTTTGATCAATGGATGCCGCCTTGAGTTGGACCGCTGAATCTCCCAATTTGGCCCTCCTCCTGAAGCCCACCCTCTTGCGTAAGATCAGTCAACCCCCCTCCATTCCAATGCAGGAAGACCACAAACAACTCCAGCTTGAGGGATTATGATTTCGTTTTTATTCCAAAGTCACTGAAAGTGCAAAAAGCAACTTCACATTAGACTTGACAGCATTAATGCCTGCTGCAATGGGCAGGTTATGCACAAAAAGGGCTCCATGTGGTGCCCCTCCCATTTCAGTCGCCCCCTTTTTTCATCCCGAGAGTGTTGGCGGGGCGCACTGAATGCAAAGCTGTCCGGTCGCCCCAGCGGATCTGGCCGCATGTGGATCGAATCAGAATTATCCACTAATTAACTATTTACTGGGCTCCAGAAAGGCCATAATGGACTTGATATTAAATCTTCTCAAAGTATTTAAAGTGTGCTTCTGAGTGCTCCTTCGAAGAGCCGATTCCAACGTTTTACAAGGAGGAGTGACTTAAGCTGCTGGGTCAGAGAGTTGCCTTGGCAAGGCGGCTCTCAGACGGGATTTAGGGACGACAGTGGGAAGCTGCAAGTGGAGGGCAAAGGAGATCTCCTCCAATGAGTTCCAGATGCCCCTCAGTTCCAACTTAGATAGATACTACAAGCTGGAGTATTCTCTGTGAGGCTTAAACCTGGCTCTATTTTAATGGAGATGGACGGCTTTATATGTGGAAAGTTAAATCGCACGAATCTTATAGGTCCAGTTTGTCTTTTTATGTGCTACCAAAGATTGATTTCAAAAAAAAAAAGGCCAGCTAAGTTTTGATCAGATGACAATGAGGGCTCTTTTTAAGTGATCCTAGATTTATCAGATGGGATTTGGTTAGGGAGAGTTTTTCAGTTTTTAAAAGCATATTAAAATACCAAATGACACTTCCTGTACTTGAACCCAGTCAAAAACAGAACCGCACACCATTGAAGTTATGTATAATAATTTACTATAATATAATTAATTTATTTAATATAACTTGCTCATGTATCCCATTGTATACTATTGCCACTTTATGGGATTCATTCTTGGACTGTGTATCACTCATGTAAATCAAAATGTTTTTGTAGCATTTCAAAGACCCAGAATCATGTTCTCATTTCCTCCCTTGCCTTAGATCTGCTTGGTTTCATCAGCAGTTGAGTTCTTCTCTACAATCAATACCCTGGGACCCATTCAGAGGAATCAGCTGCATTCCCCAATTGTCTTTCAATATCCCTTGTATTTTTAGCACAAGAAAGTAATATTTTGTATGACTGTTTTCCCTTATGTTCTAAAAAACTGCTTTATACAAATCAACTCGATTTTACTTGTTTGTAGTTAAATAAAGTAAGAATATCACATCATCTAGCACTTCTGTTTATCCATGAATCATAGATGAAAACATAGTTTAGCAGACACTCTTATCCAATGTGACTTTAAAGAAGTCCTTAAGTTTTTATGTGAAAACATTACATTCAGTGTAGCATAGCATATTTCTTGATGCATCGTTATAAAAAACCTGATTTGACCTAAACAAAATTCAGCGATCATTTATCTATTTATTTTTATTTTATTATTAATAATATTGTTATGGCTGATAACTGATGTATTAAAATGAACATTATTTTGTAATTAATCTGTTAAAAAAAAAATCCTTAGATATTAGAATTATTTTAGACTGGTTTTGAGTAACAGCTTGACAACAAGACAAACCCCTTAATAACACATCAACCCACGGTTCACAAAAACCACAGCTGGAATTTTACCATCTAACAATCAGGTGAGTTGAAATTTGAGTGTTGTCTGGATCATTATTAACATGTTGTTAGTTATGTTAATTAACCATCATATAGGCCTATTTGGTTTCTATGGTCTGTTCAAACAGGAGGTCTTTTGTAATCTCTAAAAAGGTACAGCTTATTCAACATGTGCAAACAACTGAAATACCTGTGGAGAAAATTTGTTACATGATGAATTAACTGTCTCTTTTTGTCAGATTTGTCAACTTAAATGACAGTTTGAGTAAAATCACCACTATATGTTCCCTTACCACATCCTGTTTTCCTTCATTAGAATCACAGTGCTTACCAGTGATACCCCATCCTTTTTTAATTTGACTTGTTGTGGCTGCCTGCCCACGAAGGCTGTTTTACATTGTCGACCTCTTAAGGATTTTCCAACCTAGCCTAAACTCTGTTCTCTATTCTTTTCTTAATGATCATTTTTAGGCTTCCATCTGGTTGCAAGGAGCTTTTCTGATGTCGCATTGCACTAATCAAACAAATTCAGACAATGATTGGTGCCAAACTCATAACTCAAACACGTTGCTTCTAGCACTTATTGTTCAACTGGCCCTACAATCCATTTCCAGATACAGTCCAACAAAAATGGAGGAAAGGTATAGGAGGAAATCCAAGACCACTAAGATAAAGATTTCAAGGGTATTTTCTCAGTGAGCTTTATTTTGAGCTGTAGGTCTGATCTGTATTTAGTTTTTTTTTTTACCACAAATATCATTTTTATCATTTGATTATGGAAGAGGTGTTTTAATATTTAATAGCTTCATTGTTGTGATTGCATTACAAAGAAATAGTAGCAATTGCATAGCATCAGTACATTAGCAATTCCAGATACATTTTATATATATATATAAAATTGAAAAAATACCTTTTTTGTTTAAAACTTTATTGCATTATTAGGAAATAATAAGGATCTCTTAGTAACACCCAGTAAATAACTAATCTTTGGACTTGGCACATGTTTTGCACACTCTTAACATTACAAGAGGAAAAAAGCAGCCTCATTAACTAAGTCTGTTTAGGTTAACTAACAACTAAACTTCTCAATATAATCCACTGACTTTTTTGCACTCAATACAAAAAGTCTCCCAAGTGTAGCAAAATGCAGTTGGCACATACACATGTTGTGCTATATACAAAAATTCAGCACTGATAAGGTTCCTCTTAAAGGGACAGTTCGCCCAAAAATTAAACTTCAGTCATTATTTACTCTACCTCATGTCATTCCAAAATTGTATGACTCTCCTCCGAAAAAATATATATTTTGAAAAATAATCTCTTTTCAAGTCAATGGGATCCAATGTTGCATTAAACACCCATTGACATTCGCTACAGTATATGAACAAATACAGCTGACCCATTTAAAAAAAAAAATCTTCTTTTGTGTTTCACGGAAGAACAGCTTTGGAATGACATTTTCATTTTTAGATGAACTATCCCTTTAATGCCAACACTAGTGCATTACGTTGGCTGTTTGTGCTTGGTTTCACCACCTGCGCATGAGCTACAACTCTGATCTCAAATTCAAATAAATATACAGTGCCACAAATTGTGGGCTTCCTATACTATGAGGGTAAATAGATTTATGGCTTTGCTTTACAATTTAGCATCATGGCTGTAAAAATAATCTCATTGCAGCTGTTGTTCACAGAGAGTTTGTTTCTCTAAGCTGCAGAGGAATATAGTTGTAGACGGTGGCTGTTTAACTGTCTGTCCAGTGAGGCCCAACACTGCTCAGCCCTGTTTGGAACTGATAGGCTGATTCTCGTGTTGAAGTAGGGCTATGGTTCGGATAGCCTGTGAAATCCCTTTGTGAACGTAATGGCGACCCAGGCTTCCTATGAAAAAGCGAGGAATGTGCTCTGTCACGGGGGGCGGGGCCGGAGGGGGAGGAGGATGCTGAAGATGCCGTCGGTGGCAACACCCGCTGTGTGGTAAACGCGACTAGGTCGGGAGGTGCTGGATGTGGACGCTGCATGGACGATGAGTGGTGGGGAACCGTGGAGGCTGTGCTGTTGAAGTGTGCAGTGAAGGGCTGGTATTGCACAGACTCCACAGTTTGCATGCCGTAGCGAGGATACGGCTGCACTGACGCCCACATATTGCAGTTCAGTGACGGGGCAGGGAGGTCATCGGTACCCACTGCGCCCCCGGCCTCTCCCTCCATTCCTCCATACATGCATGCCTCTCTAGAACCTAAAGCCTCGCTGCAGTATGGATGGGACAGCAGGGGTGGATCGTAGGAAGGAGGGGAGCGGAAGTAGTGCTCCTCAGAAACCGCAGAGGCTGTTGTGTCAAGATAGGGTCGTTTGCATCCCAGTTCCAAATGTCTTGTGTTATCTAGAAGAAAATATCATATTTGAATCCACAAGGTTTGGAAATGCAATAGATTTTGAAAACTGCACTTTAAATATGTTATGCTATGTTAATGTTATGTTATGTTATGTTATGCTATGTTATGCTATGTTATGCTATGTTATGCTATGTTATGCTATGTTATGCTATGCTATGTTATGCTATGTTATGTTATGCTATGTTATGCTATGTTATGCTATGTTATGCTATGCTATGTTATGCTATGTTATGTTATGCTATGCTATGCTGTTATGCTATGCTGTGTTATGTGTTGTGTTATGTGTTGTGTTATGTGTTGTGTTATGTGTTGTGTTATGTGTTGTGTTGTGTGTTGTGTTATGTGTTGTGTTATGTGTTGTGTTATGTGTTGTGTTATGTTATGTGTTGTGTTGAGTGTTGTGTGTTGTGTTGAGTGTTGTGTTGTGTTGTGTGTTATGTGTTGAGTGTTATGTGTTGAGTGTTATGTGTTGAGTGTTATGTGTTGAGTGTTATGTGTTGAGTGTTATGTGTTGAGTGTTATGTGTTGAGTGTTGTGTGTTGAGTGTTGTGTGTTGAGTGTTGTGTGTTGAGTGTTGTGTGTTGAGTGTTGTGTGTTGAGTGTTGTGTGTTGAGTGTTGTGTGTTGAGTGTTGTGTGTTGAGTGTTGAGTGTTGTGTGTTGAGTGTTGAGTGTTGTGTGTTGTGTGTTGTGTGTTGTGTGTTGTGTGTTGTGTGTTGAGTGTTGAGTGTTGAGTGTTGTGTGTTGAGTGTTGTGTGTTGTGTGTTGTGTGTTGAGTGTTGAGTGTTGTGTGTTGTGTGTTGTGTGTTGTGTGTTGTGTGTTGTGTGTTGAGTGTTGAGTGTTGTGTGTTGTGTGTTGAGTGTTGAGTGTTGAGTGTTGAGTGTTGAGTGTTGAGTGTTGAGTGTTGAGTGTTGAGTGTTGAGTGTTGAGTGTTGAGTGTTGAGTGTGTTGAGTGTTGAGTGTTGAGTGTTGAGTGTTGAGTGTTGAGTGTTGAGTGTTGAGTGTTGAGTGTTGAGTGTTGAGTGTTGAGTGTTGAGTGTTGAGTGTTGAGTGTTGAGTGTTGAGTGTTGTGTAATGCATTTAAATACAGCAAATACATTTTGATTTATGATGCCTAAATTCAATTCATGCATTTAAAATTATTGTTTTGAATCATTTTAAATGCTACAAGTGAATTTAGGCATCGTACGGTTTTCATTTTATTTGGATGATTATATCAGTCATCAGTGTTATTAAAATATGAGTGCTTTTAAATGTAAACTTTTAGTGAACGTTAGATGACTGCACAGGTAATCTAAATGTAAACAATACAGGAAATGAGCATAGCTGATATCGATTATATAAAAAAAGGCAGATAGCTATTGACCAATAACCGATATACCAATATTGTGTGTTCTAAGTCAGGATTAACAAGTCTTTGGTAAATAAGGTGGTTGCCACTGCGCTGTACCTCTGTGCTTAAAGCAGTGGTAAAGAAGGCTGGATTCTCTGCTAGATGGGAAGGAGTGAGAGTGAGCTTCCTGGGAATCAGAATTCGGCAGGGGGACGCCACTGTCATACTGATAGTGAGAAACCACCTGTGAGTGGCTACTCAGCACACCTGTCCCCAGTTTTCCTGACAGATGGCCATGTGATGAGATAAGCCGCTGCCGGACCATGTTCTTAGAAATCACAGGGTAATCTTTCCTAGGAAAATGGGCACTTGATCAGTAAGACTACAATCTTTGGTACATTATGCAGCATATTTTAAATGATAATCTTACCCTTGAAGTCTGGACACACGCAAATCGCCCTCGTCGCTGCCACGGAAACCTTTGGCAAAAGGATTGTTCTCAATTTTTAACTGGGTGATCTATGAAGAAACAAACAAGTTAGCAATTGTAGTGTGCTGTACAAATAACTGCATGTGATTGTGAGACTATTGTGTTATGGGCAGGTTCTAATGGTACCTTATGGTTCTGATAGGATGTAACGGAGATGAACGCTGTCTCATGGAAGACATGAGTACAGTAGGCTGTGTTCTTAGAGCCAAAGGCATTGTTCTCATCAGCTTTCACAATGTGCAACCTGGGCTGGTATTTGTGCATTGAGTTCAAGATGATCTGTGAACAGAAATGCAAGCCTACATTAGGATAGATTGAGAAAGAGACATTTTCCATTATTTTGCACATGAAAAAGTAATAATCTCATTAGTAATCATAGGTATTTGCATGTAAAGTTTGGTTCAAGCACATTTCATACATTTGAAATTTACATTATTAACAGACTGACAGCACTTTACGTGTGAACAACTTTAGAGACCTTACGTTGACAGAATATTGAATTAATGGGTTGAATTTGATTTATTTTATTGAGCTCTATAAAATATTAAAATATAGCCATACAAATATATGTGATATACATATTTAGTTTAAAATATTGATAATTGTAATATAATATTTAATATATTTTATTTTGGCAAAAGTTTACATTTAAAAGTTTGGGTTGTAGTATTTTTTTATGTTTTAGAAAAAAGTGTTCTATGCTCACCCAGGCTGCAGCTGCATTATTTGATCAAATCAATTCAAATTCTAGATTCAAAAATTCATTCTAATATGCTGATTTAGTCCTTAAGTAACATTTCTTGTTATTATTATCAATGACAATAAGAATGGTAGTCTATATAGTAAATATATTTATTAGATTCATTATTTCTAAAGCTGTGCATATGTAAAAACCTGTATGAATGATCTGATCAATATTTTCAGAAAATATCCAAATGTACAAAACTACATTGACCATTAATGAAGCTGTTGATGTACAGTATATGTTAGTTAATGTGACCGCATCAATACATATGCCAAGAGGTTTTGTTCTGTTATATGCAAGTATTCCAACTGGATCCTTTGTGTATGTGTGTTTGATCATAGTGTTCTAGCAGCACCAGTCTGCTCAGTGTTTCAATGTTTCTGGTGTTCAGTGAAGCGTTTAGTTAGGGTCATCCCCAACACAGATCTGTCAGGGCCAATGAGCATCAGGGCCTTTCCCTTTGTTATGTCGACTCTCAGACAGAGAGTGAGGCAGCTCCTCGTTGCTGCACTTTTCGGAGAGGAGTTAGGAGCACTAGTGCACAGAGGGCAACCCCAGGTCAATCCCCCCATCACAGACACAGACGGTAGCCTCAGCCAAATGAATGGTTTGTGCGCTTCATTTGGTGAGTGCAGACACATGTGACCTTTGCCTGGTTGGCTGGCTGGCGTCTTGAGGTAATACCATGTGATGCAAACTGCATTGATGATTCAGATACAGGGATGTGTGCTGTCCAAGTATATTAATCAAGCACCTTTGTCAGATCAATGCAGACTCCGAGGCTGCCTTTCATCTTAATGTAAGATCTATTTTTGGGGATTGTGTCATGTGACCTTACAGCTAGATGGCTTTGCATCGAAAAAATTCCTTTGCGTTCAGTCCACAGCAAGTTGCTTATAAATATCTTTGGGTGTTGGGTGTCTGTGCGGTCAGTGGTGTAGCAAAAGAAGTGAAGACATAAATAAATCACAATTTAAAAGTAGCTGTATAGTTGAGTACACTAAAACAGAAGTATTTCAATTTGGTCATGAAAAGAACTGTTTTCTATTTCAATATATTTTAAAAGTATAATTAATTTATAATGTATTCCTGTGATGGCAAAGCTGAATTATCAGCATTACTACAGCCTTCAGTTGCACATGTTCCATCAGAAATCTTTCTATGATCAGAAAATTATATTATCAATTTTGAAAACAAATTTTGCTGCTTAATATTTTTGTGGAAACCTGATACTTTTTTTCAGAATTCATTGACTAATAGAAACAGCTTTTTTAATATACATCTTTTGTGAGATTATAAATCTACATTTACATATAATATAAACATATTAAAATAGTTTTTTTAATCTTACCCCATACTTTTGAAAGGTAGTCTGTCATGGGTTTCACAAAAATATTAAGCAACAAAGTCAAGTCAAGTCAACTTTATTTATATATCGCTTTAATGCAGATCGTATCTAAGCAGATTTACAGTGAAAAACAGGAACATAATGATCAGTGATGAAAACAGAATTCAGTGTTGATTTAGTTTGGTTCAATAACTAAAATTGGTAAATTATGAAATTAATTCATATACAGTATAAAGCAGCTCTGCAGAAAACAGTGATGTCATTATCCAGCTCAGTTCAGTTCTCTTCTCACCCAATAGTGTCAGTGCAGTCAAATCAATAATATTGCTGAAAGCTAAGAACTGTTTATAAACTGTATATATATATGACTTCCTTTATATGTTTATTTAAAAAAAAAAATGGTAACACTTAAGTTTAGGGTCCAATTCTCACTATTAACTAGTTGCTTATTAGCATGCATATTACTAGGATATTGGCTGTTTAACTATTAATAAGCAGTAATTAGGAGTTTATTGAGGCAAAATTCATAATAGTGAGAATTGGACCCTGATCTAAAGTGTGACCAAAAACTTGTATTGGTTGTCAGTCATAACATTAAAAATAATGATCAGCACAATTGTAATATCTGTGTATAAAGCTTCAGTGTATGTTTTGACTGTGGCTTGTGTTGGTGCACTATATGGCTACAGTGGTGGCCTGTGTTGGGGCTCTCAGCCAGCCGTGGTGTCCCTGCTGTTGTGGGCGTCAGTAGAGCTTAGCAACCTCTTTCCCTGCTCATTACTCGCCCTTATCACTTCCTAGGCATTCAACTAATCCTGACAGGCCAACTTTGTGTCGTTCTGACAGGTTATGAACCTAATGAGCTTGTTTCTGATGTTATTGCATCAGACAAGCTAGGTCCACGGGCTCCTTTGGGCAGTGCTGCCATGGTCAGAATCCTCACCTCTGCTCCACTGTTTCTCTTTCTCTTTAGAAAGTAGGAGACTCTCAAGATGACCCTAACCATAGCTCTCACATGAGGTGTATTCATTCTGAACCAAACCGGACCTTGCAAGTCAAATTTAATTTTAAGGAAGTTCACAAACTGAAATTGTGTAAATGTCATTTTTCACAAGAAAATTTTCATTTTAAACTTGTTGGCTTGACAGCCTTGCTTGAATGTTTAAAAAAGTGTTACAGACAGACAGACAGATTTATGGAATTATGTTACGGAAAAACTTTTTTTTTTTTTTTTTTTTGACCATTTTCACAAAGAGTTCATGAATATTTTATTATCTGAACATGCAATATATCAAAAGAAAGAACAGACTCTGCTTTAAAAAAAAAAAAGTTTTAATATAGCTTCGTGAGTTCTTTTTTTTATCAAGACTTGAATATGGGTAAGCAATATTTTGAGCAAAAAGCTGAGAAAATCACGTTTTTGTCAGACTGCATCCAGATTGGATTCAGAATGATGATCAAAACATGCAGTGGATCGAGTCCATCAACACCCCTAATGCTTGCACAGTCCTATAGAACTGAAATGGGTCGACATTTCATTTTAGTAACAGGCAGTTTTGATTTATATACTGTTTAATTTTTACATATGCATATGATTACATATGATATGTTTCCCGAAAACACGGAAAGCCGGAAAATTCCGTCAATGGCGGGGAAGCGTTGTCTCACAAATGAAGGAAATTTCCATCAATGGCGGGGAAAAGAAAAATTTCCAAGAATTGTATTACCTGTTCTTTGAATTGCAATTCAGTAAATCCCACATTCGGTCATTCTAGTTCAACTTCCTGTGGGCTGTGGCTAATTCAGCTTACTTATAACAGAAAGGCTTTTTATGTTCTCAATCAATAGCACAGTATTCATTTTCAGTGAGAATCAGTCTAATGTCTACATTTAAAGTCAGTATGAAATCGTCATTTTTAATTAAATGTCATTACTAAATCTTCTGGTGAAAATAAATATTTCTTTAATTATTTTGTCCACTTAAACGGTAGTGTATACTTTCTTTTGCATTCAGTTCGTGAACCAAGCCCCTGCCCTACTTTTTTTCCCGATAACCTTGTATGTACAATGCAAAAAAAGATGTTTCCACGATTTTAAGCAAAAATTGTGTACCACCTAGTCTACCTTGTAAGTCTCTCTTCTTTGCACACTGCAAATCGCACATTTTAATATCAAACCTCAGATTTTGGACACTCACATGCCCGAAAGGATCAAGGTGGTTGTTTGTGAGCTTCAGCTTTTGGAAGGAGACCAGCTGTCTCATCCAGTGGGCCCCTGTTGCAGGAGAGTCTGGGTGGACGTAGAGTCTTCCAGGCATGGCAGGCTCTGCTTTTCCTGCCACCATCCTATGGAGAAGAACAAGAGCATGTTTTTTTTTGTTTGTTTTTTTGACACGAAAAGGCACTAGCAACATTTGCAAAAGACCTATAGCTTACAGTTGTTGGTTTGGTGGGGTGAATTAGGCTCAGTCCCCCAGAGTTTCTTTTAGTACTACATAGCTTTCCGGCACCTCTGACATCATGCCATAGCGCTTTTAAAAGGAAACCTTTTTTTCAGTGTCACGCAAATTCTATAGGATATAGCAGCAGGCTACAGAAAGGCTTTATGCAGAACATCTGCGCATTAATGATCAGAGCACGAGAGGTTAGGTCCAAAACATTTTGGGAATACTTCCCAAAGACTGGTGGCTGCTTTGACCAAAACATCACTGCTAATTGTGTGCCTTGAAGGTGTCGCTGAAGATCTCCAGAACCGATGCTGGCAAATGGTGGAATTCCAGTCTATCCCACAGATTTTGAAAAATGCTCATAAAATGCTCGGTCTCGTGACAAAACATGCAGTTCATTGAGATGTGCGTGCCATCGTTATTTTGTTTAGTTTTTTTCCATGCTGGATACATGCAGATCTGACTTATTTGTGGTGCCAATGGTTGCATGGGTGAATAGTGCGTATATCTAGTGGCATTGCCAGAGGTGCAGGGTCAAAAAGAGGACAGCATGCATAACCCAGCTGTTTTAAGCCCATTGGTTTTGACAGACTGCCTGCTGTGGCCTACAGTTATTAACTGTGTGCTAATGACAATCCACAGCCAGAACTAGCATTGCATGGATAAACTGATATAGACTGCATATTGTTTGCTTATAAATAATTAATTTGAGTTTCCTTCAGTGTTGGCCTTTGCAAACATGTTTAATTGGATCAATTATCATTTTAAGAAAAATGTTGGAAACAAGGCCAGTGCAGTCTTTTTGTGATGGGATTTAATTATTTACCAACATTATATTCAGTATCGCAAAGTATTAGTAAACTTTTGACAATCATTACTTATAATATAATTATAAAGAATAATACATGTATTTTAATATTAATAACTATAAAATTCCCTTTTAGTGTGTTAAAAAGTGTGTATCTGTACTGTGGGTATGGATTGCGGCATTTGTCCACTCATGTCAACAAATTAAGAAACATAGATTGGAGGAGACAGCAGAATATAAAACATACTCATTTTTGTTTCTTTGCAGTGTAATCTGGATAAGTGTTTGTCCAGATGCCTCAAGCGAACGGTCACTGTTCTGATCCAGTCACTTTTGCTATTGCGTGTTACAGCTGAATTTCCAAAGGCTTAGAGTATCCTTAAACAACTTTCCAGAATCTGTTCCTTCTAATTACACTGTTGCGAGTCAGAAGGAATGTCGTCTTCTGCAGAAACATTAAAGATGGACAGAGGAACGTTAACTCACCACTTGTTGTCACAGAACTTGTACCGATGGTCATCAGCTGGAATGATGTCAGTTAATAGGATGTATTTGGTTTTTGGGTTCATTCCTGTGACTTTAACTTTGTAGCTGGGGAACATCCGCCTAAAGAGAGTGCAAATGATGTCATCAGGGTTTAAAATAGTGCCTTACCATTGAACCACATAGAAAAGCTTCACAGAGCTTCATCGTTGTACATAGTGAGAAATAAATGTATTAATTAGTTTAGTACTTTATTTCATTTTACTAATCATTTTTTATTTATTTTTTATTTTTTATAACGGCAACCAAGTTGTTTTTATTCACGTACTACTGTGCTTTTGTCCCTAAATGCCATTTAGATCTAACTTGAAAACTTGGTGTTAATGCGCTTTTGTGCTCAGAGAGGTCATTCTCTTTCAATCGCATCTACGCAGGCTTATCCCATTTGTGTCATTCAGGTATCTCAATGCCATCTTTATTGCTCACTACAGGAACAGCTTTTTCCTCCGAATGTCTTAGGGCCGGGTTGCGTGTGCAACAGCTGAGCACTGACAGTAAGCATGGATGAGACCGTCTTATCGGCTCTTTCGAGGGTTTTAACAGGCCTTAAGTGCAAGAGAATCACGGGAAGTGTTTGTTTTGGGCGGATGAGTACACGATTAGTGATCAGATAACAGCTTAACCTGTTTTTAGGACAGATTAGTTGTTTAAGAGGCACAAAAGGTCACTTAAATCTCCAAGAAGGCTGCGTGCTCAAGCATCCCCAGACAGCTCTGCAAAACATCTCACTCAAACGGCTCTACCATAAAAGGTTACGCTTCAAAAAAATTCATAAAACCTAAAGCATAAAATGTAACTGTTATCCTCGACAATCCCATATAAGGAGTCATGATCTGTACCTGGTACTGATTTGCTTTGGGGCAGATATATATTTTTAGGGATTGACTCTGTTTTGAAAGAGCCGCTCTATAAAATGTGGGATCTCCATTTTGTTCAGATACAGGAGAAGTTGAGATGACAGACAGAATATGCTAATATAGCAGACGCAGTCATAAAACAAATCAATAGAGCTACCTTGAGTAACCTCTTCACATGAAAAATCCAAAAGTTGCAAAAAGATTGATTCCCCTTATAAACTCTGAGTGCTTTTTTAATGGCAGGTCTTTTAAACAGCGGGCAGCTAAACAGCCTCATTGCACCAGAAAAGTTCCACTGCAGTGCATTACTTTTTGGGGGGGGTGGCTTCCACCAGCAGTCCTACACTTATTACGGCAAATAAATGTGCCCTGAGCTGAATCATGTCATTGCATTTACAAATGCACAACTGCTCAGGCCTGCACTGTGTAAAAAGTTGCCCTGAAAGCACTAGCTCTAATACCCAGAGGAAGAGCTCTATGTCTGGCCCAGGCCTGCAATCCAATCAATGTAAATCACACTGGGCAAGACACTGGTAAAGAGGTGCTTTAAGCCATCAGGAACATCTTAAACAAACCTGTTCACAAGGCTACGCTCTGATGATGATGTCTTTCCCTATTCTTCTGTCAGTAATTAAAAAAATTGACAAAATCTTGTTTCATTTTTGGTTCGACAAAGAACAAGAAGGTTTAATTAGGTAACATTAGTCAATGCCATTACTAACTAACAATGCAATTGTAATGTTTTTATTCTAATTGTATTTTTTAAATCTAGGTTTATTATAAATATGCATAATTAAGTTGCTTATATTTATAAATATGCTATTCAGTTCAACACATTTATTGGTATATGTAGAAATTAACATTAACCTGAATGCTGGAAATCATATATCATAGATCACAGGTAACTAATAATGAACAAAATAATCATTATTATTATCAAACTGTAACTTCTTGCATTAAATTAAACCTACTGTAAAATGTTACCTTAGTATTACATTAAACATCACAAGAGTTCTTGTATGTACTTTTATGTAGGCCAACTGAACATATACATCTAAAATAAATTATTCATGTTAAGAAAATTCAGTTAGGAAAAATTAACCAGTATTTACAGTACTAACAGTGAGGATGTAATAAATCTTGAGTAAAACACATTTACTCAAGACTCACATGTAAACACCTGAGGGATGTGTAATGCTCTTTCCATTTATGCAATACTTTGACATAATGGCTGCCACAGTAGATCACATTGCACATGTCTAAAGGGGTCTTACAGTGGCTCTGTAACTGTATTCTGTTGCTGTATGTAGTCATGTTGGAGCGCTGTCCTTGGCATGGGAACAGCTGTGTGCACCATTTACTTTACTGTATAAACGGCGTCTTGTTGCTTGAAGGGATAGATCACCCAAAAATGTCAATTCTGTCATAATTTAATCACCCTCATGTCCTTGCATATGACTTTCTTCTGTGGAGCAAAAAAAGAAGATATTTTATGAAAAATGTTGCTTTTTCATTGGGGTCCAATGTTGTTTCTTCCAAATATCTTTGTGTGTGTGTTCCGCAGAAGAAAGTCATACAGGCTTGGAATGATATGAGCGTGAATAAATGATGACAATTGTATATAATTTTTTTGGTATATATTACGTCAAGTTTTAGATATCCTGACAATATCTATGGGAGTGAAATTTATTTCAAGTGATATAGTTAGTTTTTTTTTAGTTATCTTAGTAAAAGCACTGTTTATGGGTGGGCCTGCGCTTCAGTGTATATGTGTAAGGACGACAGTGAGAAATGGCAAGTATGAAAGTGTATCATATCGGTGTCAGCATGTGCATTATGGCAGCTGTTTCTTTTAGCGTTCTTGCGCGCCTGCTCTTTCAGTGATTCATGCTATCTGAAGAGCGCCTAGATCAAAAGAAGCTAGATGATAAAGCAAGAGGGGTCCTTTAGGGCCTGGGAGATGCGATTGAACAGAGCACCATGCTTCACTCATCAGCCTCGCTGATGCTTACTCTGACGGGCTGTGTACAAGTAACACCAGCCGGCAGCTTTCAATAGTCATGTTTAGTGCTTAGTACAGGGCCACAGATGTGCACAATAACAAGATGAGTTGTTGTAGCAGAGTTCAGCTCAGTTTCACCTCTATTTTTTCCTCGGAGAGATATTTTGGGTTCAATACAAGTCAAGCTCAGTCGACAGCATTTGTAGCATAATGTTGATTACCATAAAAAAAAAGTGGCTTGTAAAATTTGACTTGCAAAAATCTAGGTTACGATGAATCACTTACCTTGGAAGTACATGAGTCCAATTTATGAAAGGATTTAAAAGCAGAAATATCAAGTTTGTCATTTTATTGATGTGCGTAAATCTGTTTTTTGAGCTGTAAATCACTTTTAAAAGATTTTAGGGTTAGAGTTGGATATAACTTTACACAGAAAAGGTTAGCATTTTTTTTAAACTAAATTTATGTTAACACACATTGTGTTTATGTTGAGTGGCTAAACTATTGAAACTGAGCATTTTAATGTTTACATATTGCGCCACATTTACTTTCACACTAAGTGCATCCCTGTAACCTAGATTATGGCTTTTTTTAAAAGAAGGGGATTCATTTTCATAGTAATCATCATCATGCCACAAATGCGATTGTTGATTGTGCTTAAATTGTACTGAAGCAAGACTATTTCTTTAACACTATGTATGACCCACTTTCTCTGCATCGCAAGTAGAGATAGTCGTATGACAGGGGGATTGTTTTTCAATGTTCATTCTAAATTCAATCTCTTTTTGATTACAAAAACTGCTATAGTCTTCAGGTGTGACATACATTTTTTTCAATGATATTATTCTTTGGATTTTCGACTTATTTGTGCAATTCACAGAAGCAAAATACTGTCATATGCAATTTTTGTTACTATTGTAGACCCAATGAATTGTATATAAGAGTGCATTCTTCTTTAGCGTAAACCTATACTGTCAAACTGCATTTACCGTGCAGACATGGCTGAAGCCTGCTATGTAACACAAGACTACGTTGAGAATCATTGCATGAAATTGGCCCCAATTTTGTGTAATGGGACCCATCGTGAAGAAACCTGGTGAGTTTTCTCAAGATTTACAATTCAGTGAATGGCTGTCTAATATCCTACAAGTCATATCCCCCCACTAAAATAAAATGAAACGGTTAAAAGCTCTTCCTACTTCATGGCTCGATTGACATATTGACATATCTTTAACAGAGCCTGGTGTCCATTATACACTAAAGTATGTAAAATGAAATGAGCCCATCTGTTGTTGGAACTATGTGGAAGTACAGTCTCCTGTTCTGTGCACAGCTGTCTGACTGAACAGTGCTTTGCTCTTCAAAGGGTTTAAGGATTCTCGGAGCACTTTATCAGTTGGACAGGGGGAAGCCCATCCCTCACAATGTTACAGCATTAAAGAAAAATTGTGGTGACCTTTTGCATTTTCCACAGAGAAGCGCTGAGAAACTGCTGGCTAAGACTGGCAGAGAGCATTGACTCATTCTCTGCTTAATATCCAGGGTCCTGCTCTTAATCCACAGGGCACATTAAATCTAACACACGGGGCAGCCGTTTGTGTTTTCAATTAGATATTTGTAGGCACAGGAATTCAGCCTTGCTTTCCCTTGGTCACATAATATTTTATAAATATTCTATTAAAAGCACTTCATCTTTTCATTCGACTGAGCCTCTTGGTAAAAGAAGGTTTCACATTTGCATTTCTTACTAGAAGCGAGATGGCCTAGTTATGTTTTCGTTTCCCTATTGCAAAACCACTTTTCTCTCTCTCTCTCTGTGTGTGTGTGTGTGTGTTAAAGTCTAAAATCGGGTGGATGGAAATGCCGCTCTCTTCTTGCCTGCCTGCTTTGGTGATGATCATCTCAGTTCCGGCCTCGTGGAACTTCTTCCATAGTTCCCTGTCGTGAAGAACCACTTTGATGTTTTCGATGTTCTGAAAGTACAGGCACAAAAAAAAGATAAATGATAATGAGTCATTTTTTAATGAAAAAATGGCTATTAATATTGCTCAAATGAAAAGAGAAAAATATGAAATTCACAATAAACTACTATAATTTATTTTATCTTGCTTTATCATTAAATCTTTGTTATGTTACATTACATCTCATCGCAGAGGTAAAATCTACAAGTCACTCAGGACTCTAAGGATTAAAAGGATCCAAGTGATTGGCTACCTTGTCAGGCTCATTGTTCTGGGGAATGCTGGGAGTTGTAGGCAGGCCCAAATGTGAGGAATCACTGGCAAGCTCAGGACGCCCACCCAACTGGGCCACGGTCATACCTTCATCAGCCACAGCTGAGGCCTTCTCCTGTAGCATTTCTGTAAAATCACAGAAATATTACTTTAATGATGACTACGCAATGTAACTTTCAGAATAGGACAAATTATTTTAGATTATATCGAATTATAACCAGGGGTTTTCCACTTTTTTGAAAAAGAAATCATAGAAAATGAAAAATAGAAAACCATAAAATATACTTTGAGATTATGATGCTAAGAAAATAATAAACTATATATTTTTTTAGTGTCTTAAAAAATTAGAAAACGAGCTAACGGAAAAAAACTAACTTCATGCCGTGTTTTTAACACAAGCTAAAAACCTAATGATATATGTATAATGAAAATACCACAGATGCCATAGTTCCTCTTTGTTCTCTCATAGCCTGCTCTAATTGATTATACACAGAGAGAGACAAGACATGGGCTGCAAAATTTGAGAAATAACGTACATTAACATTTACATTTCGTGAGGGAAAGTCTGTATAACATGGCCTGGCCAATTCATTTCAAGGAAAAGGGTCGAGATCCGTTTGTTCTGAAGTATCGCAAGATTAAATATTTACACTTCCAGCATTCGGGCACCTCGGTTTTATGGAAGCGTGCTAAACACTGCTGATTCCATTAAGAGAGGTCACAAACTTAGGCCCGCTCTCACGCCCCTTCTCTGCTCACGCTCAGACATCACACCAAAGGTATGTCTCATTACTGTAGTACAACACACTGCCTCCAGAATGCTGCCTATCTGCACGGCGGACACCAAACCGCTCTCATGGTGAAAGCCACCTCCTCCCACCCGCTCCTAATCTCACGCATGTAAACAATGTGAGTGTGCGCCCTTCAGATAAAAGGAGAAGAGCGGGATTCCGTGTAAACTCGGGCAGGCATTTGCCAAAGCTAATAAAGATAAAGTCTGACAGGCACAGTGAGGCTACAGCAAGTCAACCCTGGACTTTTCCAGTCCAAAATGTGCCTTTCACTTACACTGTTTAACTAAGCCCAGTGAGCGAGAGATCTGTTTACATCTCTGTCACCCCAGACATATAATCCGCTAAACTATTCCTGGCAGATACTGCTGTGTGCACACTGGGGTTTGCTGGCTATTTCCAGTGTGTTGTCCAAAATGTTTGACACCAACCAAATTTTGACTTATCGCTTCTTATCAAATTTTTAAAAAGTAATAATAATACAATTGTTTGAGGATGGACTGCACTATTTGGCCATGATTTTGTGGTCAGAATTTACCCATTCATTGAAATACTTTTTTGGAAACCTGGAATAATATCGTGCCTGGTAGGGGGAGGGTGGTGAATACCGTTTTGATGCAGGTTATAATAGCGGCCCAGTATGATTTGATCTTCCATTTTGTTCTGTACCAGAGTGGATACAATGCGTGTTAGAGAATAGGCCTGTTCACTTCAAACACAGCATGTTTTCCTTCCTACGAATGGTGATATTCTGCTATATTTCTTCAATGATACTTTGCAACACATTAGGTTTAGTAAAGTACACTTGAACCATTTTGGCTGTAGGGTTCTTATGTAATATGATTCTTTGGAGATTACGAATCACTTTGATGTTTCATTATTGGTTCCTACGATTTGTACATTGATTTCTGAGTTCTTTAAAGCACCTGTAGATGGTTTTCTAAAGCCAAAATTGTTTTGGGACTTAAAAAGGCATCAGACCATTGTATTCTAATTATAACTTTTTTTTTTTTTGCATTTGTGGGCTGTTATCCCATGACTGCTTGAATATTGTCATATTGTTATTTTGACAAACATGGTGAGAAAATGAAAAATGCTGGAAATGTGCTTGCCCCCTTCAGGTGTCCTTTAACCATTTGAATTAAATAGGATTTGACAGCTGAACAACAACAAAAATAAAAACAATAAAAGATTAAGAATTGGGTTCATTTCTAACACAAATTATTCTGTTGAATATATATACTGTAGTTTACTTTTCTAAAAGGTGTAAGATAATAGTATAATTCTTGCTATCTGTCAATGTAATCATTTTATTTTAGATGTGCTTCGCATTTTCGTTGTGATATAAAAGAGTGCAACTAATGGTACATTTGTTATTAATCATAAATATTATTATGTATATAGGCCCTATTGAATAAACCAGTCTGTGTTATAATAGGCCTACCTGTTTTTCTTGGTTTGATTAATTTTGATTTTCTTGATATGATTTAATTAATTGATTAAGTCCCAGCCCCCAAAAAACCCTAAAAGTACATTTCACCGGCTTAAAATTAAATTATTTAAACATAATTGTTTTGATTTGTTTTTAAATAAAATTTCTGTAGTTTAAATACTGTATGATAGGTATATGTGTGAATATTTTTGTTCTTTTGCATTTGTCACGCTTTGTCACGCTTTTCCGATTATCAAAATATATATATATACATTTTATTTTGCATATAAATTAAATATTAAGAAATCTGTCATTTTATTGTTTACCAAGAACTATCGCCAGCCGAATGAATTAAGCTGCTGCTTAAAGGCCTTTAGGTCTACTCCATTCATTGCGGAAAAAGGATAGATCAGGGATTGACACGAACAAGATCAAAAGTACCTGCATCATCAGATGTTCAAATTTGTGCTCCCAACAATTCATTGAAAATATTAAGCAAGCACGCACATACAGGCCGCAGTGCTTTCTTTTGAGATAAACCACATTCACACGCAGTAGCAAAAGCATCCTACATTTATAAGCAAATTTATAAGCAGTACATACAAGTATAGTGCAAATAAATGGTCTTTTAAGCGACATAATAATAGAATAAAAAGGCTACACAGTTTACATAGGCACTTCAGATTGTTTACATCACAAGCTAAGACTATGTTCAGATATTCTTAAAGAAAATTCCTATAGCCTGGGTTTTATTTATGAAGGACTGACGCCTTCTCGTTGATCACTTAATTTGAGAAAGAAGGATAGATTAACTACGTCTAATCGCATTACCGACCTCCATGCACATATAAGAGAAGGTTCATTTCGCCACACGGATATCAGAGTAGCGTGAAATGACCTAGTGAGAACAAATGTAATGTTACCTCATAAAATATTATGTTCTGAAATCCTCCATATCATTCCAACCTGCAATAATCTGTCCACTGCGACATTACAGCAGGAAGCTATAGGTCCCGGTGTGGCGTTGAGTCCAGTGCACTAGTATCTGTTCAGCATCCCCTGTATCTGATCGTGAGCAGACTGAGCTGTCTCTTCTCTCTTCCCCAGAGTCTGCTCCTGTTCAAATAGCGCCGCGAGCCGAGTGCTAACACCGGCGAGTGCTCGTCTCAGAGGCAAATGGTCACTACGTGATGTTTTCTTGGAAACACCGACTATCCACAGGACAGCTTGAATTGTTAAAACACTGGGGTGAATATCTTGGCTCATTCACTCATTCCCTCCTTCCCCCCGCGCCTCATCGCTGACGTTGCTCTCAATAACACCAAACCCCAAACAACCCTATGAGCAGGGTTGACTCAAACCAACGGTCCTCTCACGAGGAAAGCAAGTCTTCTCATCGTAAAACATGACTGGAAGACTCGTCTCCTCATTCTCTCCCCCACAGCAATAGTTTAACATGCAGGTAGCCTATTTAAAATAGCAACCTCAAGGATGAGGACAAAAAAAGAATAGCCTCATTAAGAACATTTGAAATATTGTAATTTTCTCTATATTAGGGAAATTAAGTTTCCTGTCCTCTGTGATGATTTTTTTTTTTTTTTTAATGTTTTAAATTGTTTTTGTTTTGTTTTGTATAGTTTTTTGTTTGTTTTTGTTTTTATGTTGCGCGCTAATTTTTTATTTTGGGCTAGTTCTCCACCCAGACTTGCCCCTTATAAAAAAAAAAGATATTTAAATTATGGAAATTTAACTTTGCTTCCCCAAAAGAACTTAAAAATCATATTTTAAGTCGTTCGGAATTTACGTGAATAATTAATGTAGCCTATATTGGTCTGCTTTTAGTGTAGAACTGCTGTCATTGCCATCACGCCATTTTAGACAACAATCGAGGTTTTTTTTTTTCATATCTAATTTCCATTTGCCTTTATTGGAAATTAGAAATACAGAGTAAAACATCTCAGACAGCAAAGTGACAGCTGAAGAAGACTGAAGATCATAGGCTAAATATAATTAATTTTAATATTCTTACATCATGATCTGAGAGAAGCTTTACCAATTCCTTTTACCAGTCATTATTAAAGACCATCATTATTATTATTTTATTCAGAAATAATGTTTTCTATTTCATAGTTTTTTTTACTTTTATATCTTGATGTAGGCTATTAGCAATTCCAAGACATTTTCTCCAAAAAAATTATCATCATCACATCACACACTATGCTGAAAGATTCACCGCATCACACATTATAGATGCACCTGAAGGCTGATCAAGCCTGTAATCAGATATTTATTCAATGATGTGATAAATGTAACAGAGATGAAACATTGTTTGAATGAACACCACGATCATTAGCCTCTCAAGATTTCAAGTTAGCCGAAAGTGCTTCTAATTAAACAATCACCCATTTATGCTCAGGCAAAAACAGGCTGAACGTTAGCCATGTCTTTAACATAATGTAATTTTGTCTGGCTTTATATGTCATGAGCTTTCTATCAATTTCACAGTTTAACATTGTTCCATTTTTTAGCATTTGTTCCGCTTATATGGCTCGCATGTTCGAATTTGAAATCTGCTGAGAATTTCGTTTAAACATTTCCAGTGAAATATGGTTGCGGTTTTAGAGTAAATGGGTCGAAGCACGAGGCTGAAAGATCAATAAATCACCTGGAGAAGTTCGAGGGCCGTGGGAGCCTTGACTTATATCTACTGGTGACATGTCCAAATGAATGGCAACAGCCAGAATATGTCCTTCTCAGACCCGTTTGTCATTCTCGCCAGTGTAATTTTCCAAACAGGTCATGCTATCAATGAGAATAAACGCAGGAATAAGGAAAGACGGTTTTAGGAGACAGGCCTCAGTCATGGGTGTATGATATCGGCTAGGTTTGTTTGTTTTAGCCTCAGTGGCTACAGTGATAGCATTTCGGGACCACACAGGCCTATTTTATATATTCTTTCGTCTCTAGGCTATAGGCTAGATCTGGACACACGTGTTTGGTTTATTTTAAAAGTTAATATGTAGGCTAGTCCATCCTCCTGAATTTCGCCAAAAAATGTTGACACAATGTGTGATTAAATATAGGCTATATTTGTTGGATTAATTAAATAAATAATGTAACCTGGTCCTTATAAAAAGTGTTCTGTAGTTCGTTCAAGCTTTTAGGTGTTGCTAATCCTTCAAAACAAACATAGCCTACTATAATATTTAATATACAGAAATATTAATAATAACACTAATAATAATCATAATAGAACATCTATAATGTAGGTAGCCTATATTTAGCCTACATTCTATTGAATATATTGTCGGTATTTATTTTCACATGTTTTTCACTGTAGGCTGTCTCTTCGCTGTTTGCTGTCAAATAATGAGGATCATCTTTCCATAAAATACTGCTGTAAATATAATCTCTGTCTGATCAAACAAATAGGCAATGTATCCGCAACAAGTGTAGTTTAATTAATGTGGGCTATAGCCTACTTCACGTTTGCTAAATGTCAAAATGTTCACGTGAAGGCCCATCTGTTTTATTTGATGCATCAGACTCTAAGTCGTCAAACAATAGGCTACTCTATAGACAATATAGGCCTATATATTGAAATCGAATATAACCTAGCCCTAGGCTATACCGTTAAAAAGGCGTTACGTTTATTTGACAGAAACATTAGGCTAAATAAGGCCTAGATGCGCACGTCATTAGGTAATCTCATAAAAAATAATTCTTGAATTTTTTCGTAAAGGTGCTAATCTAATTACTCCATTGTTACCGACAAATTGTCATAGATTAGAGCGAAAATAAATAGCTTAAAGTTTGTCATATTTCACAACTAAATAAAGCCGGCGTATCCCTTCAGGCTGGAAGCAGAAAATGTTCTCGTGAGGAATAATAATTTTAGGCAGGAATTATTTGCTGAAAGCTCCATGTATTACCGTTATCACACACCACACGTGATTGAAAATAATTGGTCTTACCTCCACCTCACTGATCTTGACGCACTTTCTGTGTGTGTGAACCGCTCAAGATGCGCGCTTTCTTGGGGATCCTCAAGTAGGCAAGTTATACCTTAGCGTGCTATATAAGATGTCGCTATAAAAGGGATGATTTTTTATAGGGGATGAATTGAGCTGCCTCTCTGAAAGGGAATTTAAACTTCACTCACTCCCACCGTCACGTGGTCTTGAAATTAGGAACAGCAGTAGGGTTAGTTTATGTACTGAGGGCAGGGTGTTACCGACTGGACAGACACTGAGCGATGCTCTCAAAACTTACACGTTACAGTTGATGCCTCTCCGCCAGACCTTTAGTTTTTCCTTCACTCTGCCTCACGGTAAATGTTGGCCGTTAACAACATCTGTTTCGGATGGGGAAAAATAGAAATAGATAGGCTACTATAAAAATAGTCCTCTCATTCAATAATTAATACGAATGTGATGATCATTCAAAATTCACGTTTAAACCTTGAGAAAACTGAATATATCGATGTCGTTGTACAATGTTTTGCGTTCTTCCTCTGGGCTAGATACAGTCTTAAATGACATGTTTAATCGAATTTTGCATCAAAGTTGCATATTCACCATAGAGGAAAAAACAACTGTAAAATTGCACATCTTGTATGACTAATTCATTTAAGATTTAAACGGGCAAAATTATGAATAGCCTATAGCCATATAGGCCTACCTTGATTTTCTATTTTCTCAGAGAGCCTTTTCTATACTGTCATTTAGAAGGAGAGAAGAGAAGTGTTATTATTATGATTCTTTTTGATTTATAGCCTGTTCTCAGTCCTGATAAACATTTTTAAATTGTAATTATTATTGTAAACATTTATAATATATTACATGTATATTATTAATAATAGTTATATTTAGGCCTAAGTTAAATAAGTTATATTTACACATTACTTTTTTGGTAAAAATGTTAATATTGTAAATAATAAATTACGTAATTTATTGTATCGAACTTTTTTATAATTAGTTTACATTACATTATAAAATAGTTTTACTGCAGTCTTTCTAAGAAAGAAATCTATCTTTTTTTTATTTGATTTTTTCCCCATTGCCATTCTTGGTTTCTTACAATAAAATTGCTTGACTAAAGGTTTTTACATCAGATTTTAGTAATACTGCTGGATTTCTGTCAGTTGAATGAGAATCCTCATGGAAGCATCCGTGAGTGATTAATGGGTATGGGAGTGCAGGCTCTTTTTCCTTAGAAAAACATTTGCCTGTATAATTGGTCATGGGCAAGAGGGGTCTGTGCTAATAAACAACAAAGAGTAAAGAGGCTAGTGGAGGGGGAGGGGGGGGGGGGCTTTGATTCAACAGAGTCGTCCTACATTTCTCTATCCCTTTTTCCCTTCTCTCATACCTGAAATCTTCATTCAATACTGTGCATTATGGTATTATGTCTGCGTATCCTGCACAGATCCAGTCTTTTCACACTGGTTTATACTGTGGTAACACGGTGCCCAGTATCGTGTCTTTGGCATGAAATTATCGGGTGAGGATGCTCTCATCTCTTCTCAGCTTGCTGTATTTCTCAGAAGGGCATTATGTGCAGTTGGCTCTACACTAGGACATTGTCTGCACCCGGCGGCAGATAGTCAGTACAGAGCAGTGACATCACAATGGCTTCATAGTAAAACCTCGGACCGACCCGCCACCCTGGAACCAGCATAACCCCATACTGCCACAGTCATTAGCTCAGATGTCTGTGTGCAGTCAGAGTGTTTAGCGCGCATGCTGTGTCTTTTCTTCCACCATTAGCCCTCTTCCCATAAGCACCCTTCCTGTGTGTGGAGCAGTGAAAGCTTGGGAAGATTTTCACAGTACAGCAAGCTGGCTTTCTTTTGAAAGAAATTGTTTTATTGTATGTTTAGATTAAGCAACTATATTTTAAAAAAAGCACTTTTCTTAAATCGAGTCATTTAACTGGCTAGTTCCCATTTTATTACAATTGTCGTCACCTTTATTTATTAAGCGCTTTATACAATACAGATTGAGCTGAAGTCGGTTCAGTGTTACTTCAGTTCCGTTGTAAAGATCATCAATTATTGAATTAGTTCATTTCATCTATAAAGCAGTTCTACAAAAAAATGATGTCATTGTCCAGCTCAGTTAGTTGTCAGTTCTCATACAACAGTGTCAGTACAGGCAGATCAATAATATTGTTGAATATTAAGTGTCCCCATCTAAGCAAGCCGAAGGTGACAGTGGCAAGAAACCCAAACTCCATCAGTTCTCCTCTGGCCAACAAATGAACACGGTGTCATCATGATTCAGGCTGCATCACAAGTCAGAATTCAGATTGGGATCAGTAGCATTAAAATATTCATCCACTTACTTTTGCTCTTGCCGGTATGGTGCTGAATCTGGCCATATAGGGTCTAACCGGTTTAACAATGTATTTAAATATGGTTAAAAGAGGCCTGGTTTCGCAGACAGTGTTTAGATTAAGCCAGGAGTAGGCTTTAGTTAAATTAAGACATTTAAGTAGCTTTTATAAACATCCCTTAGAAAAAAACAAAAACATTACTGGTGTGTATCTTGAGACAAAACAATGACACTGATCTATTTTAAGATATGTCAGTGCAAGTCGCTTTCAGTTAAAACAGCTCAAACAGTCTGGGACTAGCTTAAGCCTTGTCTGTGAAACTGGGCACTAGTGTTCGAATGTGTTTGTTTAACTGGGCAGTATTAATCTTATCATTATTTAAGGTAAGCCAAAGAGTTTTGCCAGGTAATATCAAATATTTATTTATTCTCTCATGAGCTGCAGAGTATGCACAATGATGTGAACCATCTGATCAGTCTTTTTAATCATTGATATATCACTAGCAGAATTAATCAGTGTTGTAGGTCTTTGGTATATAAATATACAGTACTTAACTGTAGTTTTGTGTGCCTTAGACTTTTCCTGTAATATCCTTTTAATTTCCTAATTAATTTGATTCAACAAACATTATAGGATTATATAATTAAGATAATTCAGTGTACATTTTATGTATACAGCTCATTAGTATTCATGACATCAAACGTAGTCATTCATGAAATAGTACAATTCGGGTTGTTCAGTAACAGAGATAAATTCTCTCCGTCATTGGACTAATGCAGCACTGATCAGTGGGATAAACCATCTAACCACAAATGGCTTGGTTTTGACTTTGACACAAAAGTATGGCCTACCTACAGTATAAATATATTTATATAGTTCTGAACATTTCTTGAACAGATCTTTTTTTCAACACACAAAGAAATACTGGCTGTCCAATTAAGGAAAAGTGACTGTGTCTGATTAAGCTGGAGAAACAGTGTTCAAAACACAGTGCGATTGGATCAAGTCTGATGCGTTTCATTTCGGTTGGTTGTGGTCTCTATGTAATTGAAAACATTTGAAAATGGTTTGGTCACATTTCTTTTTGACTTTATTTGAGTTATTAAAAGCTATGATGCAAGAACAGTTATAAAAGTTTTTCAGCCTAAAATATATGGTCAAGATTTATTTACATGACAGATGTTCTCTAGCTAACTTTATCATTTTAAACTGATCATTAATAAATGTATACATTTTTAGAGAAACATGGGTGGGAAATGACCAAAATATAACACTGTAACTCTGGTCATACAGTCACATGGACGCATTTCATCATCAAAAACAGACCGTTTATACACAGGATTTGGTGTAGAACAAAACATTGACCCGAGGCTGTCATGTGTCATCGAGTTAAAGGTGCAGTATAACAAATCTATTTAAAAAGTAAAATGGTTTATTTAGCTTAACACCCATGTCAAACTCAGTGGTCAAAGGCACTATACTGTAGCTACACGGATAGATCTTACAGTAAGATTATGTTATATTTGCAATATGATGTAACACAGATGGTTATGGGGCAAGCAGCAGTACAACTTTGAGGTTTAGGGAAAGCAAAGCGAACTTGTCGCCAAAGTTGACAAATAGCCTACCAGCCGCGACTCGAATGTGAGGACAGCCAAAATAGTCTTCCAAAACAAAGACCTCTTTATAAACTGAATCAATAATAAATTGCAAATGTGTTCAGCATTCTGCAAAAAAAATATTTTTCGAATTTTCTAGACTATTTTAAGTGAGCAGGATAATATTAAAATTAGCGTAGGGATTCGGTATGGTATTATGGCACTATAGCGGGGCAGCGCAGCCCTCCACAGCGCCCCACAGTTTTCCTTTGTAAATCTGTGGTGGAAAATGGAACTGCATCCTGCTGTAATTTGGAGCCATTGGGACAGATTTCAGACTGTCCCGATTATTTTAACGTTACCATGCCCTGAATACCTCAACCTCTGCCAAAAGTTTGTCTGATGTCATGTGTTCATCAATTAGAATATAAAAGGTATAAATATTTATCATAAAATACCGCTAAGACCCAGAATATGCCCTACCTAAAATGCAAACGTTAGCACACAATTGATCAATTTATAAACTATACTTTCCCTTCTCCCTTCAATTCCCCACTTATTTCTACTCACAATCCTTAGAAATCTCACGTGGCTTGCACAGGTGTCATTCTCAAAAGCTTCAGCACCTGTCAGCTACTGACAGAGTCATTCATCTCCTGCCTGAGTATTTGAATGCACAATGCAGCCTTAAGGAAAGGCCTGCACATGGCCCAAATAAGCACCGTTGCTTTCAAACAACAAACATTTGTGTATTGCTGCAGTATTGATTTGCAAAGTGGAAATGATGAATATGGAAAGTTGGGAAGGGCGTCATTGTAAAGACTTTTCATGTAGTTTCACTGAAAATACGTATTTGAATTGTCTGTTAGGGTTACCATATCACTAGTCTCAGCCTCAGACGTCACGCCCACGGAACGTTGGCTAAACGTTCCGGCTAAACGCTAAACTTCAGCCGTCAGTCTGAAGGTCTGGCTACGCGAGACTAGGCCTACCATATCACTAAAACCTTCAGCAGCAGCAACCTTCTAAATCAAACAAGAGTTATGTCTAATCTGTTTTTATTGTATTGCAGAAATGCTCAATTTATTGCTATATTAGCTACACATGCAAAATGACATAGTTCAAATTTCATGAGTTCAAACAGTTGTAGCTACATTTTATTAAATCTCATTATTTACTCTGGAGTACTATGTAAATGTCCGACAAATAAATAAATAGCCTACATGCATGCATTTGTGTTGCAATAAACCGGAGATCAAAAGTGTGGCCTTTAGCAGTTGTTGTGTTAGCAGTTAGCTCATTGCAGCTGTTTATTATGCTTGTCATTGCGAATGGGTTGTTTAGTCATTTAGTGTCTTTATCACTTAGGCTATTAGACATCACATGGCTCGTGGGCAGTCATGCTTCATGCTAATCGCAGACATCAGCGCTGCTCTCTGACCTCTGACCATGTGACTCAGGGCACGGGATGAAGTTTAGCTAATAAATGTGGTCCTCACATTGCGCATTCAGTACCCCAAAAATCCCAGAAAGCTTACAACTTCACAACATTGACACAAAGAGGTTGCTATACTTGTCATTTTAGAGAAACATACATTTTAATGTGGTTCTTGGTGTTTGGGCCACAATTACGCCAAAGCCAAAACTCTAGCCTGGTTATGGGATTTTCATTTACATTTTCTATGCGAGACATCCTTAAATCTAAAAGAATAAAAATTTAAAAGGAGAATTAATGGTAACACTTTATTTTGATGGTCCACTTTAGACATTCTACTAACTATTTAACTTTGCAACATGTCAACTAACTCTCAGTATTAGTTGACTGTCTACTTATCAGCTAACACTTTCTTTTGATGCTCCCCAAAATACATTCTACTGACTAGTAACTATACAACTACATGTCAACTTATTCTAAAACCCGAACCCTAACACCTAACCATAACTCGATTTTAAAAATGAGTTGACATGTAGTTGCAAAGTTACTTGTAAAAAAAACAAAACAGTTGCTGCCTTAAATTTTGAAGTACAAACAACTTGGGTGTTTGAATCATTTCAACTTAAATTGCATTAAACTGACTTAAAAAACGTAAAAAGTTGACAATTGCTTAACTTATTTTGATTAGTTTAAGCAATGTAAAAACATGTTACTTATTGATCATATAATTGCTTACAGTAGAGTGTCTAAAGTGGACCATTGAAATAAAGTGCAACCAAATTAATTATTGTTTCATAAAATTAACAATAACATGGACGTATTTTTATGGCCTGTAATCTACTGTTAATGTTCTTAGTCCAGTATGTCCTGTTGTGTTTTAGCCAACATGACAACTTAATTAAGTAAAGTTTGTAGTAAAGATGATTGTTAATCTTAAATAATTACTCATATTCACCTGAGATACCTTCTATTGTAACATTTATTGTAATGCATTCTAGTTACTGCTCTGTGTTTCAAGTGGAATGCTTCTGTGGATGAACCCTGTCAGGGCATGCTGGCATAGTTTATCCTTTTGGTTCATAATATCGCTTACAAACAGTCATATCAGAGGATATTATTCTAACATACCCAGAGACCCTTAAAATGACCCTTAACATTGACCTCCAGATTTGCTTCAGCACTAATGAACCTGGCATATGATCTCAAACATGTCCTTTCTATATAACCACAAGTCAGAGTCATTATCACCTAAATGCAACAAAAAGTCATCATTTAAATTGAAATGTTTGTGGTAGCGGTATTAATTAAAGATTTTTTTATTGATCAATTCACAATAGCAAGCTAATAAAACAGGCCATAAATTAGCCAGGCACTTGAGGCTGTACCTCGCATGTTTTGAGAAGGGCTGACTAGTTTAGTCTCAGACCCTCCCTGGCCTGACGCTTCGTTCATCATGATCAACTGTTAGTCTTTAGTAATCTCTTGTGTTCATCTCAGGATCTGAGCTTGCGGGTAGACGAGTACGGGTCAGGCACACAAATCCCTCTTTAACTTCATCTATTGTAGTGGGATTTTGGAGACGCCTGTTGCCTGAGCCGCTCTGGTGACTTCGAGGTGATATTCATTTCTCTCTTTCTGTTACCTGGAGCAGCACTGGCTGATTCAACAGAAAATGAAAGTAGATTTACAGTGTAATCACAACCATTTGAGTGCAGTCTGTATTTATCAGTTGTTTATATTTCTATGTTGTGGTGAAGAGTTTGAGAAGATAGATTTGATGTTGTATCAATTTTGATGTTTGAATTCTTCTCAGCTGGTTCCCTCACTAATGTGTGTCTTATTTTTAAGCAATCACAAACTGAGATTGTATACCATGCATTTGAGTGCTTTTCTAAGTATTGTTTGAGGTTAGGCTTAGTAAATTCATTAGAAAATTATTTTGAGGCAGATTTGTTTGATTTGCACAGAAATGAAGGAAATGGTTGGAAGGTTATTGTGACACCTAGTGGTTGTGTTATGTACTGTAGAAAAGTGAGCTTTTTTTATTTTATTTTCTATTTACAGGGTGACAGTCCACTGGACACACAGGGCATTTTGTGGTTAGGGTTCACTGGATGATAAACTATACTTTGCTTGCGTGGTCAATTTATTTATGCAAAAAAAAAAAAAAGTTTAAAAATGTAATTTTGATAGAAGTTAATATTAGTGCAGATATGATGAATCAGTATTGGGTTTTATAATATAAATACACTTTCACATGCACAATAATTGTCACCTGTCTGCTTTCCTTCACTAAAAGTACTTTTGTTCTGCTTTTTTGAATAGTAGCCCATGTGATGTGTTTACTTGCAGTGCACGTATTTGTGTTGTATTCTCTGCTGTCCTGGTAACTTGCCTCTGAAGTTGTAAAAATCTGTAGGCCTACTCTTTATTATAAATTGCTTTTAAGAAAGCATTCACCAAGAACATATATAGACATAATATTACCAATCGCTTCCTTTCATTAATATGTCCAGAAGGTGGCGACGGATCACTGGTTCAGATTTTTATTCTGATTGACCAAAATGTGTTGTTTTTTTTGTCTTGTGTGTTAACAGAATGCCTTTGAAATTTAACAAAACAAATAGAAACTCACCATCAGCCTTTCTGAATGCACAAGTTGTGTGAGAATGAGACTCCTCCTCCCCAGGATCTACACAGATTCTGACAGCTTCACTCAAGCTTGAAAGCTTCAACAAGGAGGTGTGTGAGAATTACACGTTTGTCTTGTGCACTGTAATATTTAAACATTTCCATCAAACCACTGTCTTACCTAACACATTCTGAAAGCAACTGTTCCTCACCACCCACATTCAAAGAGATTGATACTTGTCTTTGTCAGGCTAGTTGTCACTTACTGCATATTTCTTAGGGTAGGCTTATTTTTTTAAATATCAATTTCTTCTTGTCTTGGTGACAAAACTGCTTGTTTACATTTCCACTGTTATTGCCTAGAAAAAAAGAGAGATAAAGATCCACGAACACAGTGTTGTCACACTAAATGGGCTAAGATGTCACAGCCTATAGGCTTTTCAGCAAAAACAGTCGAACAATTCAGCAACAAATGTAAAAGGAAATGTACAGAAATAACAAACCATTGTTTTGGCTAGCAAATATTGTAATTAATTAATTGTACAAATGTAAACATTTGTAGTGGCTTTACTTGTTTACCCGACATAGTAAATGATAGGCTATTAGAAGAATTTAATATTAAATATGTTTTTGAAATTAATAAGGTGTTTTCTCACTTTTATTGATTTCATATAAATTATACAATAAATGTCATTGTAATTTTAGGTGTTGAAAAGAGCTTCAATGACCAAATATTAGTATGAACTGACATAAAACACATGTGGATGTCCTTAAAAAAATGATTATAGACCAGTAGAGATTGATCAGGTGCACGTGAGCTATAATGTTGATGTGGTAAGCTACTGTAATACTGTAATGGCAATAAGCCTGAAGAGTCTTTTTTCGCTCTCCTTTACATGGTATTTCTGAGGTTCGTAGTATTGAATGATATCAGCATCCAGTCATCTCAACCCCTCAGTGCCTTCATAGATTTTCAAGCTTCTCAGTGTTCAGTTTCAGCTTCTGCAGATCAGATAAAAACTCACCAAGACGACTGTGAGAAACCACTTGTTGTCAATGGTCTTTTTGTCTGAATCTTTTTTTTTTCTCCCATTAATATAAAAGAAACAACTGATAATTGGCTTTTACGCTTAATGTCACTTTCGGGCTGTGGCTATACCTACTAAAGATTTGGTCCTTCTCAATTTCCGATTTGGTTGACTTAAAGCTAAATATGTAAACACTTGGCTGGTTTTTGTCGAGTACCAGGCCCGTAATTGCTTGTCATCGCAGTTTATTGATTGGTCATTGACTGATTAGTTTGGACAAAGAGTTAGGTTGCGTTGTTCGGTCTGTTAATTGAATATAACAGGGTTGAACAATGGCCCCTTAATGAAAACGAGGGCTTGTGGTTATTGCACGAAAAAGAAAAGAGGAGAAACAAGGGGGTATCTCTAATTAGGAGCTGTAACTCTCGGGATCTGTCCCTTTGTGCGCGGGTGTGGGGAAGCTGCATGGCCGGCATGCAGGCGACAGGCGCCGGTTGCTGGACAAAGGGTTGTCTGCTGCCAAAGTGGTTGGGCGTCCAAACTCTCATCCTCCCTAACCTCCTATCCGCAGCACTTAACCCTTTCGCTATAACATGAGAGTAGGTCTATTTCTTCTCTGCTGTGCAGCTTATCTACTCATTACGGCTCGACAGCCTAAACTGTGTTCTGGGCGCGCTCAAACCATTAATGATTGGTGCCAAAAAGCGCACAACATGGGCTACAGTATCTGGGTCGTTCAAAGAGAGTGAAGGAAAGGAGGTGGGGAGAGTGGAGCGTAGTTCTGCTTCCGATTCAAGCTTTCTCTATAAATACTCGTCCATTGCAGTTCTATGACTATAAATAGGCTTAAAACAACACAATAGGTGACATTGTAGGCTACACTCCACGGGAAACACTGGAAACAATAAAGAATTCAAATTTAGACCTCTGGTCTTTGTACCATTATGTAGTCGATTTACTATTATTATTATTAGGCTATTATTATTATTATTATTAGATTATATAAATTAGATTATAAATCAGTCATAGTGGACATTTTCACCTGGCGGTAATAGAGTGTATCTCGTTCGCTCAAGAGGTAGCCTAACACCATAGCTTTTTTGTAAGGGTCATCATCAGAGAAAAATTTAACAAACGTTAACACTGTTTTTATTTTGTTTGGTTATGGATTTGCTTATCACAAGGCCTATATCACAAACAACGTTTGTGTTTTGTCTACAAAGATAGCTAACTAAAAGCCAAAAAGACAGTCCGGGTTTCACTAGATGAGGTAGGCCTAGTTGTTGCCTATTATTATTAGCTTATTAGAGAGTAGTAGATTATAGAACATTGTGTTATTGTTGCTACTTCTATTACTATTTTTAATAGGCTATAGAGGCAAGTGTGTTGTAGGCCTAGGCCTATTTGTATTTTTACAATAGGCTACACCCCTTTTCATATAAAATAATAATAGGCTAATAATAATAAACAAATAGGCTACCTAAACTAAAATCGTTTGCACATGCCTAAAGGCCTAATACACCGTTGTAGCGGTAAAATCACATTATTGAAGTTGAGGAGGGTAAAATGATGTGACGTGACGTGAGTCTACGACAGAGGGCGCAGTAGCTTTGCTATCGGCTGCTATGCTACGTTTTTGAAAACCCCTTCAAAACCATTATGAATTTATAAATATTTCTACAGATTATTTTGCACAGATTATTTCTTCTAAAACATAACGTTTATTATTATTAGGCTACATGTGACCCCTAATCAGATAGAGAGGGTGTGGCTGACCATGCATTTAGAAAACACTTGTTTTCTGCTTGTAGCTGTTTTCTTTTCTTCTCCTTTTTTCAAATAAATTGTAGGCTATTATGTTTTTTATGTTGTCGTTATACCTCATAAGGTATAGGCTCCCCAATGCATGTGGGCCAATTATAATTTTGGTCTGTCATGCAGCTTATCATTAAGGAAAGGTAGTTTCATAAATGTAAAATATTTAAACACGTTGATTTTTGTTTTTTTATTGAAATCGTGAAAGAATCCTACAACATCAACAACAACAACAACAACAGAAAAATCCGGACAGCCAGCACAACGGGACACTTTCATATATTTCTTTATATAAACTCATCCCAAGAAGAGGAATGTCGGTCTCTTCTGTTGGAGTAGCTACATTAACCTGAGGCTTCCCAAACCTTATGAGTCCCGCAGCGTGATAAGTGTTTTTACAGCGACTGCTACAATGCATTGATGATGGCACACGCTTTCATTGCGTGTTACAGGCAGATTAACACAGATAGGAACACCTTCTGTCTCCAAACAACAAACGCTATAGCTTTCATTTACAACAACCATAGTGGAAAAATGAGAGAAAAAAAAATGCAATGAGTTAAACTCTAAATATTATGTACACGCAAATGCACAGCTTTGAATAAATTAATACCAATTTGCATATTCTTAGGTCCTTGTAGCTTATTTACAGAATTAGGTTTCTTTTATTAATAATTACATTAAATAGTTCAGGTATAACTGTCTGTCGGATTTAACTAACGGTCCAACTGTCATTTCAATCCCTTTTGAAATATCCATTTTAATTTCTTTTTCTTATGTTTTTTTATTTAATTTTTTTGGATGTAGCTTGGTTGTTTTCAGTCCACAGGTTTTATGTGAATCACCATTTAGATATTGCAACCAACCAGCAGTGATCCTACTGACATTACGCAAATAAAAATGTATTTTATTTTAAAACTCCTTTTTTCAACAGATTGGTGTGGTCTTGTCAGAATGTTCTACACAGAGTCAATTAGGCTACACTGTAGATTGTCTTCGCAGCACTTTCGTATAGATCTTCACCACCAAGAGCGCCAAGTCCAACGGTTTCTTTTAATAGGCCTTTTTTTTTTTTTTTTTTTTTGACTACTGTTTGCTTTTTTCCACTTCAGTCATCCATGCGCAAAAACAGTACTTGATGATTTTTTTCGCAGAGAACTTAATAAAATCCTCTGGCAATTCAAGTCATGCCCTGGATAGGTTTGGGGACGCTTGATCACTTGGGCGAATCCCTAGGCGAGGAAGTCTCCCGCTGACTCTCTAGGCCGCTCACTAGTCTCTGAATGTTCTGAAGTTCATTGATGGATTCCTTCATTGTTGTTTTAGGTGAGCCGTTTTTCTGACTCGCCCCTGACTTGTGATCAGGCACAGGACTCGCTTCCCTGCTCCCGCACTTAGACGATTCAGATGAGGGGTTTAGGCCGCTTGGCAATCCGGTGGTAAGCAGGTTTGTGCATTGAGGGATCGAGACGGGGAGCTGGTAAGGGTTGAATCTCAGCCGAGGGCGAGTGGAGCTGCTCAAGAACGGGTTCCTGGAGAGCGAGGCGGCTGTGCTGCTCGCGGGAAGGGCGGAGGCCGCTGCAGCTGCCGCGGCCATGTAGGTGTATGGGTACGGGAAAAGTCCACCGAAGGTTGGCATCGGAATGCCCTGTAATAAGAGACATTCGTTAGGGATATTGAGCACACCGAACATGCGATAGTTTGCTACATGGCGAATTTTTCAGAGAGCCAGTATTTCCTTAGATTAACCAGAGCCACCTGTTTGCAATCCATCCGATTTCAATGGCAAGCGAATTCATTTATTCATTTAAATAAACGCAATATATCGTTGATTGTCAACGGAACGGAAATAATTGACAATCGACCTTATTTTTAAATGATTAGCTTTTGCAATGACATTTTGAAAAATTAAAATCTATGTCTGCCTTCTGTTTTCAAATGGCAAAAGTTTTGTAATAAATGTAGCCTATATAAGCAATGCATTTTCTTTGTAGGCTAGGTAGCCTAATTGTAAACAAAAATAAAAATGTTCGACAGCCATTTATTGACAAACATTCAATAAAATCAAAGAGCATCTCACCAAAAACTATCGCTAGATAGATAGCCTGTTTTCATTCGCGTGCTTCCATAACCAGACAGCTCATATCATGGCATAGTTTTAAATTTTAATGGTGAGAGTTTCCTTACCTGAGAGGCAAGCATGTGTTGAGAAAGATGAAAGGGAAAGGGACTCGTGTTCCCAGTACCCTGGGCCGACAGGCTTCCATTCTCCAGGCCACCAGCTCCTGATACTGAAGCTAATAGATGTCCCATTCCCATGGCTGAAAACGCCCCAGGTGCCATTGCAAATTGTCCAGGGTGGAATAATAGAGGTTGTCCGGTGTTTAGTGGGTTAAAGAACTGTTGACTGTGTAGACCGGAGAGCGCCAAACTCTGAAGGTGCCCTGCCCCAAAGTGTGACGGACTCTCAGTCTGTACCATCAGAGGAGAGAAGCTCTCTTTACTGCTGCTAAGACCACCGTTTTCCGTGTCCTTCTTTGACAAGTCTGTGTCTTTCCTCGGCCTGCTCTCTAGTTTGTCTTTCTCCAAGTTTCTTATGCTAAATATAGAATCGCTTGATTTTCGGGATTCCGGATAATCGTCTTTCTTCTCCACAACAGGCCTCTCCCGCCCCCGGTCCCGGTCCTCACATCTCGACCTGAATGGAGATGGAGGCTCTGGTCCAGGACTGCTGGATCCTCCACACCGCTCATCTGGATTGTCCAATTCCTGCTCACTGTCAGTGCATGTTTTGTCGTCTGATGAAATAAAAAAAAAGTTGGTATCCATACGATATAAGACGAAATTAAATGCAGTAGCCTACTTATGTTGATATTATTTTTGAAGATAACATTTTACAGTCACCTAATGCCATGCGCAGCTAATTTTCATGCATAACACTTCAACACAATGCTAACGATTTTTTTTATTTCATTTTCTACACGACTTTTTTTATTTATTGCTGAATTAATATGTAATAGGCTAACTATTGTACAATAGGAGACCAATGCAAATATTTGCGATGGCATAGAAATAATTATCCATTTACAAAAAAAAAGTTTTACATTTTTAATTTTGTTTTCCACCCAGACCTCTAACGAAATTTAGCCTGGTTCAGGGCTAGGCCCTATGTGTTGCTCCACACTGTTTCATCTTATAACGTATTTAGGAAATCAGCACATTGCTTTATTAAAATGACTTTGTCAATTATTAAAATAGTCTTGAAAAACGCTGAAGGCATAATACAGCGTCTTGTAAATGATACGACACTTAGGCTGGTTTCCTCTCAGTGATCGTGAAGCATAGCTATATCATTTATTCATAGTTTTAGACTTACCTCTGCTGCCCCGGTTTAATCTAAGTGGGCTGGAAACCGGTCCAGGTGAATGAGCAGCATCTCTGCCGGTTGTAGGTTCGCTTGACGAAGCATCGGAGTCCGCGCCATCACGGTCCACTTTACATTGATCTTCATACATGCGTAATGATGGAAGGGTCAGTTGTTTCCTTTAACACACATAAAATAAAAAATTATAATAAATCAAGGAAATATGACCTGAGTTGACCCACGTGCACAGTAATTTTTTTTTTTTTTTTTTTTTTACAAAAGCCGTTGATTCTGCAGTTCTCGGCCATTTACATTGCGTAACAATGGATGTGAACTATAAAAGGTAAAACCTACCTTTTTTCCCTTCTTCCATTCCCTGTGTCTCTGAAGCCTTTGGCAAAGGGGTTATTATCAATCTTCAGTTGTGTTATCTGAATACAAAGAAAAAATAAATGTGTATATTATAGGCTATTATTTATCATTTGTTTGTGAATGATGATTAGCAGCAGTCTAGTATTAATAGGCTATATTATGCATCGCAGTAGTGTTGTTGTCAGTGTTATGCTTCACGAATTCATAATCCACAAGTAAACTTATTCACACAAAATTTAAAGGCATAAAAAGAAAAGCCTTTATATGTGGTGTGATCAGCTATTATCCCAACACTGTTAAACACGCTACGCAGACTAGGCCTACTTCAGAGAGATAATTTAATTATTAAAAATGTTTAATGAAAAATATCTAATCACGACCCCCCTGAGAAAATTCCACGAATAAACATTTTCCATTTGTCAAATTGTTTTTCTCTACAGCACAACAGAGAGAACAAGAGAGGCGAACTAGATGAGTGACGCCGACCTGCTATCAATAATTAATAGTGTGGTTTGAATCATTGCCAGTTTTTACAAGTTCCATGAAAATACAAAGCGATGTAACAGAACGATTTTCGTTGTGCCCAAGTGATTTGGACGCTGTAGGCTGTAAATTCAGGAGAAACCAGGGCCTTAAAGTTCACAGATTGCTAAGCTAGATGGCCTCTACTTCAGAAACTGTCCCGCTTTGATTGCTCTGCCTCAGCGAGTGTAGCTCCCGGACAAACCGGCGAGCTTAAGTGCCTGCTAATCGATTGTGACTGTGTCATAAATTTTACGATACCGACAAGCTCACCAGGCCCCTCGGACACAGACGACAATTAACATGAGCAGTAGCTGAAAGTAGCACTGGACACATGAGGAATTTGAAATGTTTTAAAGATATAATTTTGCATCCACATAGCCCATTACTACTCCTCCTCCTCCTCTTGATGAGGTCAACGTACGATGTAAACAGTAAATCCCATCAAACGTCGTAGAAAGTATGCAAACGCAAGTATATGTAAAATAAATAAATACATACGAATAGTACGGTTATAAAGGCCACATTATATAGGCCTAGTGCACATCTGTAAGGTTCAGAGAACGAATGCTTAAATTAATCAAAATATGGGTACATACCTTGTCGTTTTGATAAGCTGTGACAGCAATAAAATCAGTCTCGGGGAAAACATATGTCCTGAAAGTGCTGTACGGGAGCTTCAGAATATCGTTGGCTCTCACAATATGGAACCTGGGCTGGTATTTATGCATTGAATTCAGGATGGTCTAATAAGAAGAAGAGGAATGGGAGGCATTAGTGCTTGTCACAACAATTATCCGTTTCAAATAATTCGTATTTAAAAATCGTTTTTAGACAATAAATACCGCATAATATATTTAGTAATAGTGGAAATATTGTTCTTACATAACAACAGGCCTGTGCCAGTGGCAGGTAGACAGAAACCAGTCACGCAGACATGCAACATGAGTTATTTTGTGGCGCTATCATTATAACACAAATTAAATCTGAAATAATTAAATAAAATAAGAGTTTCTTAATTGTACAGTTTAAGGAAGGAATTTGTTTACAACAACAAAATGCGATGCTACACAGGTAGGCTACATGTAGCCATGTTCTATTTGACCATATAACTATATCAAATGGTTGTGGCATGCATGTAAATCAGTAAATGTTCCATTTGTTTCCAGTCGATTTGTTTGCAAGTCACGTAAGGGAGCAGGGCACACACTGTATTTGACTGCTCACATAGAGTATTGTTCAGCATCGTTGCATCTGTCTCAACATTGTTCACTGAAACTAACACATCAGAGACTGCACAGGTCGCTCTACCTATATGCAATATGTTGCTGCGCTCACTCAAAACAGCCCGAAATACACTTTCACTGTTGCTATTTGTAAACTCATTTACTGGAGCGTGATTCAAGATCTCCTCCGTTCCCTTGACCTCATTTTTTTTGGTCACTTCCACCCTCTCATAAAAGTTATAGCGCTCTGCGCCTATCATAAACAATAGAAGTAACAGTGGCCAAGAGAAAAACTCAGGATGAAGTATTTACAACCAAGCTGACAATGGCATCATTATTAATAACGAATAAAATTATGACTTGAACCCCATATCTGGTTTGTAAACGTAAAAAAAAAAAAAAAGAATGTCACGACAGCAAATAATTGTACATGGGCCGAATACATTTTAAGAAAGTAAATTTTATATTTTAGAGCATTCATAATTCTCTCCACTCAGGAATAAACAGCGATATTGTAAGCATGTACAATCATTGCGATCATAAGCATTACAACCCACAGATGGCAGTAAATTTATATTTATAGATTACACAGCAGCACACAATTATAATAGGCCTACACGAAACACAGACACACACACACAAAAAATGGTTACTTACAAATCCATGTTTGTCCGAAATGTTGTTGGTTAACTTTAGTTTATGAAAAGCAACAGGCTTAGCCATCCATTGTTCCCCAGTAGCTGGGCTATCCGGATGTATATACATTCGCTTTGGCATCTCCGGGTCGGCCTTCCCCGCGACCATCCAGCGAGAGTTGTGGAACTTGTAACGGCAGTCGTCGGCAGCCACAATATCCATTAATAGAATATACTTGGCTTTTTTATCGAGTCCATTAATGCGGACTTTAAAAGGTGGAAACATTCTCCTGAAGAAAAAGGAAATATGTCCATAAATCAAATTAGCCTATTTAAAAAATAAATAAATATGCAAATGTGGTCAAATGCAAGCTTAACTTTTTAGCAACAAAACCAAATAATAATTCACTGTTTTCGGTGATAATATTTAGCTTAACTAGATTTATTAAATAAAACAACGGCATTTTATATATAGGCTATATACTGTATATATATTAACATTTCACTCAGCTGCAGATAATTTAGCTCGCCGCAAGGCTTACATCTCCAATGAAAGTGGCAGGATATTTACATAGAATATTGTCACCTCAGAACATAGGCAGACCACGAAATAAATTAAAGCACGATTTAACTGTGCCACACCGTACCTTGAAAGTCAATATTTGTGGATATTGATATAGCCTAAGCAGCATAAAGCCTCAGCTATTTTCCTTTTGCTTATAGCCACAGAATACGCATCGCTTGTAGCTATACTTTCCCCATTTCGTTTTCATAAGTCAAATAAGCAGATTAATCGTTAGATGAATCTTACGCATGTTCTAATAGTAAGACATTCATTTCTACAGTCTCTTTGACAATAATTGGGTCAGCCAGTTCAGGGTGCAAAACGTTAAATGACTTACGAGAGCGATGTGCACAAGAAAGAGATTTAGTAATGAATTTACTGGGCCTGCTGAACTACACAGCCATCGAACGAAACAATCTTTTTATGTTGTTAACCCCTGCATTAGACGGCGGAATATAGCCTATGTGAGACGGGGAGTGCATCATTGCATTCACTCGTAAACACTGGAACAAAATAGTAAAAATAGAGCAACTGTGAACTCACCTGCCAGATTTCGTAATAACCATTTCTGTTCCTATTTTGTGGAACTGGTCCCATAGATCTTTCGCTTCCAGTGTGACTTTTGGATCGTCTTCAACCTCTTCCTCTGGCTCCAGGCTCTTGAGACTGCGAAGATGAGCTGCCTGATGATGGTGACTCAGAGCAGAATGGAGCCCTGCCTCCGCGGCTCCGGCCAGGGCATGGTCCGGGATCGGCTTTGTTAGAGCCCCGGGAGGCAAGGTCAGCGCCGGGAAGAAGGAGGGTTGCGCGGCCGCGAGAAAAGCTGACATAGGAAAGTCGGTCGGCCGGTGAGCGTGGAAAGGGTGGTAAGCCATCGCAGTCCCTGTAAAAACTGGATCTCTCATCGGTGCATCCAACAATCGTAGTGAAAAATATATTTCGTGGTGTTTTCTGACAAAAAGGAGCGCGTATCCAGACGATAGATTGTCTCACTACGGGAAGGAAAATCGCAGCAAGGCAATTTTGGCAAAATGCGAATCGCGAAAAGGCGAGCAAAGACAGTGGTAAGGATCTTCCACTTTAACTCCCGTGGCTGCTACTTTCCACGAAGTCCCCGTAATAATATCAGTCAAAGTGAGAGCAGCGACGCTTTGAAGGCAGATTTGGGGATTCCTGTTCTCCAACAGTTGCTCTCATAAAAAGATTACTCTTTCGATGCGGATGTCCATCCAAGCGCAGTCATTCTACGCAGACACGGAGTTGAAATGGTTAGATCTTGCTCTGTCCACTGTACAACTGTAACTATCTCACATGTCCTTCCTGCTCTGATCCCAGCACTAATGAACCAAGCCCCCTTGATTGCTGATTTTACGCTTTCTGGACCAATTGTGGGCCTCCATAGGCGTGGTTTTGACAGCTCCGGCCAGGCTCAAGGAGAGGGGGTGGACAAGAAGGTGTCGGAAGCATTAGCAGTAAGAAAACATGTCAACAGAATAAAATATTAACCAATGACAGAAAAGATCGGGAAATCCCACCCCCGTCTCCAAGCCAAGCGGCGGGTCAGCCCTCAGTGCTTAGCCGGTGGAGACTGCACCTCCGTCGGCTTACGCTTATAATTACGATGCCTCCTTGTTCGAGGAACAAAACTCACTCTCAGATACACTGAAAACTTAGGAATTAAGATTAGCCTACTGACGTGTAAATAAAAAAGTGCAAATTGTTATGGCGGATCATCGCAAAAATGTTATAGCCTATGCTTTCCATTGGTAGAACATTTTAAAACATTATAAATTGAGAATAACTATTCGCAATAAAAACATAAGGAACACAGCAAATAGCGTTTATCTTTTCGCTGTAGCCTACATGTCAAAGTGACGCGTACGAGTATTTTGTTATAGCACTGCACACTCATAGCCAAAGGACCTTGTGCGTTACTATGTGAATAACTATTTCCGTAGTTTGTGCGTGTGTCATTGTGCACTGACTTCATGTGAGGAACAGCAGCCAATAACCGGACATTGGTGCTTTAAATTCTGCCCCGGGTCATTCAAAGCGCACAGCCACGCGCTATACTGAAGAAAGAGGAAGAGGGTTGATGGAATCTAAAGACCAATGTAAAGATCATTTTGGTGAGTGCTGCATTACTCCTAACTGTTAACTCTTAACAGGCATCTGCGGTTGTTTACTTTTAATTGTCTATATATGTTATTATACATAGACAACTGTTTGGGGAATGTAAATGTTTTATTTTCACAAATGTAGGCTACATGTATTCATATTTTACTGTGCACAGATTATCCTTCCTCTGAATGTTTAGGAGATCGGAAAAGCATATGCTTCTCTATATTCTAAAAAAAAAAAAAAAAAAAACATTGCTAGGCTACATCTCAAGTACCACTATAAAGGTTCACCGTCTACTTTCGACCTGTAGTTTCAACAGTGGGTCGAGCCATGAGTGTAGTCTATACCTTTAAGAAATCCACTCGTGGACTCTAGATTTACTTGGATTGGGTTTGTTAGATAGCCGCTTGGCGCCAGTCGGCTGACGTACCGCAGTAAGAACCGTCTCTTGTCAGTTCATATTTACTCCAAAATCCTCTAACAGTGCACTCCAATCCCTTTAGCATTTACGCCAAACTTTTGGCTTGCGCTTGCCTTCTTTGTCTCCAAATGACTTGTGATCATTATAAGTTAGCATGTCAACGTACTTTTCCATCAGATGTCGCATTCATAGTTCCAATATTTCCAAAACGCATCAATGTCCAATCTATGTTTTTGTGCGGACGGATTCAACCAGTTGCGGAATGTTGTCACCTTTACACTTCGATACAAATCAGCAGAACACGATGACAGGCTGCATGTTTAACCCCTACTGCGCCAGAGAGGACCTAATAGAGTCTTTAAACATTGCTTATTATACTGAAATTTTAAAAATCAGCGTGTATTTCTCAACAGCTGAACAGAAACGTGATGTTTGCAGCTGTTCTTTAAAATGGCGACGACGTTTACAGGCTATAGTTTTTTTGTTTTTTTGTTTTGAATTAAGAAAAGTGGATTAAGTGTATTTAGTGTAGGCTATTAAAGTGGTTTAGGGGGCATATATTTTTATTAAATAGTATATTGCGGATTGCCACTCACGTCAAAATGTCATTAAAACAGCTAAATGAACCTTTGTAAAATTATTTTATATTGCGTTTTCGAACTAATATCCTTTAATTAAATATTAAAGGATAATAAGAATATTTAGAAATATCATTATTGTTTGTTGAGAAGTCAAATGTCACATTCACACCATAACTATGCATACGAATAGTTCAATCAACACCATAGAGCAAACCGATAAAAAGTAGGCAGACACTTGTTGCAGAAGTCACGAGTGAACAGACAACTACAGCGGGATTTATTGAAAATGACACTCAATTATGGGATATGCACGCTCCTACAATAAAGGTATGGTATTCAGGATACAATTTTCTTTTAAAAGTCGTGAAAATAATATAATATAGCCTAAATATAATATAAAATGAAAATTAATCAATCATTACGAATGTGTTCAATATGAGGCTACGATAACATAGCTATATAGGCTATAGGCTATATGAATTAAAAAGTTTTTTCTGCTTTCATAATGACAGATGTTTAAATAGCCAAACGAAATGATAAACAATAAAATAAGTAGCCTACTTTTTCTCCTGATATAAAATCTTCATTATTTAAGCTAAAATTAAGAGCCATACATTATCTCACGTCTGATGAGAATAAAATAAGATAACATCTCATAAAATAAAATCTAATTAATACAATTTGACAAGTAAAAAAAAAAAAAATAGCAATAGGCTACCATGGTTTAGTGAACTTTTTTCCTGACACTTAAAAAAACAGTTTCCACTGTTATTCGACATGCTTTAGTGTAAATATTATTTATGAAATTATTTGTTTTGTATGTGAAGTGTTTTACCTGCAGCAAGTTGTTGAAATTGTAGGCTATAGCCTACAATCAATAGTCGTTGATCTCTGAGCTTCGACAGAGAGTGATTTGGATTGAGAAGTGATTAACCACACATGGAAATGGTAATGCTTTTCTATGTATATACTTAAGGAAGTAATTACATCAACAAAGTCTCTGCAATTACGGCAGATTTATTTTTCCGGCTATACACATCTAAACCGACAAGAATGTAATCATGCGCCGAGTTCTTATCACACGTAATTGAAAAAGCGTTCATGCTGAAAAAGTTTTCACGGCGCTGCCACCGTTTACTCCCAAAACAACGAGGCGTCGAAAAAGCAATAATGATTGTAATGATGAAAAACAAGGTTAAAGGTTTGTCAGAGCGGTGTCTGTGTGCATAAGCTTCGAACATTTTCATTAGCCTAGTTCAAAATAGCCTGATGCCAAACTTTTATGCATGATCTGCTTCTGTCAGCTTTTGTGTCCTTGAGACGGTGTCCGCTGTTAAGACAATGTGTCTAATTGTGTTCCCAGGGTTCTGAGGAAATGAATATGTTCCAGCAAAAAGATAACGCAAACCTTTGCAATACCTTCACATATATGAAACCAGATGATCCTCTAGGGCTGATCATTAAATGACCGTTGCTCTTTTTTTCTGCTTTTACATTGTTGCTCCTTCTTTTCATCTTTTCATCATCTCTGTGCATCATCTCTCCTGCTATATTTAGCCAGTAGACTGAGGCCTTGGCGCCAGACCGTTTAAGACCTGTCAAAGTCCCTCATATTTCCCCTTGTCACATGTATACCCAGCGCCTGCACCAGCTAGCAGCCCCCTCTCTTCTCTTCCTCCCTTCCGTCCAGCTCTCTCTCCTCCATTCTTACTACCTGTCCAAACACCCTGGATACATTTTCCCATGTCTCCTCTTTTTCATTAGGACAGTGTATTTGATATGCTCGCGCTTATTTTGCCAAATTGTACAATTTGCTCTTCGCATAGCCCATGTTGTATCACCCAACCGAGTCAGCCGAACCTCCTCTGCACATCGACATAATGTACCTGATAGATGAGAAACAACAATTTTATAGACAGCTCTGGTGCTCTGCTTCTTCTCTTCCACTCTTCTTCTGCCTAAAAGTAAATAGGCAACAGTTTTCGAAACTATACCATGGCATGTTGCGTTAACTATCCTATTAGTGAGGACAGTCTTTTTTTTCCGAGGTGATGCTATGCTAAACCTTAGCCCTACCCTAATAATCACACAAACCTGTTGAAATCAGGAGATTTAAAACCAAACATGAACTATATGAATGAGAATCACTGTAGATGTCCTCACAAGTGGGTTTTACTATTTGTGAGAATATTTTTCTAGATAGCCAAGGCCTAGGCTACTATATCATACCTTTTTTGAAGTCAGTCTTTTTTGAAAAGTTGAATTCACAATTATTAGCTAATATAAAAAATATGACTTTAAATATTCATGTAGGCCAGCCTATATGTTACTTTCACCAGTTAGATGACATACGTTTAAGAGCGAATATAATACGCCATGGCGTTCACAGTTAGTCATATGATAATAGTGATTAAGACATTATCTGTAAGGATGCTAACAGGTTCGGATAAACCTGGTGTCAGGCATTAAAGGAAAAAGCAAGATAGCTATAGCCATACTCTTGGTGGGAATTGTAGGCTACATCTTTCATCTAATGTTTTGGTAAATATTCAGTATCAGGAAATCGTTAAAAAAAATTCCTCATACAATTTTGATAATTGCGAACATGCTTGAAATGACTAAATCTGCTTCTAATTGACGCTTAAATCTATTTGGGCATATCTCGACTGTAGATTATTTGAAGTGACACCTATTTCAGGTAACAGGTGGGGGCGCTCTAATGACCTCAGGGAATCAGTGTACCTGCTTCTGCACTGTGCCGTGTGTGTCATCATCCGAGACTAAAACAAGCATTCAAATGTGGTCTAGTTTGGAAACTATGGTATTTTCTCTTCATTTAACAACTTTTTCCCAAGCATAAATTTAACACTGAACGCCTGGCTCGGTTTGGTTTATTTTATACTAAATCGTGTAGCTTATGACATTTTTTATTGTCTCGCAATTTCGCAAACATTAATAGCCTATACATCCAGAGACCCTGAAAATAATAACAGACTCTGCTGTATTATGCTTCTGTAGTAAAAGCAATACGCTTTAATTCGATACAGCCATATATTGGGGCTATACTTATTAATTACATTAGCCATGAAGCATGTCAGGCTTCGTGAAAAGCAATGTTACATCTCTAAATGTCATACTGTATGTAATAGTAAGTAAAATCAGTGAAATATTTGTTTCCTTTATGATTACGTACAAACACACACACTGGACTTCCTCGGTCCCCTGAGCTTTTGTCTTGTGTGATGCTGAACCCATCATTTCCCCTTCAGCGGTCAAGCCTCGTGTTCCGTCTAAATGCAACAAGTGTTTTACCCTTTTGTGAATTTTGACTTACAGAGTTATTTGTGGTTGATAAAAATTGCATTACTTCCTAAATTGATGTAGTGATACACTAACCAGGGTGATCTAAACTCGTTTCATCACGTTTGACATCTTTGATTCCGTTCAATTAACATTTAATAACAAATTCTGTCTTTTTACTCGATGTTTCAACTGAAAAGAAATACTGATTTGAACTTTGGCACCAAAAAAAAAAAAAAAAGAAAAAAAAAGAAGTAATTAAACAATCTGATTTAGTTTTTACATTGAGCACATCGTTCCATACAGTATTTTTAATAATCGGCCATATGTTTTTTTTATTAGTATTATTTAAATACGAGGGAAATAAAATTAGACGTATCATTCGTTAAATGTTCATCTATTTTCCTTTTGTGGCACGTGCAGTTATCCTGTTATTTTAATAATAGGCTACTATAGATTGGTCGCTCTTTATTAGGCCTACTCTTTTTAATGTCACGCACATCTAAGGAATTATCGATGTTCTTTAATCGGTTCAGCCGACCTTTACTTTACTCATTGGTGATCATATCAAGTCACAATAATAAGCAAATAACTTTTTTTTACTCTCAAGTGGACACTTGTAGCCTAAATTAGGCTATAGTCTTATGCATTTTAAGTCATTGTATCACCTCCAATCAGAAATGTCTCGAGCAGTGTCAAAATATTATTTGCATGAACTTAATGTTTTTCCGACTTTATATTTAATGTTGTTAAATATACTTTACACTTTCCCTAAAATACTAAATAATGTTTTTCTTCAGATTTCACATGAAAGTTTCGAATAGGAAAGTTAACTTCTCATTGTATTAATGAGGACAGTAAATGAGGGATGGGGGGACATCAGTAATATAAAACAACCACCCTTTCACAATCAATCCGGCGCTATTCAGTGAGAATGACTTGAAGATAAATAAAGATTGTTCTTACTGTATCGCAAGGCAGTAAACAGCATTCAGACGCCCATGTTTCGATTAGGACTTGATGAGATGCGCGTCCAGGTGTGGGGATCCTGAAGATAAGTTGATCTAATCGAGGCTATTCAGCAGCTAATTGAAATAAGTGTGTGTGTGTGTCACACATTAATGTCAACACTGACCCTTTTAAATCCCTCAGGAGCTGCCAGTCATTATTCAGTTTACTGTCTCTCAAACAGTTGAAGAGATGAGTGCTTTATAGGCTCCACGTCTCGTCTGATTGACAAATAACATATTAGAAGACAAAGCGATTACAAAAGTGCGCTACGGCTTACGGGAAGGCAACAGACAACTTCCAATCCACATGTTTTAAGTATTTATTTTGTATATACATATCTAAGTCGTAAATGGGCCTATATAGCATAGGCTACAGCAAAGAAATTATGGAAAACACTTTAGCTCCCTCGTTAGACTCAAAATCCGCGCAAATAGATTGTCATGAGTTTGTTATTCCACGAAATGCCGCCTTTTTCATTTTAAAAAGGGATTTGTAATGTTAATTTATTAAAGAACATTCTATGGTAACGAGTGATCAAAAACATTTTAGTACATGCTGGGACATGGATAGTAAAAAGTAACAGAGTTGACAGTTTAATGTAAAGCTTGTGTTTTTAAGGTCATAACACTAACAAGGTATTTGAGATTTATAAATTGATTTCTATATTTCAATTCTGTACAAAATTGAAGTAACAGGGTTGACCATGTAAGATTTTCCCCTACTAATAAAAGAAAAGAAAAAAAGGAGACACTTGATTGGTGTTTATTAATAATGTTTTTAAATTAGAACATTAACAAGGTTGATGTCTTTTTAATTCAACAGGTCCATGCACTCAAATTTAAAAACATTCATAATGAGAATAAAATAATCAAAATAGCTATTACAAAATATGAGCTTTTATTTCCATATATATTTTTTTCAATCAAATTGTGTTTTTCTAAGGATAAGTTGGAAAAACAAGACTGGTGGTAGGCCAAACGATATCTTCATGAAGATAGAAGATGAAAAACAAGTTTGATGTTAAGAAAAATGCCTACAAGAAAACAGTGAAAGTATACAGTAAAATACTTTATTCTAAGGTGGTTGAGATACTTCATGGTTTTCTCTACTTTTATCCCCTTAAAGACATCTTATGTTTTCTGGAGGAGCAGTCACATTAGTTCAAATAGTAGTTTTTCAAATAATAGTAGATGAACGACCTCCGAAGGGGGGAAAGACCAGCAGCCGTTCCAGAAAACAGCCTTTTATTGAATGGAGACCGTTCCCATTGGGATACATGGAGTGTGGGGGAGTGTTTTGGAACAAACAGCCACAAAATCTTACATGAATTGCCAACCACCTTGACAGAGTGACTCTGGTAGATTGTGTATCAGTGCCACAGTGACTAAACGGCAGACTGTTCATAGATTAATGCTTCTAACTAAATGTACTAATTTACACAGCAGCCTCCTGACCCCGACCCAGAGAGGAGGAAACCTCTGACGCTCCTCACTGAAATGCCTGCTATCTTCTGTTGGTATTTATAGGCTGTCGCTCCGGTGATAAGGTGGCACTGGCGGTCTGGAGGGAGACAGAAAGAAACGAGGACTGACCTTCTCAGACGGAGAGTGTGAGGTCTGCCACCGTCCTCCACACCATCTAGACGACTGCTTCGAGTCACTGTGTGTTTCTGTTTAAGGGTGATTGTGTGTGTAAGGTGAGAGTGTTGAGAAGACACCTGAAGATGCTGGTGAGGATTAAGAGTTCAGTAGTAATAGTGGAAAAAGTTACCTCTTGCTTCCTTGCATGCAAAATATCTCTGCTTGTCTGACTCGGCACAATAAAGATCACTGTGATGACACAACAATGACTTTGTTAGTGGTTTTGTCTGTCCACTGGGCAGCAGGTTAAGTTGTATGATCAAATAATTGTGTTATTAAAGAAAATGACATCTGTTATTATATATTATTACCTATCTCAAATATTTCAATATTTTAAGAGCACATTTATAACGTTGATAAATTTATATAATTATAAATTATAATATCAATATCAGCTTACACGCATGCGATTAAAGCAGCGGCGGAGGAAATCTCAGCCCGTCTCCTGAAGCCTGTGGACTTGATTCATGATGATAAAAAACAGTTCCCTAAACAAAAGCAGTGATTGAGATTTGTAGCCTCGAGCCCAGATTTGTATCTCGTCATTTAAATGCATTTATTGTTTTTGTATAACAAATATATCCAGGAGAAAGCAAGGTAGGTTAACAAGGGAAAAGAACTGTGAAAGTCAAAATGCAAATACTGTTTTAAGCAAACACACAAATGTATAGAAGACTTGTTCAATTCACTTGCATAAATTCCTATTTCAAGATAACATTACGCAAGAATTATTACAAAAAATATTGTAGTCCATTCAAAGCATGTGCACTGCATTCAGATTGAAAGTCATGCCGTTATGAATTATGCTGAATAACCCCATCACTCTTCCTCTCTGGCTACTTTCAACATGCACAGAGCTGTCAGCCAACAGCCGCTCTTTAAGCTGTCTGACAAGCTGATGATTAGGGCCGTTTATTCACAGTTCTTATATCAGTTTAATTGGTAATTATCAATAGTTGTGTGTGTGTAAAATGTTACATCCAGTCAAGCAACTTAAAAGACATTCTTCAAACAGAGCAATTTAAAATAGTTCAATAAACAAGTGAATACAAAATGATATATTGATGATAATGATCATAATAATGGAACTACTTTTTTTTTTTTAAATGTGGGTAGTGTCTAAATCACCTGAGCTGAATGAAACTCCCTGTGGATCCTCGATAAATATCAGCCTCGCACACATCCTATAAAGCCGATCAAACGCGGAAGCATTAGCAAACAAACTTCCCTTTTGAAAGAATCAATACATTTCACATTTACCCACAAATTGAAAGTTATCTGAATCATTTGAATCCACTGAATTTATAAAGCCAAGAAGAAGTCCAAGGAACGGACATTCGTTCAAAACAATCGAATCAAATATACAGAAAGAAATGTGTGGAATAACAAACACTAGAATGTAACACAAGAATAAATTGTAAACATAACCAATTTGAATTACCTATACAATTAAAATCAATTCAAACGTTAACTACAGTACATCTGCTAAAACATATTATTTGTCTAATGATAGCATGTGTTGATCGAGAAAAAAAATCAGCATAACGCTTTATAAGCTCAAACCTAAACTCAACTACTGAGAGGTAATCAGGATGAACACACACTCTCTATCACACACACTCAGTAAAGATACGCACTGGAAGTTTCTTTTGAAAATGATATTGGTAATATGACACGTCTTTGAGAAAAGTGGCAACAATCCCTTCTAAGGTACATCCCACCCATCAAGGTTAATATATACGTGCACTCAGTCTGAGATGGAGGCTACATTGAAATTAATCTACAAGGGGAGTGAATGACAAAGGACGCTAACTCTGGGCCTCATTGAACAGGGTTTTCCTGCATGGCAAGTTTGATTAAAGGAAAATTCACGTTTCAAAGAATAGAGAAAAGATATCGCTGAGCAGGATGGTATGAAAACACAATGAGGGAGAGAGAGAGTGTGGCTTCTCTCATGGGGTGATGTGTTGTGGTTGTACTGTCAAGATTGTTTGAGAGGTTGCGACAGAGAGGTTTCCTTGGGCGGGACGGCTGGTTTTAGGGGAATGCGGTGGGGTAGAGGCTGAGGGGCTGGCTTTCATTGGTGGGGAGAGGGGATCGGTAGCCCTCGAAGTTCCGGGGAATGCTGCCACTGGTGGAGCCAGAACTATTGCTGAGAGTCTCGATGCTTCCCTCCCTCTGCAGCTCTGCTGCATTCAAAACAGAGAGAGAGAGAGAGAGAGAGAGAGGAAGATGAAGCAAATAACAACATAAACATGATTCGCACGGTTATGCAGGAACATTGCAGTGCTTGGTGACAGGAAAGATTTTAAGTGATTCACCGTATTACTGTAAAAGGTGTGTTAATCTTAAGAGTGTCAATTTAGTAGAATTTAGTTAAATAAATACACAGATACCACAAGTTACTTGTAGTTGTTCAGTTCTATTAAATATAAATGAAGTGTTTGCAATGCAGGGAAGAACAAGGTGGTTCAAAAGCGGAACAATACTTGAGATTTCAGAACAATGTCAGGACTGTGTAAGAATCTTGGGAAAATGACCATTATATAATAAAGAAAAAAGAAAAACATGTTGTAGTTAAAGTGGATAATGAGATCAGAACAAACAGGCAAAATTGTTCAAAAGTGATAGACTTTTATGTGTTTTTTTTACAAAAAATATTAAGCAGCACAACTGCTTTCATATATTGATAATAAAAATAAATGTTTCTTGAGCAGCAAACGAGCCAATTAGAATGATTTATATTTATATATTATAATTGGAAAGATCACGTGACACTAAAGACTGGAGTAATGATGCTGAAAATTAAGCTTTGCAATCAGGAATAAATTACATTTGAAAATATATTACAAAAGAAAACACTACTTATAAATTATAATAATATTTCACAATATTACCGTTCTATTAAAAATATGTAGCCAGAGCATAAGAGACTTCTTTTAAAAAATGTTTAAAAGAATCTTTGAGGTCAATAAATACAAAGATAAATGGTCTTCCCCTGAAGAAGTAACCATGGCAACAGGTCACTCAGGTACCCAAGTACTTTTCATTAGAATCATCATTGGATTGAATATTGTCATTATGACTTGATTTTAAAAATATTACATATTACAATCTAAAAAAAGACACATTGCATTTGTTTAAATTATCTTTAAAATAAGTTAATCTTTAGTTAATGGTGCAGCTAACAGATTGCGGCCTGAAAAAACCTCCATAAAAGTCACTGTAATTTCCACACTTCTCAAAACAAGCTGCTAGAAGAGAGAGAGAGAGAGAGAGAGAGAGAGAGAGAGAGAGAGATATACACAATGCTATCAATAATAAAACCATACATTATAAGACACTTTAAAATATGGTGAAAGTGTGTGATCAAATGGGAAAAAAGCAATAAATAAATAAATAAACTGAATCAAAAACAAAAAAGGAAATTTTTAAATAGAAATATATATATATAAATAACAAACAGAGCAATTCCAAGAGGGTTATCGCACCATCGGTGCTAGGGCCCTACATATTTGTGTATATAAAGGACAAAGACTGTGTTTTGGCACCTTGTGGAGAGTGTTATTCTCAGCATGATTTGTATTGTATATGTTGCGGATGTTACATGTTGTTAAACTTTGTCTATCGTATACACAGTCACCGACAGCAGGGACTCATAACCGCTGAGATATATGCAGTGTTTTGAACATACATCAGAGGCAGAATGGCCGTGCCCATAATTTTTCAGTTTTTATCTGGTGTGTATACAGAACATCTCAAACACACACACTGTACGGTGCTAAAATGATAGCAGGTACTGGGTGGCCACATTCCCCCTGATGATTTGCGCTCGTGGGGGAGGAGAGGAGCTGTTTGTTTGCTTTGGTGCACATACCCCTGAGACAGGTGCTCGTAAATCCTGTTCTACAGGCTCAAAGCTAAAGAAGTGTGCCAGGGAAGAGACGGTGACTCTGCTTTTCCTCATGTGCCCAGCAGATAGCACAGGCACACAGTGTGGCAGAGCCCAAACCCGCTCGCATCATGGGCATACGCACCACTCGGAGCAAATAAACATGATGCCACGCAGCGCTGTGCTAATTACAGGGAGGACGCAGATGGTCAGGGCCCACACCTGCACCGGAGAAATGTACTGTTGTGGACCGCAGGCGGTGTGTGTTTGTTTGTGAATCTGCATGTAAGGCAGAGAGCCAGTGGTGATAAGTTTCCGCTGGAAACTGTGCTCTTGGCCTTAGTGCAGTGTAAATAATGACGCCACACACTAGGGGTGAGGAGTATGACCAGAATCTTTTATCATGGTATGAGTAACTTCACAATTTTCTTGTTTTCACTGGAACTATATATATTCATAAAATGCGTGAATAAAATATGTATTTAATTTACAGTAAAATCCAATAAATTGAATTCTTTAACTGTATAATTATATAAAATACCATAATATATATATATATATATATAAATATATATATACACTTCAATAATATAATTACATGAAGTACAATTACAGTAAAATCCAATACATTTAATTAATTATAGGATAATATGACATACCATTAATTTGTAAAGCAGTTCATTTATAGTAGTATGCAGTAAATTAAATATTTTACTAATTAAATGGTAGCTCATAAAATTATATAATTATTTTTCTTTTTATAATAAAAATTTTACTTGGATTTTATTTGATGGACGAAAACCAAAAGATAGGAATATTTGTCTTATTAAGTCTATATAAAATTATGAAAAATAAATTATAATAGATAAACACAAGCAGTAGTACAAAAACAGCTACTTTACATGCATACGTTATAAATTGGTTAAGTCACAAGTTGTAAAACATACACATCTAATTCATTATCTCTACCAGCAGTCTTCTCTTTTATATTAAACACTTATAAAATCTAACCCCTAAATCTATTTCATTGACTATATGGACATTACACGTACTGTGAAATTCTGTCTGCTTCTATTCCCTCTCTCTGCATCACTGGAGGCATGTCTGATCATTGTGGGGCCCCTGCGGCTGCACCACGAGTGCCTGGTCCCCAGAAACCAGGCTCCAATATGATCAAACAGGCAGTAAACACCAGTCCAGCGTGGCACAGACATTTCTAGATCCTAGAACGCTGTTTGCTGTGGGTAACCAGCGCATGCTTACACATTAGACTCCCTCAGGGCAGAACACAATTCGGTGACAGAGAACATGCGGCTTGAGCGCAGCTCATTGAGGAGGAGTCAGCTGATCATTAGATGGAAACCAAACAGGATCAAAGCACAAAAAGAGCCCTTCATCAGACTGCTGTGCCAGTGTAAATGCCAATGAGAGAGTGGACCCAATTTGTGCCCCCATTATTAGGGAGGGAGGGAGAGAGAGCGAGAGGGGGGTTGTAAATGGGACAGAGTGTGTAACTTACTCTGATGTACACCCTTTAAGAGTTCAGTTTCTTGTTTGCACTTAAATCGTAGCGTGGACGCATCTGCAGTTGATTAGCAGTCTCTTGTCAATCTTCTCTCCAGGTCATGTTTCTGTGCCTGACATGCTAAATGCATGTGTAGGGGTGAGTGGTGCAGGGGCGGATCTACTGGGGTGGCAACTGCCACCCTAAGAAAAACTATTGCCACAGTGCCACTCCAGATTTATCCCAGTTTAAAATATTAATGTAACCAGTGTTTTCTGTACCAGCTGCGCTTTAAATGTGATGACATAAAAAGATCTGCTGTGTGGTTGCTCACACTCTGTATAGCAAACTTTATTAACAGGTGACTCTCATATGAACGGGTTCTTTTTGGTGAATCAAAAACACACAGCACAACCAGTGTAGACCAGTTCAATTGTTTTTCCATTTATTCGTGAATCAGAAAATTAGAGAAATCAAATCTCGTCCTGATAGTCATCATAGATATATTTGCCATCCGACTTTATACAATTAAAACAATAACAAGATTCCAATCACAGAAACTAATAGCAGAGTTAGGTAAGAATCAAATCTTAACTAGAAAGACAAACTTTTCTTGAAATTTAAAATAATTATATACAACTATCAGCCATTTCAACTGAAAGACAAAGGCTGTGATTTTAATGTTGTCCACTAGAGGAAGCCACAGGATAGGGAATCTTTTTAGCCTAAAGATTTTTTTATCAGTTTCCATCCATTTGAATGGAAATAAATGCATTTATCTAGTTCATTTGTATAACTATGATATACTGTCAGTATAGTTTTATATAATTAGTGTATATAGAAATCTGTGGAATGCTTACAGATAATTAAATGTTTATTTAACTTTTACAGACCACAATAAAACTTAATATTTTTCAAGATAATATGTATTGTAAAAATTTTATAAAGACACACTTATTTACTGTTGTGGTATAAAGTTAGGCTACCCGTATTATAGAAATATATTATAAAAATGAAAAGGTCCTTAAGATAAATGCTTCACATAAATAAGGTTTTGAGCTACAAATGATATCTTCACATTCATTTGAAATTGTCCAGTGACATCCTATGACATGCGATTCATCTAAATTGAAATGTTGAATATGAGTCCACACTTACACCACATATGTTATGATCACATGCCTTACGACAGTAAACATTTTTATACAGTTTTTTTTTTTCTCTTTTAATCTAACAGTAAGAGGAAGTAGAAGAAGAAATTCAGTTGCCCTTCTTGACACTTGTGTGTTGCTGTTGCCTGTTTCATTAAACCCTAACTTTCAGTGAAGATTCAAAATGGACTTTTCCAACTTGAATCAAACCACATCATAAGATACATTTCAATTGGATCGCTAATCATTCACAAGGGGCCATTGGTGCTTGGACCCCGATGATTGCCATTTGTGGCTATAATTTGTTTTTAATTATAGTATACATGTAGAATAGATGATAGAGTACAGATTAAGTATGGATGATCGAATGCTTGCTGTCTTTGGTGTTGCCACCCCTCACATTCCTCAAGCCACCCTATAAATAATTTTCTAGATCTGCCCCTGGAGTGGGGTAAGATGTGTCAGTCCTACCCCACTCACCTGTGCTGCCTCCTTAAAGGGGTAATTCACTGCTGGCAAGACAGACTTAAAAAAAAAATTTGGCAAAAGACTTAGATGCTAAATACTTCAACACCCACAATGCACTTCTTAATTTGGGTGCCAAATTGGGTGCCGACTGTCGTGTGTGGGAATACAAAAATGCGGAAGTTCTATCTGTAGTTTTAATAAGAGCTATGAAAAGTGTGCCGGATGACACAAAATTATGTGTTTTTTTGGATATCTGGATGCAGGAAACACAGAAAGAGTACAAACTGTTCATTTACATAATACCGACATTGTTGCAAAACAAAACTGGTTGAAAATCTGCAAACTCTTTAATTTAGAAATCTTTGTCACATGACAATTTATTTAGAATCGTATTTTATTGTATATTTAGAACAGCATATTATTATCATCTATATATTATGTATATAGATAGATTATAGATGCATTTCATACAATATAAAGCTGCTGGTGATTGAGAGATCCAGGAAAAATGTATTAAGTGTGATGGAAAATGTATCAAGGTCCAATGTGTATGTATATATATATATATGTATGTGTATAAAACTATGTAAATTCACACACACACACACACACACACACACACACACACACACACACACACACACACACACACACACACACACACACACACACACACACACACACACACACACACACACACACACACACACACACACACACACACACACACACACACACACACACACACACACACACAAAATCTCTCTCTCTCTCTCTCTCTCTCTCTCTCTCTCTCTCTCTCTCTCTCTCTCTCTCACACACACACACACACACACACACACACACACACACACACACACAGTTGATAAGTTGATAGTTATTTCACAGCCCCTCTGAGATTATCATTCAAATGTAAAGCTGCCATTAAGAGAGCCATCCTCGTAAAAAGGTGTACATTAGCAGCTGAGGGGCATGGTGAGTGTGTATGGGACACTATTACTCTGACAGGACCTCATCCTGTATCCAGTTTACTCATTCTGTCTGGGCTATTAATAGTCACGTGTGTGAGTGACCCTTTCCGGACTGGAAGCAAAGTCCAGTGCCAAACTGACAAGACCCTATCAGAGAGGACGGAAGGCAAGAACTTCAATCATTCAGCCCAGCCCACATGTGATAGTCTCCATATTTCATGGTAATACAGAATGAACGTTCAAGAGCGGTGCAGGTAAAGGTGGCTGGCCTCCATTGTGCTTTCAATTACATATAATGAAAACCTACTGTAACCTCTGCTGCCCTGGCACATACCATCCTCCAGCAAGGGCACATTTCTCATTTACTCATTAGAACCAGAGCCGAGTTATTGGTGGAGGCCACAGTGATGCGTGTGAGGGATCAGACATCCTCTCTCTGCATGCAGACGGCCCGGAGGCTACAAACGTAAGACAGACCAAACAAACTCTTTCACTTCATGATCGTTTCACAGAAAGTGCTTTTCATTACCATCGACCACTCTAACAACTGCCTAGCAACGCCATAGCAACCAACAAGATTTTTTTTCCAGAAAGAAATCTAGTGAGTGTAGCCTAAAAAGTAGGACTGTGACAGACAGCAATATGAGTTATGGATGATAAAACGTACAGTCCTAAAAAATTAATCACATTTATGAACACGACCACACTTTCAGATCTCACTTTGCTGCCGTGTTTCTAACTAGAACACAGTGAGTTTAGTGCGTGTCGAAATGAAAGCATATTCATGTTCCTGCATGTAATGTCCGAACTCAACGAGGCTCTAGTGTAGCATTACCACAGAGGTGTGAATGACTCTCCACACATACACTTATAGGCTTAAATGATTCATTTTTTCTTCTCAGATATACTCTTTCCTTTCCTTGCTTTCACTGAAATAATGCGAAGGTGACGGATGAGTCGGAAGAGCAAGAGAAAATGAGAAAATGTGAGACGAAACGTTGTTCTCGGACACATGATGCTAACGTCTGCCGTGTCTAATACAACAGTGGCTCAAGCTATTTCTACAAATGCAGAATATAAACTAGATTTTTACTTTTACTGTTTTCCATTGATTTTCATTTGAATACACCAATCAAAAGTTTGGGAAGTAATGTTTTTGAAGTCTCTTATACTCACCAAGGCCGATTTTAATTGATCAAAAATAATAATTGATCAATAATAAATTAAAATTTAGAATTTATGCTACAATTTAATTCCTGTGATGGCAAAGCTGAAATTTTAGCATCATTACTCCAGTCTTCAGAGTCACATGATCCTTCAGAAACCATTATAATATGCTGCTTTGCTGCTAAAGAAACATTTCATATTATTATTATTATTATTATTATTATCAATTTTGAAAACAGTTGCGCTGCTTAATATTTTTGTGGAAATCGTGATATGTTTTTTACAGGATTATTTAATGAATAGAAAGTAAAAAAACAGCATTTATTTGAATTAAAAATATCTTCCATTAAAAATGTATTTGCCATTATAAATGTCACTTTTAATCAAATGATTATGCTGAATAATAAAAAAAAAAACTTAATTTCAATTATTCAAAAAAATTATAGACCCCAAACTTTTGACTGCCATTTTCTGCATTTGCAGTGCTTATTGTATTTCCCTCATTACAGTAAATGTTGTAATTTTTTTTTTTTTTTTTTCAAACTTCAAATCAAAGTTTGTAACGTTGTGGCTCACCTTGGAGCTGGTTGGCTTGCATCATGCCTTAGAACTCTAGCATGAAGAATCTCTATGGAAACAATGAAAGGGGAAAACACTTCCAGGGGCAGTCGAGCTGAAAATGTGGGCGTGCACTTTTTAGGGACGCTTGCCTTAGCAACACCACTAATGACTTTCAAACGACTTCTTTTGTAAACCAATTGGTTTATTTGAACTGGTTCAGAATAGTATACAGTGATAGCAAACTTTTCAAATGTGCTAAATGGGCAAAACGTGGCCAAAATCCATTAAGATAAACACGACTGATTCTTAATTTATCGCACGGGCTACAAGTAGACCACAGCCTCTGAATAAAAACCCAAGTCAAACAAAATCACTCAGATTCTGCCAGCATTAAGAAGGTCTATTACTGCTAGCAGAGTAATTGGTTAAATAGTTGCTTAAGGCGCAGGTCTCAAATTTAAGCCAGTGGGATGGAAGGCTCATGCCATTTACAATTACAAACCACTCAGGCTGGTGGCTTAATTTGAGTTTTGATTCAATTAGTTGATTTAATTGCTGTCCATATTGCTTTATGTCTCTTTGATTGATGGGCACGGTCAGCATGACGGCCGTGTACACCATGCCAAGCATCTTGAGATGTGGGGCCAGTACACACACACACACACACACACACACACACACACAAGCACGCACACGCACACACTCTCTCTGATGGAGTGAGGTTCACTAAAGCCCTGTAGCCCAAGGAGGAATCCTGCACTCAGCTGGTCTTTCAGTGAAAAGCACCATTGCTCACTCACTCGCCCTGAAGCTCAAGCTCGCACATGCTCACCAACACCACACCGGACGACGGCGCTTTAAATCTGAGCTTTCATCTACCAGCCACAAACACATTAGAAAATAAACAGCAATGGCTTTTCTGCTTTGCATAATTGCCATTTTGCTTTGCATTAGTCAGATCATCACTAAGCAATTAAATAATAGTACTAAATGATGTTGTCCTCTGAGCGCACGATCACCTGAAAATGCCGGAACGCCTCTAGAGGAAGAAAGAGAGAAAATATTTATTCACAGCACTGAGAGAGGCGTGTGTGAGTGCTTTTCTAAGTGTGAGGCCATTAGAGCATTGTGTGTGTGTGTGTGTGTGTGTGTGTGTGAAAGGGAGGTAGCGGCACAGGCAGTGACAGTGACACTCTCCCTCCCTCACTTGCTTCACGTCCTCTCTCCTCTTTTCACTTTCCTGGAAAGTGCTGCAGTCAGGTCAGTGATCTCATATCGGTGCGGAACGTTAGCGCTGTAACGCCTTTCAGCTGCGCCTTCAAGAAACCCCTCCATTATGTCCTCTATCACTAATTCATGCAACCTCTTTTACTGATATATATACAGCACACGTGTAGATGTGAAAGGAGAGGAAGGGAGAGTTTGTGAGAAAGGAGAGAAGAAAAGAGGAAGGTAAATGTGAATATTGAATAATGAACTCTTCTTCATACTCTTGAGAGGCTAAACACAGTAAATGCCTTACGAGTCCGGATCAGTTGTGGAATCGCAGCTCTGAGCAGGCCTGACACGCAGCATGTCTCACCGACACCTGCCTCTTGCTTCCATTTGCGGCGCTCTCAAATGCCTGACGCTTTCGTCATGTTTCACCAACACCATGTCTAGACATCCTGGAACATCTTTTAAAAGTGCTCATTCCACCCCCTCAGCTGTCTCGCTTTCTTTCTCTCTTCTTTCTTTCCGCTATCTTTGCCGCTATTTTCTGACTGTCGCTCCCTTGAGCGAGCTGTTAAGTGCAGTCTCAAAAAATCCCACAAAAAGCCCATTTACTGCAAGCTTCGGTTTCTACCCTCAGTCCCAGCTTCTGTCCTTTTCTTTATTGTCTTAGCAACTAGTTTGTAGGCTAGAAGAACAGTAAGGAAAAAAAAGAAGAAAAAAAGCAGGGGATAAATGCTAAAATGATATCCAGGCCCAATGTGTCACTGACGGATTGGGGCGGAGAGAGAAAGAGAGGCTCTGAATGCAGGAACTCTTCTTCATCGTCTCACCCTGTCGCTGCACATTACTCTCAAACCCTTGGTTGAACTGAAGAGACTGACCATGGGATGAATGGGTGAGTGCTGAAGGGAGGAAATAATGATTGTGTTCCTGTTTTCACACTTCATTCCCCTCCTGGCCACCTCACCATGCACTAATACCACCTCACTTTCTACTGTCTTTTATAGTCCAACACTGGAACTGACCTCTTTTTTTATTCTCTCTCTCTCTATAAAGCTATGTGCTATAACCACAGAGATATCTGTATTTGTGTTCCTCGTCTCAGAGAGTGTAAGTAACGATGTCAGCTACAGCTGAGCTCAACATCAGGGTCAATGGCACAGTAAAATCACTGAGAGCTGCAGGCCCTATCTTCAGCAACAGCTCCACAGGTCAGATCAACACAGCATGCAGAAATGGACCTAATATTCCTATGATCACGCCTGCCCTGGAAGAGTGTGCTGGAAGAGAGGCCGTTTAAAAAGGTGTAGATTAAATATAAGTAAGATTTAAATGACATATGGATGTATTTTGGAGCAGGAACACTTACCAAACTCACATGCACCAGGCATTTCAGAGCAGCTATACAGTTCTACCTAAGCTACAGTCTTTCAGCGCAACTTCATGGTCCAGCACACTTCCACTGAGGAACTTTGGTTTGGCAGGAGATTGAGCAGACCCAGATTAGCGCTGGGCTTGTTTATGCAATCCATCGTCCGTGTACTGCGTATAGGTGGCGGATGATTGATTAGCGCAAACTAAGTCCTTTGCACGGCGAGTGACTGGGCTGCTGTGCTTTCAGCTGTGTCTTGTTGATCCAGTGATGGTTATCGTGCCACATTAAAAATGAGCCGTAACATTAAGATATGGAACGGTCTCTCTGATAATAGATAACTATTTGGCAAAAAAATACTTGTGAGTCAGTCCAATTTAAACAGGGAATATTACTGTCATTAACCAGGTAAGCAAACAATGGCGGGTTTTCAGTAAGCCGGTGTGGATCTACACCAATGTACACTGGGATAATCTGCTATATTCCATCACAGTACCTGGAATAATGACATGCAAATATGCCTGTTGCATATCACCAACTCAAAGCCTGTTTGATTCATGTTCATGCCTAATTCGTAAATCAAAACTCAATTTTTCTGTTAGCATGAATGATATATACAGTAGCGGGTGAGGATCATTCTGTGTTAGCATTCGCACACAAACATTTAAATTTACGTTAAGTTCAACATAAAGCTCAAAACATCAGCTTCGTCAGTCAGCAGGGAGACATTCACATTTCTGCACTGATTTAGGGTGGACTTTTGCAGAATTAATTAAAACAGTAAAAATGTTTGAGCTGAGAATACTACATTCTATTAATAGCTGAACATATAATCAAATTAGCCAAAATATTAAATAAACAAAACCGCGAGTGCTTGCAGATTTTCTGAATGACGTCATTCCAATCTTTTGTAACTTTCTGTCGATTTCTGTGCGTGAGAGTCAACTAATAACCAATCCCATCATGTCAGATAATTAACTCAACCATAAAGCCAGTTCAAACAGAACCTGACAATTTTATAAACTTAAATTTTGACAACTAGTGTGCAACGGCTAAAATAGTAAGTGACGAATGTTTTGATGACTTTGGAGAGGTTGGAAAACAAACATCCTGCTTCTTTCACGAGTGCTAACAGCCAATCGAAAGGAAGACAGATTTTTGGCGCCCTGGAGTGTCTGGCCATTGGAGAAGTATGTACAGACGAGTGTTACTGGCGGATGTAAGTGCATTGTTCCTAGTTTCGTGACAAAAGCTCTAATCATCCTAAGTTCAGCCGGTCACAGTTCAGTCAGCTCAGTGGTGGTCACAGCATGTATGTGTCCGTTTATGTTGGGAAAACTATGCTCACGTAAAAGTGTTCTTTCTTTCACCAGCTTCCATGCATGACTGTTTTAAGCGGAAGGCATGTAAATGCTTCTGTAATGAAGCTTTAGAGTGCATTACAGTGTTGGGAGGCTACTTCGAAACTATAGCTTGTGACTAGATATTCATAAATGAAAGCAGTTCAACTACAGTCAAGAAAGAGAGTCTTTGTGTGTGGATTTATGCTATTTTCCAGAGTGTACGTACGTGTTTCGCTTTGACAGTAAAGATGTGCCCTGAGGGTCGAACTGAATATTCAAGGATGAAGATGAATAAGAAGAAAGAAAGAGAGGGTGCTTGAGAGCTGTCGCTAACATCCTCTTCACAATGAAGCTATTGTGGGATCTCCATCAAGAGCACAAAAACCCATCGGCCTTAATCATTTTAAAAGAACACATTTGGTTCAGTAGAGAAGAAAGGGGAGTCCTTTCAACTTTTACACTATATACATTGATATATATATATATATATACATTACAAGTCATGACTACATTACTGGGAACAATGGGAATCTCAATTAGGGTAAAAACATTTAACTTGAAACACTAAATTTGTAATAAATTTGTAATTTAATTAAAAACTCTAATTTAAATAACTGAACCAAAGCACAAACAGCAGTATAGTATACTAAACATTTCACTACAAAAAACAAATTGTACATAAATTCAGTGAATCATTTTTCAAACAGAATGAATCTAAAATAAATCAAACGTAAAAGAAAAATGTTGCTGCAGCATTTCGTTTAAAGGCAGACAACGTATTAGCATTATCAAATTTTTAAGAGTCATGTCTACATCACTACTACTTTCGGAGAGCTCTGTAAGGCCGATGGGGGTGCTCACAGTGCTGTAGGCTTAACGGGGAAATAGATATAAATGTGTTTTTTGGGGCAGCTGGAGTAATGAGGAATGACAGAGACATAATCCCTGTGTGTAACCTCAGTAAACACTGGCAGCGGTGGTGTGGGGAGGGCAGCCGCGGCTGACAGGGTTGAGCCCTGTCCACTTCCCCCTGCTTAAATGGAATTTACGTTGGGTTAGCACCAATGAGAAAAATCTAATTTGCAACTTTATGCCGCTGGCTGAAATCTAATTATAAGATTTCAAGAGTTTTCTCTTACATTCCATTCTGTTAGGTTAGGAGCCTTGTGTTACGGTAAATTGGGAGTCTTGGATTCACTCCATATCACCTGCATGGGAAGAAATTCCCAGCTCGCAATGAAATCTCGCAATGAAATCTCCCAATTTCATCGATGGTCAGCCAGACAAGAGTGGGAAAACCGAGGACTGGAGGAAGTGGATGGATGGAATGAAACATGGAGAAGTAGTTAGTGACTGATAAAGAAGAAGAAGAGTCAGATATGTCCCCTGACGCTACAATGCTCTTCTGAAGAAGTGCCTGTGCGTGAGGAGATGCTAAGTGTCGAACCATCTGCTTTGGACTCTTCAAAGAAGCTCCCGGGCTGAACCTGCCTTCTTAAATGGGGCGTCCCACAGCTACAAAGAAAGCTGGTCAGGTATTACATACGCAGATGCACTGGCTCATCCACAACTTAACAACACAATCCCAACACTGCTTTACAACCGATCAGATAATTCGCCCATCAGCCAAAAAGTCATGTCTTGATGGCAAACTTTATTCTGTGAAAAGCCTAAGAATAGTGTTATGGCACTTACATACTAGAGCAGGGGTTTTCAAACTGGGGTCTGGGGAGTTTAGAGACCAATGAATAAATAAATAAAAATATACCATTACTCATAATAATGATTATTTACCAAAATCACACAATAATATATATATATAACATGAATAGAAAATTTAACATTTTTCAAAAATGTATCAGTTTCCAAAATGTATTAAGTAGTACAACTGTTTTCAATATTGATAATAAGAAATGATTCTTGAGCAGAAAATCAGCTTCTTAATATGATTTCTGAAGGATCATGTGACACTGAAGACTGGAGTAATGGCTGATGAAAATGCCGTCACAGGAATAAATTATATTTTAAAAAACATTAAAATAAAAATCAATTATTTTAAAATGTAATAATATTTCACAATATTAATGTGTTTACTGTATTTTTGATCATATAAAAGCAGCCTCAGTGAGAATATTTTGTGATAAACATTTGAAAATGTGATGCCAATTTGATACAATTTTCTTAACTTTTGGTCACATTGCCTTCACAAATCCTCAGTTTTTTTCTTAAGATGTACCATGTCTATTAAAATCAACAAATTCATAACATTCTTTTACACACTGTCAAATTTAGTCAAGATATAAACACGCTGTTGCACATGAATCTTGCTTTTCACAGACTTTTCACAGAACAAGAGTCGCCATCTAGACACAACCCAGACACGACCCATGACAACAAATGAAGAGGGTACTTTGGATGACTATAGGGTAATTACCAATATTCGGCCGTTACTCTCAGCACTTACTGCCACATTAGGCGGTACCTTCAACAAAGACTCAAATGGGAATGGCTTGATCTTTTAATGTCTGGCACTGATTCTTAACTGCAGCCGGACGTCTGGGTGAAAAAGACATAGACTGACATAACCAATGGCTAGTGCTCATCAGAGGCTCCAGCACCCTGTCCCCCACCACCATGCTGCTTATTTAGAGCCTCTCGCCACAATCCATTTTTCATCCGTACTCTGGGTTTCCTGCTTCAGGAGATGCTTAACGTTACGTTCATCCGCCAGCCCGTGGGGCCAAAAGTTGAGAGTAATGTGATCAGTAATGAATTTTGTGTTACATTAGGCTGTATAAATGGACGGACAAGCGCAGACTACAAGTGTCCGGGAGTCGGGCTTAATCTAATGATGCAAAAATAGAGACAGAACCAATTATGGAGAAGGCCAACTCGGTGCTGCTGCAGGGACTGCAAATGAATAGGTACAAATCAAATTAGTGCCTAATAGACGCGCTACGAGAGAGGGCCAGTCGATGCTAAATGCATTAGGGCCTTGTGACCTCGCTGCTCCAAGCAGCGGCGTCCAGGATCCAACCTCCATCTTCCCCAGATATCAAAGAAAGTCTTGTTCAGACGAGGGGGAGGGCCAGAGAGCAGCAGCTTCCTAAATGAGTTAAACATTTGGATTGTCAAGAGTGGCAATTTCCCCCCTCATTTCGCTCTGTCTCTCCCTCAATGTGAATGACCTAATTTGTTATTGTAAAACCTCTGAAATGTGTCTTTTCCAAGATCTGTACAAGAAATCACGTAAATACGCCAGGACGTATTCTTATCTCAGCGTAATTCAAACAGGATTGAGGATCAGTAACTGATTCACATAGTCACTGGAGGTATTAGCAAGAGCAAATCGAACAAAATAGGGTTTACCACTTTAACTTCGAGGGAGTTAGTTTGCCTTTGAACTTAATGAGCTACTAATGAGAAGAACAAACTTGGCGGATGAAAAGGAAAACTAATACCCGAGTTATCATTACATATTCAAAGTTCTTCTTTCAAATACATCATAGAATTTTAGACTTACCTTCATTAAGATATTTTGAGAAAATATGACTTTCATTATTTGAACAGTTATTCAAACATCATTCAAAATATCTTATTTTGTGTTCCACAGAACAGTGAGTCATACAGGTTTTGAATGACTTAAGGGTGAATAAATTATGACAGAATTAAACATTTTGCATGAAATATCCTTTTAAATCTTTGACGTTAACTGTTGCTTTTAAGGGTATGTTATCTTACATTCATTGGCTACACTGAAAAAAAAATTGGTGTAAAAATAAACGCATTGAATTAAATGGGAACATTTTAAAGACTAATACTATTCTAAATAGAATTCTCTTGTAAAACGTACTTTACAACAACAACACATTTTTTTCCTCCCCAGTGTATATGTCTTGCATTAGTGCACCCCTATCATTAGTGAGAGTGTATGTGCTCACCTGTCCCAGAGCCTACAATGTCTCTGCTGGGCGACTCAGACATTGCATCTGCCAGCCTCTCCTTCAGGCCCTCTTCCGTTGCTTCCACAGAGGACATGTGACGCAGTCCGAAACTCTCAGGCCAGCTGCCACACACCTCCAGCAGGGTGACGCTGCGGTCAAACATGCCTGCCAGAGAAAAACGATAGAGAACAACAGTTCAACATTTTGATTCATAGTTCACACTGCATTAAAGCTCATTACAAGTTAATTTTATCACTGCAAACTGCATTTTTTCTGTCCTTTATGATTTTTCTGTCCTTTATTGTATGATATCTATGATGATTTTAGTAAATTGATAAGAATAACATCGTGCTGGCTTGAAAACAATTCTGTAAGTCTAAAGTCATAATACATAATGAACCTGAAAAGTGTCTATGGCCATACTGGTGTAACTCGGAGGTCATAAACAGCTATCTGTGTTTCATCTGGCACACATAGCAACTCAAGCCCCAGCCGAGCCCCTCTGCCTTCCTCTGACAGGGATAGCGAAGAGGAAATGACTGACCCCTGAAAAACACCACTGTGGGCCAATATGACTTCAAACAAAAACAGTGGGCTCATTTTTTCCCCCAGCAATAAGCACCTAGGCCAATAAAATAGATATTGCATAAGGAGGGGGGGTGTGAAGGATGCACAGTTCGTCTGTCTCCCATGATGCTGCATTTCAGACAGTGCATGGCATTACCGGGGTGTCTTTCTATAACAGATACCTGCTGCATGAAATACAGCTGCTTTATCTGAACGGCCTGTAGGGAGACCCTTTGATCTGCAGGCCAACGGTTATCTGGCCTTGTCTGGCCTCCCCTGCAAACCCTCAGCCACACTCGAGGCCACTGACAGGCGCTAATGTGCGGCGAAGAGAGGAGCGCAGGCGGCCGGTGGCGCAGAGCTGATATGGAGGCAAGAGGCCTGCAGTTATCTGCTGTAAAACACCAGCCCGGCCAGACTCACAGACAGCAGATAACTTCATACCACTTCATAAAAAGCTGTTTGTCCTGTGTCTGCCATTGACTCCTCAAAGCACTGAAATCGCCAGAGTCAACAGGCCTGCCATCAAAGCAACTTCCTGCAGGATGAGTGGGAGTGGCCACCGCACACGCTGCTACAACCAACGGCTCTGAATGTCTCCAAGATACTACATACTATATATATACACTCACCGACCACTTTATTAGGTACCCCATGCTAGTAACGGGTTGGACCCCCTTTTGCCTTCAGAACTGCCTCAATTCTTCGTGGCATAGATTCAACAAGGTGCTGGAAGCATTCCTCAGGGAGTTTGGTCCATATTGACATGATGGCATCACACAGTTGCCGCAGATTTGTCGGCTGCACATCCATGATGCGAATCTCCCGTTCCACCACATCCCAAAGATGCTCTATTGGGTTGAGATCTGGTGACTGTGGAGGCCATTTTAGTACAGTGAACTCATTGTCATGTTCAAGAAACCAATTTGAAATGATTAGAGCTTTGTGACATGGTGGAAGTAGCCATCAGAGGATGGGTACATGGTGGCCATAAAGGGATGGACATGGTCAGAAACAATGCTCAGGTAGGCCGTGGCATTTAAACGATGCCCAATTGGCACTAAGGGGCCTAAAGTGTGCCAGGAAAACATCCCCCACACCATTACACCACCACCACCAGCCTGCACAGTGGTAACAAGGCATGATGGTTCCATGTTCTCATTCTGTTTACGCCAAATTCTGACTCTAACATCTGAATGTCTCAACAGAAATCGAGACTCATCAGACCAGGCAACATTTTTCCAGTCTTCAACTGTTCAATTTTGGTGAGCTCTTGCAAATTGTAGCCTCTTTTTCCTATTTGTAGTGGAGATGAGTGGTACCCGGTAGAGTCTTCTGCTGTTGTAGCCCATCCGCCTCAAGGTTGTGCGTGTTGTGGCTTCACAAATGCTTTGCTGCATACCTCGGTTGTAACGAGTGGTTATTTCAGTCACTGTTGCCCTTCTATCAGCTCGAACCAGTCTGGCCATTCTCCTCTGACCTCTGGCATCAACAAGGCATTTCCGCCCACAGAACTGCCGCTCACTGGATGTTTTTTCTTTTTCGGACCATTCTCTGTAAACCCTAGAGATGGTTGTGCGTGAAAATCCCAGTAGATTAGCAGTTTCTGAAATACTCAGACCAGCCCTTCTGGCACCAACAATCATGCCACGTTCAAAGTCACTCAAATCACCTTTCTTCCCCATACTGATGCTCGGTTTGAACTGCAGGAGATTGTCTTGACCATGTCTACATGCCTAAATGCACTGAGTTGCCACCATGTGATTGGCTGCTTAGAAATTAAGTGTTAACGAGCAGTTGGACAGGTGTACCTAATAAAGTGGCCGGTGAGTGTATATATATGTGTTTGTATGTGTACTGTGACACAATTTATTGAGTCCTTCCTTAACAAAATTAATTAAAAAAAATTGACCTAAACTTTGATGCATCAGCTTACTGGTCAGCAACCTGTCAGGGTCATTGACCTGTTGAAAGTCTCATAATGCACTTTTAAACGAGTTTGGGAGGCTGGCGAGCGCACCTCTGTGAGCGTTATTTTAAAGCAGTCCAACAGCTGAAGGGGAACGGCACAGAGGATGTGGGGTTAGAAGTTCATTCTCACCAATAGGGAAGATCTCTTCATCAGAATGGCTGACAGCCGCCACAGCCCACATTCCACATTATTCACACCCGTCAGAGCTCAGCCTCACCAATTCAATAATAAAAAGCCTGCCGCAGGTTCTGGGTAAGACAAAAGGCCTGAGCCGACCCACGTAGATCCTCGCGTGTTCCTCTCGCTTTTACTTCTTCACTTGGAAATCCTGTCTGAACCACTGAGGTATGAGGACATGATGTTAACATTTAACAGGAAGGAGGAAAAAAACAACATGTTTTTATCATCATAAAACCTATGTTGGTTAGTGGTCTCCTAGATGTTGGCGACCGCAGGACTACTTATCTATTTTTTGAGATTTTCTTTATTTAGTACAAAGAACATTCACTTGACAGCCTTGAGTTACAGCATGTTAACTGAAGCATGCAGGGGACACACATTATCCTGTTTCTGGGCTACAAGGGCCACCAGAGAAGCGTAAACACCTAAAAGAACAGCAAAGGTGGGACTAATTCAATTAGGTTTTATTAAGGGGCCATAAGTGAAATTGAGCTAACAAGCAATTATCCCTAGGAAAGTGTGTTAGACTTGTGTAATGTTGGTCACTTGTATCGAAAAACAAACAGCCTTCTGATGGAAAATGGGCAGTGTGTAAATCACCGGTTGTCATTTGTCCAAGGCGGCATCTGCTCAGACTGCCTCTGCCGAGAAGACCTCCACCTTTTTTGGCCTTTTGCCACTTTTATTTATAAGAGGGTAGAGAGAGGACAGGAAATGATAGGGAGAGAGAGGTGGATCAGAAACAGGAAGTGCCCACATGATCTACATACTTTATGTTTTGGAGCATGTGTGCTTACCACGATCAAACAATCAAAAACACTCTTGGTTTTTCTTAGGTGAATGCACAAACTGACTTTTACTGAAGATAAAATAAAATGTTTAATAGTATATACACTCACCGGCCACTTTATTAGGTACACCTGTCCAACTGCTCGTTAACACTTAATTTCTAAGCAGCCAATCACATGGCGGCAACTCAGTGCATTTAGGCATGTAGACATGGTCAAGACAATCTCCTGCAGTTCAAACCGAGCATCAGTATGGGGAAGAAAGTTGATTTGAGTGACTTTGAACGTGGCATGATTGTTGGTGCCAGAAGGGCTGGTCTGAGTATTTCAGAAACTGCTAATCTACTGGGATTTTCACGCACAACCATCTCTAGGGTTTACAGAGAATGGTCCGAAAAAGAAAAAACATCCAGTGAGCGGCAGTTCTGTGGGCGGAAATGCCTTGTTGATGCCAGAGGTCAGAGGAGAATGGCCAGACTGGTTCGAGCTGATAGAAGGGCAACAGTGACTGAAATAACCACTCGTTACAACCGAGGTATGCAGCAAAGCATTTGTGAAGCCACAACACGCACAACCTTGAGGCGGATGGGCTACAACAGCAGAAGACTCCACCGGGTACCACTCATCTCCACTACAAATAGGAAAAAGAGGCTACAATTTGCAAGAGCTCACCAAAATTGAACAGTTGAAGACTGGAAAAATGTTGCCTGGTCTGATGAGTCTCGATTTCTGTTGAGACATTCAGATGTTAGAGTCAGAATTTGGCGTAAACAGAATGAGAACATGGAACCATCATGCCTTGTTACCACTGTGCAGGCTGGTGGTGGTGGTGTAATGGTGTGGGGGATGTTTTCCTGGCACACTTTAGGCCCCTTAGTGCCAATTGGGCATCGTTTAAATGCCACGGCCTACCTGAGCATTGTTTCTGACCATGTCCATCCCTTTATGGCCACCATGTACCCATCCTCTGATGGCTACTTCCACCATGTCACAAAGCTCTAATCATTTCAAATTGGTTTCTTGAACATAACAATGAGTTCACTGTACTAAAATGGCCTCCACAGTCACCAGATCTCAACCCAATAGAGCATCTTTGGGATGTGGTGGAACGGGAGATTCGCATCATGGATGTGCAGCCAACAAATCTGCGGCAACTGTGTGATGCCATCATGTCAATATGGACCAAACTCCCTGAGGAATGCTTCCAGCACCTTGTTGAATCTATGCCACGAAGAATTGAGGCAGTTCTGAAGGCAAAAGGGGGTCCAACCCGTTACTAGCATGGGGTACCTAATAAAGTGGCCGGTGAGTGTATGTAATTGGTATTACTGCTACTACTAAAATTAACTCAATGAACACAATTTTGGTGATGACTCACAAGTAACTTAAAAGTAAAAGCCGACTTTTAAAATAAAATAATAATAATAATAATAATAAAATAAAAAAGGAATGTGTTTTAAGGGATATTTCCCCCCAAAATTAAAATTCGGTCATAATTTACTCACCCTCATGTTGTTCCAAATCTGTATGGGTTTCTTTCTTTTGTTGAAAACCAAAGAAACTATTTTGAAGAATGTTGGTAACCAGACAGTTGACAGTAGCCATTGACTTCAATTGTTTTTTTCTCCTACTATGGAAGTCAATGGCTACCGCCAACTGTCTGGTTATTAAACACTCAGGTTTGGAACAACATGAAGGTGAGTAAATGATGACAAAATGTTTGGGTGAACTATCCCTTTAATATTATATTCAATAAGTATAACTAACAAAAATCGATTACCAAAATTTTGGTAGGAAAGTAGCATGGCCAGAGTGCAGCCGAGGCCTGTGGTTATTCAAGTAAACTCTATTATCAGTTGATTATGGCCTTGCTCGAGTGAGTGTCCTCCTCGAAGAGATCAAGCCATCCAACTCTCCTGATAAGAGTGACACTGGGCACTCGTGCCGGCTTTATTTCCATGCCCTCCAGCTCCTCTGTGTGTACCCTGCTTTCACTGGCTCTCAATCAGAGACCACTTTAAAGTGCCACCGGTATACAGACACACACAACATCAACAGCTCCTAAAAGCCAGACTGACAGTGCTGCAGACGAGCGCACCACAGCTAGAGCGATACAGACCCAAAAGCTGCCAGAAGTGTTTAGCAGCGATGTGTGAGTGTTAATGTAGATGTAAGCTCTGAGGATTAGCAGTCAGATAGATGGCCATAAGGAAGTTTTTCCCGCACCTCCAAGGCCCACTTCCTCATTACATTACACTGCCTTTTAAATCATTTACTCCCTCGCTCTCTCTTTTCACTCTCGCTCTTTAGCTGTGAGAGTGTGAGTAATCCCATCAATACTCTCGCCGGGCTTTTACGCTCTCTTTCACACAATGGATTCCGGCTCACTCAAGCCACGGCACTCTCCACCCCGCTCAAAAGCCAGGTCGGCAAACTTAGGCAAACAGAGCGCCGTCTGACAATTAGCCTTAAACCTTTAATAGCGAAGAGAGCAACGCGTCGTGTGTGGCACCGGCTGCAGCTCCTTAAATTGTCAGTGTGAAAGTGTATTCAGAGACATTGTGTCTCCTATTCATAAAAACAGCTTTATTCATTCCATGGGTGTGAAACGGCTCTTCCTGCAGGAGGGGGATAAAAACCAGGGTTAAATCCGTGATAATGCCACTAAGAGTTATGATGACCTGTTGTCTTCACAAAAGGGCTGTGAAATGATCATAGCGCTGGATCAGAATGCACCCATTGAGCCCATCTGGATTAGAAAAACCTGCCTGGGCTCCTAAACACCTTTAATAGATTAAGAGAAGCCTATGTCTTTATGTATTCATACGCTCTGCCCTTTGTATTCTCCTCCTTTAATTATATATGGTTTCAAAACACCTATTGATTCAGCTGAGAGATGGGATAGAGAATGTGCAGAAACAGGAAGCCAAAAACTCAACTAGTACATCTGGCATTAACATGCATTTTTTGGTGACAAGACTGTGAAGTGGATCAAAAATATGAACTTGTACAACTGTTTTCAACATTGATGATGATCATAATAAATGTTTCTTGAGCAGAAAATCAGCACATTAGACTGATTTCTGAAGGATCATGTGACACTGAAGACTGGAGTAATGATGCTGAAAGTTCAGCATTGCCATCACAAAATAAAAAAAATGTAATGGTAGTGAATGCATTCTTCTCTGATTACACTTGAAATGTATTGGAGTGAATGTAAATCAATTTGACTAAAAACATATCTGGGTGAAATGCATGGTAATGCCACGTGTAAAGGAGACCTGAGATACAACACTAGAAATCAATGTCCTGAAGTATATATTATAAAGTATATATAAAATGAATATGTCACTACTGAGTGTGGATATAGCTACATGTGTGTTTAAACCAGTGTCAGATTACAAAAACATACAGCAGCTTTCACAAGCCCACATGTGATATTGAGTACACAGGTGCTGTGTGTGTCTTGCTAATGTAGAAAGGATCCATTGCATTGATGATTAAAGCAATAGGGGTAATGTTGTGATTGGTAAGGGTATCATCAGTATCAAACCCACTGGTTAATATAGGGTCCGCTTCACCTTTTACCTTCCATAAGAGTGATTCCTGGCAGAAGTGGGGCTGCTGAACTCGTCCCATCCACCTCCATTTCCAAGTTCAAGCCACTCTTCTCATTAGTTGCTCTCAGAAGCCCTCAGAACCCCATAACTCAACATCAAACGTCAGCATTAGCGAACGGCATAGCTGCTCCAGCCTCTGCGGTTCTCGCTTGCTGTCCGGGAAATAAACGAGGGCAGGAACGTGTGCGACCTCGCTTGGGACAACACTGCTGTGTGTTTCTCTTTTCTCGTTCCTTTGCTTCGAATTGGGGGCCATGGGACCACGTTAATAATGAAGAGCGCCGCGGCCCCAGCAATGATTAAAGGAGAATGATACGCTTGACGCAGAGCAGACCCTGCAGGGTGTGTTTGCTGACAAACTGGTTCGCTTTCTGACAGCTCGGGCGAGAGAGCGCAATCCCATGGCCCTGTTCGGCAGGGTTCACACACATACGCACGCAAACATCCAAGCGTTGATCGGTCGAGTCTTTCACCACTCACGCCGGAGTGAGGCACATTAGCGTAATATATGCTTCTCGGTTAAACAGCAATCACATATTAGGTGTGTCCCGATGCTTTTCTAATAAATGAAACGGATGGAGTCCGTGTAAACAGAACGTGGCCTAATGATGGAGAGCGAACGAGCGAGAAGCCGTTTTCCACGAGCCAAAGTGGCAGGGACGCCTAATTGATATGGAAGAGTATTGTATTACGCTGTAACTTAATGAGGCAGACGTCTTGTTTATGCTGAGAAGCTAATGTGTTTCACAGCTACTTGAGTGCATTCATTTCCCTGACAGGCTGGAACGTATCGAGCCTCTCCCGTGCTTGCCGGAGCCAAACCCTACGGGGCCACACCGAACCAAGAGCAAAACATGATGCCAGGGCCTGACTCAACAATCAGCACTCAAAACACAATCAAACCTTAGTCAAAGTAACAACAGACACAGCACCTTAAATTTAAGCTTAAGATAACCTTCAGCATGGTTGCTGTGCATGGCAAAGGCTTAGGTAATCCCAGTTGGCAAATTGCAATATTGGTAGATAATTTCAGAGAATCAGTTGTGGATGTGCTCAGACTTGTAAAATGAATTGTTCCAACTCAGCTTTTCATAAAACAACTAGTTGTGCACCAGGGTTGTGCACTATTTGGAAATGAACTAAGAATGTCTACATTTTTCTAAATTTAATCAAATTTACTGCAGAATAACAATTTGAATATGTAACGAGGTCAAATTTTAATGAACTGATTCATGAAAGAAATTCATGTAACTTTAAAAAACAAAGCTTGAGAAGACAAATGATTAACAAAGACAACATTTAGAAAAAGAAAAAAATAAGTTAAAAAGCCTTAGTTTGAAGGTTTATAGGCCGAACGATCGAATGAACAAATTATTAAATGAACAAAAACTATTGAACAACTAATGAACAAACTATCAAACAGTCAGGCAGGCAGACAGACAGACAGCATGTCGTCAAAGCATACTGTTTGTGTAGATGTGAACTTGTGTCTCAGATCAATGAGAGAAGCGTAAAATCTGGCGCTAGGGGTGAGTATCCACATTAATCACAATACCGCCCATCCCAGCAGACCCCATCCATCAGACCGCTGTTGCCGGCGGAAACCCGAGCCCACGCACCGCCTGAGACTGCCAGCCCACAGTTGACGGATGGACATGGCCTTAATCCCCACATAACACAAACACACACCTGTACTCACTCTCTGTCAGTCTCACACACACATACTTCTAATACCTCAGAGCAATGAAGATGCACAAAATACAGTGTGCATTAGATTAATGCAATAAATTTAAAATGTAACATTCCTGTTACATCTGGTCTGACTACAGAAACATGTCCATGACATAAATACAAAGGACTTTGCACTCATAAAAATTGTCTACATTTTCTACATTAAACAGTTACGGATTACACTTTGTGATGCCTAAATTGACTTGTAGCATTTAAAAGGATTGATTTTTAGATTTTAGTGTTTTATTTTAAATGTATTTAGAAAACAAATAACCGTTATATATAGTTTTAATACTGGTCATTTATAGCTTAAAGGCCATTACGTGAAAATGAATGGTTTATCGGTACTAGTATATTAATTATATTTAGTAAAAGTATTTTATTATCCCTATATCCAGAGACTGATTTGTGTAGAAAAGTGTACAGTGGCCCCAGAAAGTATATGGAACCTTTTGGACATTTTAGAATGTAGAAATGTCATTGCATTAGATAATAAAATATCTAACCAAGAGGCTTCTTAAAAAAAATTCTAACTAACTCAATACTTTTAATTATCAGGTCTCAGAGTGATTTTAAGTGGATGTATGAAGTCTTTTGAACAAAACTGCCTGGTTTCACAGACAAGGCTTACGCCTAGCCCAGGACTAAAATGCAAGCATTGTGAAATATGTATCTTGAGTTTAAAGTGTGTTTGTGCTCCATTAAAATAATTGTCATGTGGTATAATATTTTGTTATATAATGCAATGAAATTCACACATTTTAACTGACTTAAATGTTCAAATACTTTTTAAAGCCAAGCATTTTAATCCATGCAACAAGTCCAAAACGAAGGCGAGCATCTCTCGCTTTGTCAGCATTTATTTACAGTGTTTGCGTTTCCGAGGGTCTTGATAGTTCACACTTTCAGTCAGGAAATGACCCAGCACAAACATAAACTTGCGCTGGATTCTGTTTACTGTTGCTTTAGTGCACGATGAATAAATAGCACAACGTTATTTAGATATTCTCATGCGAGCAGCAATAAGAAGTCATGTTCAGGGCACTCTGGGGGCTTCGTGATCTCATTTGTGATGAGGAAGGACGCTCAGACAGACATGGCGACGGTGATTCCTGCGTTTGTCCAGCTAACTAAGTTAGAATCGCACGGCCAACAATTTGTCTCATGTCCACCACTGGGGGAGGAGAGAAAACTAGAGAAAGTGACAGAGAGAGAGAGAGAGAGAGAGAGAGAGAGAGAGAGAGTGAAGACGTGCAGAGGACAGAGGTCTCAGCTGGCTGTGAGATGGGAGGTTAGCGCTTTAGAGTTCCCCCCTCGCACAGACACGTCCACAGGGCCCTGGCCTTGTCAGATGGCATTATCTATCAGACTGGAGATGTGCACCACAGAGGCTGCACTACGGGAGAAAGTGATCTGATTGATTGGAGCCACTGTTACACCTGACTGGAACAATGGCCTGATTGGCCACCAGGTCTGAGAACCATGGATTATCCTCTTCAATGACAGACCAGTGGCGGACTACAAGGTTAAATCAGATAATGTTTGGAAAGATCTTTATACGTTGTATTTATAAAACTGATACTGTAACTCAAGCTCTTAAATCTGATTGGTTAAGCCACGATGAAATAGCTAATAACAGCTAGTTATTAATCTTATTTCTTCTGCTGAACACAAAAGAAGATATTTTGTAGAATGTCAGAAACTAAACAGTTGATGGGCCCCATTGACTGCCATAGTATGGAAAAAAAATACTATGTAAGTCAGGGGTCTCAAACTCAACTTAACTGGGGGCCGCTGGAGGTAGAGTCGGGGTCAGGCTGGGCCGCATCAAGTATTCCACAAAAATAGTATTCAAGTATTCCAAAAAAGGAGCACAACTGATCCAATCTTCTCAATCTTTATTATTAACGTTTCTTCTGAACTGTTCCTCTGAATTTGAACATTCCTTTCTGTACATGATTGGTTCTTCATGAGCTGTCCTTCTGACAGTTGAAGTTCATTTTACAAACTTTCTTTGTCTATAACACATATTTGTAATATTTATATTTGCTTATGTCCTTTTTATTTTCTTTATACAACACATTAATGATATTGAATGTTTTTTTTGGAAGGCACATTTCCTTTTATTATATACTTAGAAAAACAATTATTGCTTTTGAAATACAAATATTTGCAGTCATGTCTGCCCGTCTTATTGAATTTCTACACATGCATAGTGTCTCAGGCAAATTACTGACTGCACAAATCAAAGCAAACCTTCTTATCAACCTGTTGGACACAAATTGCAAGCTCAAAATGATTATTCTCACATTGTTTTAGAGCAGGGTCTCTCTCCAACACGTCGCTCGCGAGCTACCAGTAGCTCGCGGCCTGATTGGTGGTAGCTCGACAAGGGGCCGTTCACATATCGCGCTCACATATTTTGCGCGCTCAAGTTCGTTATTTCAAATGTAGGTGCGCGTGCGCGGCAAGCGCGCTCATAATTGAAGCGACGCGCTAATTTTTTCCAGGCGCGCAGTATGTTTGTACTTCGCGGTTGTCTATGGCAACTATTGACAACAAACCCACCGTAAGGTAGCCCATTTAAAACGCGGCACACGCAACGACGGGCCGCACTAACATTACACTTTAATGTCAAGTAGGGGGCCACAAAATATCACGCGGGCCGCGAGTTTGAGACCCCTGATGTAAGTCAATGGGGCTAATCAACAGTTTGGTTACAGACATTCTTCAAAAAACCTTTTTTTGTCTTTAGCAGAAGAAAAAAAAGTAATAATACAGGTTTGGAACAACTTGAGGGTAAGTAACATTTTTTTGCGTGAACTATCCCTTTAACTGGTTATGAATGACTGTTTAAAGAGTGATGAGCATTATTCTAAAGGCAGCTGTTGACATTGGCCAATGAGTGAAGCGGTCTCACTTTTCTCTCTCATTGGATGGCCGAGTGATACAAACCTTATCATTGTTATTCAAAGGGCCAGAACTTTACCCTTACTATTCTAAAAAAACCCAAAAAACTGTAGCAATTGAAGCAGAAAAACAAGCTGTGGAGCTAATTAAAGGCCTAATTTAGAGAAACATATTGCTTATAATCACTTACAAACACTTCCTGCACCGTGCCGAAAGTTCAATTATAGGTTTAGTGGAGGCGAGCACCGGACCGCCACGTTCTGATGTGGCAGCGTGAACCAGAGCCACCCCGCAGTAATAACAGCCCTGATCTCCAGACTCGAGGGCCATACAGGGAAAGCACCACCCGTACTGCCAAACGATCGACCCAGCAGCCAGCCTGCAGTCCCCAGGGTCCAGGAAGAGGTCATGGCCCACTTTGGCAGTAAAAAGAGTAGGCAGAGAGGATTTTCATTTGGACATGGTGCAATCTGTCACAATCCCATTTGATAATGAGAAATCACAGCCTAATGTGTCTTTAATCTGAGCGTTTTCGGGTTATTACACAGACTGTGCAGTCACCATTATATTTCCTCTCTACTGTCAAATTTAAACCCTCTTAAGTGGAAGTAATCTTATTGGAGAGACAGAAGTGGGAAGTAAAGTCTCATCAGTCAGTGAGTTTAGGACTGTGAGTTGCCGGCCACTGAGGAGCATCTGATATGGTGATTGTAGCCAAATCCAGCCATCCACCTGGGACTTCACTCATTCTCTCCTTCCATTCCTTTAAAGCTGCTTATCCCAGCCACAGCGCACCGTTCCAACCGGACTTCACCAACTTGTCTCAAATCTCATCATTTGGGAGTCCAGAGTCTCCAGCAAGACGGGCTTAAACCAGTAATCTAAAAATCCAACTATTATTTAGGATAACTAAAACTGCTAAGGACTTCAGGGACGGAAATATATTTGTGCTGGTAATACACACAGATCCGCTTGACACTTTCACAGCTGCTAACTGAAGAGAAGATTTATGCAGTGTGTTTATGGTCAGGACGGACAGGATTCTGTAACACAACCAGTTACAATAAACACAAACACACACATACAAGTGAACCAAGTTGTATGAACCAAGTTGAACTGCCATAGTATGGAAAAAAAATACTATGTAAGTCAATGGGGCTAATCAACAGTTTGGTTACAGACATTCTTCAAAAAAACTTTTTTTGTCTTTAGCAGAAGAAAAAAAAGTAATAATACAGGTTTGGAACAACTTGAGGGTAAGTAACATTTTTTTGCGTGAACTATCCCTTTAACTGGTTATGAATGACTGTTTAAAGAGTGATGAGCATTATTCTAAAGGCAGCTGTTGACATTGGCCTATGAGTGAAGCGGTCTCACTTTTCTCTCTCATTGGATGGCCGAGTGATACAAACCTTATCATTGTTATTCAAAGGGCCAGAACTTTACCCTTACTATTCTAAAAAAACCCAAAAAACTGTAGCAATTGAAGCAGAAAAACAAGCTGTGGAGCTAATTAAAGGCCTAATTTAGAGAAACATATTGCTTATAATCACTTACAAACACTTCCTGCACCGTGCCGAAAGTTCAATTATAGGTTTAGTGGAGGCGAGCACCGGACCGCCACGTTCTGATGTGGCAGCGTGAACCAGAGCCACCAGACGATATACCAGAACCAGAGCCACCAGAGTGGCGTGAACCAGAGCCACCAGAGCCAGAAAATGTCAAGCATGCCATAGAAATGCTTGACATTTTCTATGGCAGCTTAATTTGGAACCAATCACGGACAACTGTTTGAAATACCTGTAACAACTTTTGAGCAAAATCACAGATATAATTATAGTAATTGAAGTATATGAACAATCATAAATTACCAAAGATTTGTAACATGTTATAATTTAAAGACATTGATCTGATTCCGACAGACAATCATGTTTCAAATCACGAATGAAAAGTTGAATGAAGGATTAAAAAAAAAAAAAAAAAAAAATTCTGTTATGTCAGGGAACAGAACAGAATTTTTTTAAACTCAGTGATGATTTTAGAACAATTAATATAGATAATTATATTATTCATGTATATTAATTAAATAATACATATTTTGGATAAATAATATTAATAAAAAAAATAGTAATATTAATAAAAAAAACTTTTATACTAACGTTTATACTAAAGGCTAGTCAAATCCATTTGCCAGTGATACAGCTAACATTATGTGTGGTCAATTAAACCTGTCTTTTACCGGTAGAATGTGATGTAAAGATATAAGACAGAAATGTATTGTAATAAAAGTCCATTACTAAATTAAAGGAGAGTACATCATCTAAAATTATGTGTCTGCATCTGAAAATACACAAACAATAGAGAGACTCACCCTGAGCTACAAAGGGTCAAGGACTTGCAACATAATCAATGCTAAGCAACTTAAAATTAGATGTTTTAAACAAAACCTGAATGGTTAAACTGGTTAAGCAGCCAAGTGTGCATAGACATGAATGAATGCAAATAAAATGTCGGAAGCAAGGCAGCCTGAAAGGAAAAAGAAAACGGCCTTTAGGAGGAGTAACGCTGAGCGGTAATGTGTGCAATGACATCTGGGACTGTAATCAGCCGGACGCTTTCAAGATCTGCCAAAGCAAACAAGGCAATAACAAATCCACTTTACAAATCATCGATCTGCCCTGGACCAAGCCAAGCCAAACACAGGACAACAGAAGTCTGTAGAGCAGGGTCAGTCTCTTTCTGTTACCCTTACAGTCAACCGACCTCCTCAACATAGTGTCACACCATCCCTTCCCACCTACTGTTAAACACACCTATTATCCACGTAATCCTCAAAAACACCTGTAAACTAATGCTACACTTTAATAAACAATGATGGGACGTTTGGCTCAGACAAAAAGTCTATTCCCAATAATATGTGAAACGTCCAATAGATAACATCTAAATTTGCATCAAAGTTGTGTGTGACGCCCCAGTACTCCCATACTTCATTTATCACCACTTCTGCCAGTGCTTTTCATCGCAAAAGGTGCATTAACAAATAAACAAATATTGTTTTTGGAAGAACTGCATATTCACAAAAGCATACAATGTACCTATCAATGATAAAGTAGTTCCAGATGGAGAATAATAATAAATGAAAGACCTCATAGATTTTTCTGAGGGGGTGACTGAGTGCAGAAATGAGGCTCTTGCACACGAGTGGAAAATGGAGATGGTTAATCTGATTTGAGAATAGCCCAAGCAGCAGCGGTGGTGCTGAGGATGCGGTTAGAGCCAAGAGAACCGAGCACAACTGGGATTTCTGCAAAAATGCGACAAGATGTGACATACTCACAAAGTAAACTTTCACTTTGCGACTTGAGTGAGCAAATGAGGTTAAAGGAATAACCGTCTAAGACCTGGATGGTCTTCCAATTGCTGCTCTCAGAGAACAATCTTCAGAGGCACAGAAGAACTATACTAATGTCAAATAATATTGCAAATATTATTGCAAACAGAAGTTACCAAAAACAGCTTCTGGAGTTTTACTGCACCCCAAAAACAGGTCAAAATGACCTAAAAAAAAATAAATAAAAAAAAATAAAACAGTCCCTTGAAACTGCTAATCTCGAATCAGGTACCAGTATTGTCGGATAAAGTAAAGATTCATCTCGGCCTCAATATTAAATGAATAAGATGCAAATGGACCAGTTGTTTTTGCTGAGGTAGAACATACATCGCCTGGTCAACTCACACCACACATGCCCTGAATGAGTGATGCCTTATTGGCAAGGGCCTCTGTCTCCACAGCTTGAATACCCGAGCAATGATTCACTAAATGAAGATCCAGTTAGAGCACAAAAGAGACACACTCCTCTCCATACAAACACAGCCCCCAAAACCCAGCAGTAGGACAGCGTGTCAGAATTAGATCTGATCCACCGCAAGGCAGCCCGCACCAGAGCCAGGCTTTCCCCTGATCAAAGCAGCGGTCAGATTTCCTCCACCCAGGCTGCAGGCACCAGAGGAGAACGAAGGTATAGCAGCACTCCCCTTCATCAGCACATGGGCTAGATTTTCAACATTTCGGGGTGTGTGTAAGCAGTACTGAGAAAGAGGTGAAATACTGGAAGCTGCCACATCTGCTCAGGCTCTCTGATGGACAATGGGCTCTGAGCTAACGTCTGAAGCAGCGACCTCTTTACAAAAACCACAACCACATCATCTGAGAGCGGAAGAGGGAGAAACAGAGAGGGAAGCTGGAACTGCCTCATTATATCAGCCTGATATCATCCTAACCACGGCCTCAACGCCACACCACTACAAACAGAGAGACACAGAGACTGATGAGTGTGCAGAGACGGGAATCTGATGTGTTTAAGGGGAAAGACCCTGAAATAATCCACTGCAAAGGTGGACAGATGGCACAATGTGAGCTGAGATCCTTTATTCTCAGTAATGCTAATCACGGTATAAGTACTAAACTAAATGAGTGAATCCCATGAAAAAAGTCAAGGGAATTCATATATTAAACAAAAAGGAAGCTGGAGCGCTGCTGGTATCCCTTGTATCCTCTGGTGCTCTTGGAAGGGTTGAATGTTCATAAAAATTGGAAAAAAAATCCAAGTCCAGGCACTCAGTAGGTTACAAAAGTAAAAAAGCCTTTATTATTATTTAATCGAGGGCTAAACCATTAAAAAACACCAACGCGTATCGGCCCACTGGCCTTCATCAGGGTGTTTGGCTTTTTTACTTTTGTAACCTACTGAGTGCCTGGGAATTCATATATTATTATTATTATTTTCCTTAAAATACAAAATACATATTTTCTCCTTTATTTTGGTGTTTCTTTTTTAATTTAGCCATTTCTTTCTGAGATTGTCCCAGCCATTACTTTTCTTTCAAATATCTATTAAAAGCAAAGTATGATGCTAAAAGTTGTTTACATGACACATTTCAGTTAAAATGGCCTGAATTACAAACAATGAAGAAAAAGATGAGGCAATGGAGAAAGAGGGCAAAACAGAGGCTGAATATGAGAGTCAGAGATCAATGAACGTGACAGAACTTGACAAAACAAAGTCTGAAAGAGAGACAAGGATTGAGCAGGCCAATAATAGATAGAAAAAGAGAGAAAAAAGCAACAGAAAGAAGGATGAGGCAACATGCTGGAACAGTAATATGAGGTAACTAAATCCAGATGGGCCAGCGAGGCAATGTGAGGCGAAGAGGCCGAGCGGCCTGTGTGAGAAAGAGCAGACGGATGCTGATATTCTGCGGCCTGCCTCCCCCTGTAGCTCACACATCAAAGAGCCCAGGGCCCAGCCCCAAGCCAGCACTGCAGCCATGACAGAAAAACAAAAACAACAACAAGTGAGCCGGAGAAAATCACTGTCAGATTTGGGCCGGGCCTCCCCAAGCTCCTTCCCCTATCATTTTCTGTATTAGCTGTGGTCTGGGTGCAGAAATGTCCCATTATGTGGGTCAAGATGCACGGCTACATGTCGTTTTCACCAAGCGGAGAGCTGGAGCCCAGCTGGTGTTGCGGTGGGTTCCAGCCTGAGATTTATACTTCCAGGCCGTTGCTGAAACTGTTACTTACGACCTGCACACATACACATACATGAAGGGAGTGTGGCCAAGTCGTGATTAGAGCCGGAGCCCACGGCTTGCATCTTAATTCCAGAGAGCTGACTTCACACGTGCTCGACCGCTGCAATTACCACCCATTTCAACTTGGGCTCGGTTTCACAGCCTTGACAGACTGCATTCTCCACTCCCATGTCTTCATTTGTACCATAATCCACCAACCTTCTGCAAGAAGCGAAACTATTAATTAAAGCATCATTCACAACTTCAAAGATGACAAAACAGAACAGAAAAAGATCATGGGTGAATAAAAGAACATAAAACGGGACTTCGGTCGTGCTAAAAAAGGAAACAGAAGCCGTGAGCTCCTTTAAGACAGCAGTGCAGTTCTGTGTTTGAGGTTGCAGAAAGCTTGCAGAAAAAAAATACAATTAAGCCCTGGCCTTCACACTCCAGGGCTGGGTCTGCTGTGATTTAAGAGACCATGTTTTTCCACAAGTTTCTGGTCACTGCAAGTAGACCTTCTTTGATTCAGATATCCCAACAGGCAGTGTCTGTGTAAAAAGTGTGCGTGGACGGATCACGGATCCTGATAGCCTGCTATTCATGCCAAATCAAATAAAGATAAAAACACATAAGACTGCTGCTACTAAAAAAACTACAAGCAACAAACGAAAAGATAAGATCAAGATAAATTGGCACATTTGACCGTCATTTTTTCATAAGGCAGCTATATGCAGTATATAAATATATGTAAGGGATAATCCATGGCTAGCAGTGCATTAAACTATTTTAATGCATGACGTAGAGGCAAAGAACATTTGCATTTAAATCGTTTAATGCACAACTAGCTGTGGATTATCCCATTTAGAGTATACCATTGTCATTTGCCAGTATTCACAAGTTAAAACTGTCATTGATGTTTCCAGCATGAAATTTGACTGAAAGGGTATTGTTATTGTCATCAGCTACCACTCATTAAATCTAGCATTCAGTCCACTTTAAATGAGACAGAGGTAAAGTAGAGAGAGAGAGAGAGAGAGAGAGAGAGAGAGAGAGAGAGAGAGAGAGAGAGATACAGTATGTGCATGTAAATTACCTGAGTATGTGCAGCGTCTCTCTACTAGCAATGAAGCTGTGAGTTTAATTACTTCAAAAATAGCGACGTTAACCTCCTTGCTGAATAATATAATAACAGTAGCAAAGTTATTTTATTATTAAAAGTTGAGGAGCAGCGTTGACAACAAGTTTCTGTGCTCCTGTTTGTGTATGCATGCAGCACGATCTCCGGTCTATGTGTGCGAATGACATACGGTGTGTGTACTTCAATGAAAGCAGCTCATTAACATAGAATGCTGATTAAACTGACTTGGAACTACCTGTGAATTAAACTATTCAGAAAGACCATGGTGTGCATGTATATGTATGCGTATGTGTGTGTGTGTGTATATATATACACACACACGTATACATGTACATGTATATATATATATATATATATATATATATATATATATGTACACACATATACACATCTCATCAAATGTATACTTTAGTATATAATTTTATTATATTTATTTATAATAAAATACAGTTCATAAAATGAAATATACATAAAATCTTCATATATTTTTTTCTTCATATAGTTCATGTTTCTCTCAAACAATTTTCAAATAGAATATATTTTGTAACATAACCAAGCATAACCAAACAAAATTAATATATAATATTTAATATTTATAATATATATAATATTTTCCTCTCTTGGTATTCCTAAATTAAGTAAGCCATTCAATATTTTGATGTCAGTAAATCTGATTGATTAGTACTTTTTGTTTTTATCTAAACTGAATTTTGCTTTCCTGACATAATGAACACAACTCCCTCCACTTTGTGGTCTATCTATGGATGGTAGCTGGAGGAGTGTGTGTGTGTGTGTGTGTGTGTGTAACTGGCCAGCTTCAACTGTGCTTTGCAGCCCTGTGCCCATATATCAAGCCTCCCGCCGTTCTGTGCCTCCTTCCCCGCTGTGCAAATTTGTCCAATTAGCCACGGCCCCACAGGGTGGAATTCAGTGTGAAATGGGCCTGCCACTGTCCACAGATTAACCAACAATAAAAACCATTTCACAGACACGCCCATTTACAGCCCGGCAACAGCAGCACTGCTGAGGCAAGATGCAGCGTAACCTCCCATTACCCTAAAATCTTAACTAAACAGCCAAACGTCCAGCCCAGGGCCTCTCCTGTGTCTAGGTGGCTATTTTATCACCTATTACTGATCACCTCACACCAATGACCCGCGCACTGACATAAAACCCCGCGAGCAGGAAAGATTAGATGCATAAGAGCTTTACGCATGTTATAAGAGGCTCCTGTCTCTGTGGATCGGTTTTACCCAGTTCAGGCAAATTATTTTAGAAAAATAATATGTAAACAGTGGGACTTTATATCGTATTACAAATGATATTATCTGTATAACAAACTGTGTGAAAAGTTTCACAGAAAAATGAATGAATATTAAAATAAGTAAAAAAATCAATGTGGTCACAGACAAAGTGAATGAAAAAATTAAATGAAATATAAACAAATAAAATGTTTTACTGAACATCCACACGAAGAGTGCCATTATTTTGAAGAGCACTATACATCAGTAATGATGATGATAGTGTGTTATCACACATAATTATGTGTTGTAGTCCAGCAAAATTCACTGAATTTCACCAAGGCTCTCAAGCCAAAATGAGACATACAATTAAAAGTTCCCATCACCAGAAGACTTGCTGGATTCCTCTTTGTTACTGTACATCAGCAATGACAATGCAATACATATGCTTTGAACTCGCATATAACACTCTCAGGAGTGTTGTAGTATGGCTTGACAAGACATGACTAATCAAATGAAGACTGAGCTGAGTTCCAGTAAGGTGCTCAATACTTTCTGATAAACAAAAGAGCATCCATTAGACTCATGCACATGGTACTGCGCTGACATCATTCCCAATGATTGTATCAGTATTTTAAGGAGATACTGCAGGCATGTTAAAAAAAAAGGAATCTGGGTCAATGGGTGGATGGCCTGATAAAGTCTGAAAAAGACAGGATTACCAGGAAACTTGGAGGATTCTCCTTCCTGTGTGCATACCATAAAGTGAAGTTAGCAAAGAAAGAGAGGGTGAGTGAATGCTGATGGGTGCAGAGATTCTTTTCTGCATCTGCCGCCCTTCCTAGTCTCAGCTGAGCTGTTTTGACAAATCTGGCCATGTTATCTGGTGAGGTAAATCCGGCTAAACCTGGTGGTAATGTCTTCGAAGTGAAAGAGATTAATAAGTAACCATTCCAAGGGCTTTAGTGCGGTTAAGATTCTTAACCCATTTAACCTCCGCTGGAACACAATCAAATCAGGACATGAGAGACCAAAACAGCCCCTCGGCAGAGGTCCAGACATGATATTTTTCCATGTTCATTGTCTCTCATGTTGTAGGTCAGCTAAAACAAACACGCAAACAAACAAAAAACGATCGCTTTCCAGTGAGCAAATGAGTTTCCGAGACCAGACAAACTAAAGTTTGATGACTTTGTGCGCTGTAACGACACAGGTGCCGTCTGATTTAGTGGGAGCAGATCTGTTTCTCATCCAGCTGATGGCTTTTCCTTGATTTACACTGGTGTAATTTTTCTGCTGTGGGCGCGTTGATGTTGTTTTGGCTTTCGTCTTTGGCAGAGCTGATTTTAGTAATCTAGTGCTAAGAGCGAAGGGGCGGGGGTAGAGGCCTCTCCTGACGCTTCAGCAGGGCGGCCGTTTGATGTGGCCTGCATGTTTTTGTTCTTGGAGCGCTGTACATAATGAAACATCAAAGGCCCACCGTGACCCTTATAGAGGCCAGGCGGAGAGAGGACACTTAAATCATCCGAGCTGCAGAGGTCCACCCTCGCTAGCCCCTCTCTAATGAAGATCAGCCTCCGTTCACTCTCGCTGCTCAAGAATGACCACTTCAGCTCCTCCTGAATGAGTCCCCTGATCTGCAAATGTACTTAATCGCATAAGTCAAACCTCACGAGGCAAAGTAAAAGCTGAGGGGCAACGCTCAACGCTATTTCATCTAGCTTTACAGCAAACGCTGGAATATTAAAAGACCAAAATCATGTTTACGAGCTCAGAAGAGCTTAAAACACTGGTCGTGGCGCTGAGGAGCATCAGAGTGATGAAGGGTTTCACAGAGAAAGATGCCTGCACTAAATGAATCAACACAAATATAGTGATAACGGAAACACAGGAAAAAGCAATATTACCTGATTCAATTTATTATCATATTTCCTAACAAAAACATATCTAGGGATGAATTCACTAAAGCCACATATTTCAAACCATTTTATTCTCTTGCCGCTAACAAACAAGGCACTAAAAGTGCTCAATAGCACTATGCCATGTTTCAATTAAATAAATGTATTTTTTTTCAGTGCAAACAGCCCACTATTCTATGTAATTGTGCTTATTGTACAATGTGCATTGTTCACAAACTATATACAGTATGTGTTTGCATACATACTTTAAATGGGCAGGATTAGGAATGAACTGCATGATTAGGAATCAGGATGTGCAAATTGTATTTAGCACATTTTTTTAGGCAGATCTAATTATTTTTGAACCAGGAACCACAAACATGGAGAAAGTATGTGAAAATAACTGGCACTATCAGAGGGTGCAATTCATTCTTAAAGATATAGCTCACTGAAAAACAAAAATGTCATATTTTCCTCACCCTCATGTTGTTCAAAATAACTTTTTTTTTTTTCCTCTGCAGAACATAAAAGATATTTTGAAAAATGTTTCAACTGTTTGTGTCCATATAATGAATGTTAGTGGGTCTAAAACAATGCTGGACTTCATTGACTTTCATTGCATTTTTCAAATTCACTTTTGTATTCCACAGAAAGTCATACAGGTTCTGACATGATGACGCCGAGTAAATTACGACAGTGTTTCACTTATTTAAATTTTTTTCGACATTTCAAACTCCCATTTTATTTTTCCATTAATAGTTTTCTAAATATCAAACTGCCACAACGCAGAAAAATGCATTTGATGCAAGTGATATGGCGCAATCAATACATGCTCCGGCCCATGAAAAGACGGCATCAGTATTGTGAAGAGCCTGCCAACATGCTGACAATGTTGGGGGGTAAACACATATTTTAATTCATGTCTGTTTCCTCTCAGAGCACAGACAAAGCCATCCAGCCCTGTCCGCCATCTTGACATGTGCATGCATCAGGCCGGCGCTCCAGTCTAATATTTCCTTAATGTAATGGGGTTTGATCTGGGGTGTCGGATGTCCGATATTGTGCTGTTTTATTACTGTAAAGAGTGCTGAGGGACTCTCGGGTTGAGGCTGGCAGGACCCTCTCCCCTCTGCTCCAGCACTAGACACCGTTGTTAAAGCTTGTCTGTACGGCCCAATAACCACAGACGAATCAGCACTGCAAGAGTCATATGGAAACTGATACACTCCCATCCGAACACTGCCTCCGGACACTGGATACTTATGGAGAGTATTAACGCCAAACCCTGCTGGACCACCTCACCCGTATTATGCCAGCAGCACACTAACACACACAGACTGACTCTATAGAGACCACATATAAAGTCTATGTGCCCACATAATAATCTAAAAAACCCACAAATACAATCACATGCACTCTACATGAGACCATACACAAAATGATTTTGCTTATAGAGAGGATGAGGTGTGTTGTTTCAGAATCTAGTTGAGTGCTTTTTTATTCACAAAACAAAAAAGCATGTAAATGTATATTGAACTACAAATATTTTTTTTGCCTGCATAATTTGGAAAATTATAATACCTTATATCAGCTATATTTTTGACTCCAAAAATATATTATAAAAAAAGCAAAAACAATAAAATAAAACCATCTTTAGATCTTGCCTGGAAAAAAATGGCTGAAATTTGACAATTTTGAGGAATATTCACAGTCCACTATGACAATTTTTTCACTGCTAGAAGAGAAATATCACATAAATAACATTAACTACATGATACACAATATAAATACATTACTGGTATTATCATTTTTAGTCTGCTAAATGTGCATTTAAGTTCAGTAAGAACTCAATTTGTTTAATTTTTCATTATTTTATTATTACAACAAAATCCTGTTTATAGTTTTGATTTTTTTTACTGACTGCATTTGTGCTGAAACTGATTAATCAACAGTGAAAACGCTTAAAAGATTAAATTATCACCAGTCAACAGATCAATGATTAAACAGCCCTATACAATGACACAAACATAAAAATCATATTACATATGATACAACATCAAAACAATTTCATAATAATACATCATTAAAGTAATATTACAGCAGATAATCCTGATGCTAGAGAGATCTTTCAGGATCAGAGAAGGTATTTGAAAATGACATTTGCAAATAAATCTCAAACACACATCCTCGGACCTCCTCTGCCTGACAGTGGATTTATCCATAATTATCAAATTCATTTCAAAGGTTGGGGAGCAGAAGGTTGAACCCCAGTGATCTTTTATTCTAATGCAGCATTTTACAAAGCTTGTTATTGACTTTGATGTTAAAACTATCCGGGAGAAACGTTAACCATTGTATTGATTGATCAGAGGGAGCACTCAGCATCTTCTTCATCTTCATGTATAGCCTGTATTGATTGTTTTAATATACTCCGCTCCACTGCTTAAACCAGGAGATCATTCTGCTTTATATTTGCAAAGTAACCACTGAATCTGGTTATCACATAATGTCCATGCCAAAACACGCATGCTGATTTACAACAAGCTTCCTGTAGAATTCCAGATATCCAAAATATCCAAGACACTCAGCTTGTAAGTCATAGTAAAGGCCGGGGAAATGACCTCTCCAGGTTTAAGCATCAGACACAACATCCTGCTTCTGTTCAGCAGACCTAACGCTTCAGACAGACAACCTCCTGCCATGATGGATGGTGCTGTGACAACTTGCTCTAACAGAGACGGACTGATTCATTCACCACCGGCAGGGGTGTCTAGCTGCACCCTGACCCACCTCCTGCCCTTTCCGCGGGCCCTGAGATGCTGCAGCCCCATAGCGTCAGCGGGGTAATGGATGGGAGGCCGGAGGGCCGCTGACAGCTCTTGAAACATGTGGCCTAGATTTCTCAGGGAGCCGGCCGTCAGCACAAAGCAGCCCCATGACAGTAGAGCTCTGTCACTGCCACACGGATCTGCCGATCAGCATGCGCCGAAGCTACCTGAACCAGCCGCCACCTGCCCTGACACTTTACCCTGATTGGGACGACAACTGCAACAGCTGGCCGGGGATTAGGTGGGCAGCGCCAGCCTAGCACGGAGGGTCACGGCAAGCCAAAGCCAGGCCCGGCACCTGTCACCAGCTCAGACCTGACTCCATCCCCCCCGCCCCTCATCGGTTAGTGCTGATGCCTAACAGGCTCGCATACGCTTCCCTGATCCGGCCTACTGGGGATCAGCGCCGGCCACTCCCTCTCTACTCGATATCATAGTGCTGATAGCCATTTCTACATGACGGGGCTTAGAGTTCCCACACTGCTTCTGAGCTGGCAGGGATCAGTGAGATATTAATGGGACTTATCAACACATGTGGGTGCAAAAGGGCCGGCAATTTTACGCCCTGATCCGCAGGGGTGAAGGCCAATCCCAGAGAGAATATATCCGCAGTAGCACAGGCAGCTCTCAGCACCCAGTCTGCTCACGCCCGACAACTCAATCAGAGCAAACGTAAGGACAGATGGAACCATATACTGCACGTAGTTACACTTAAACATATGGGTCAGGGACATATAAGTGACCACGATAAAAGTCACATATTGTTCAATTAAATAAATGCGTCCATGTTAAAGAAAACAATTTCAAGAAAAGTTTAAACGACTCATGTGGCGTCAAAGTCAAATTATACAAATATTTTCTTACACAGTGAATACATATGAGTGTACGCATCACTCGCCATTTCTTTAAAAAAAAGTTTCTAAATACATTTGATGTAAAAAGGTAAAAATTGTATATTTAGAAATATAAATAAGTTATATCATAAATCAATAAATACAAAAATAAGTTACACCGCAGGACACTTTTCAACATTTTCAACTAATTTTGGCTCTTTATAATAATAATAAAAAATTATACTAAATGAATGAATAAATTTTTTTATTTATTTATGTTCAACATGGAAGAGGTGTACTTAAGTCTATGTATGAACTGCATTTTGAATGCATTTCAAAATAAATTAATACATAAGATTAAAAAAAAACTAAATTGTGTCATTGACTTAAATATAAATTCAAGGCTATGTTCCTTTCGACATCACTAGGAGAGTGTCAGTTTCTGTGTGTGTTTACCTTAAGCACCATGTTGATTAGATGACCAGTGTTGTTTGGGCGAAATCTTAGAGGCAAACAGGTGGCCGAGGCTAATTGAACTTGAAGTGACCTCAAATACACAAGTGTTACATTAGATCTTGTCACAAGAGATGCTTCCAAGAAAGATCTCAGTGGGCATGTGAGAAGAGAGAGAGAGGGAGAAAGTTGTTAGAAAATAGCAGCTAATCCCCTGTTGCCCTGCTCATTGTGATGGGTGTCAGAAGGTCACAACCAGGCTTATTCAAATGGCCCATTAAAACAGAGAAACACAAACACTGGTTTGATGCCTCTCGGTTCCTATTCACACAAGTGACACAAAACAGAGGGGTTTAGCCGCTGGAATTAGCAGGGGTTACGTCTATAGAGATTCTCAGTCATCCAGGTCACCCCAGCATGACCTGGAGAGGTTTATTGAGGAGCTTCTGGACACGTTCTCCTGGTCTAAGAGTGATCTAATGGATGATGAGGCTTGTTTCTTCTTAAATGGGTTATCCCACTGTAGTCATATGAACGCAGTGTCAGCATGGTTGCTTGGCCATGTTGGGTTGCAGTACTACAGACTCCCTGGGCAGAAGCTGCCCTGAGTGACAAGAAGCAGACCCGGTTCTTTGCCTTTCCTCGCCCCCAACTCCCCTCGCTCCATCCCTTGTGACGCCACTTTTAACAGAGGAGCCTCTTACACATTAAGGCTCCAGCCACTCCAGGCCTCTTCCCAAGGTTAGATTGCATTACACCTTGGAGAGAGAACGGAGAAGAAGAAAAAACTTCAAACTTCTTTTGCAGTTGCTTGCTGCCTGTTCTGCCGCTCAGAGGCCATAATGGCAGTCATTAAGTGAAAAACGATAACTCGAGCAGATAAAACATTCTTCGGGCCATGAGATACACTCTCCTGGCATTTTTCAAAGTTGAAGTACCACGCTATGGGATGGGGGCACAAAGGAAAAAGGGTGGGCTGGTTCAGGGACATATTCATTAGGAGCATCAGGTCTCAGGAAAGCACATTTCACCAGAAGTCAATGGTGTCTAAGTCTAGCAAAAAGCAGGGCCTTTAGATTCAGGGGAGCCTTTAAAGTCACACAAGAGCTCAAAAACTACACTTACATAAATCACCAACAAGCATTAGCGGAACACAAGACATCCATTCTGCTCAGAAATATCAATTCCCATTATTTAATTCGACTGTTTATACACTTGAGCTGGGACATAATGAATGTGGATAGATGACGTTCCTTTCAGGCACAGACTCTGAAGAATACCACAGATTCCTCATGTCAGACTTCAAAGCCAAATAGTTACTCGCAATTAGAGTGAGTGAAGCCTGTTGGATAGGCAATAGTTAGATGCTCCATTCAGATAGTAGGGGACAGTAAATGGAGCCCTTTACCTTCAGCCGTTACTGATCTCAGGTTATTTAGCCCATCATGGATGATCTCAGGAGATTCAGCATACCTGGAGACATTGCCAAACAGTGCTCTTGCTTCTTTTTAAATGGCTTTGTGACTTACAAAAGCCTAAATGTATGGATATCGCAATAATTATGGAAATGTTGGATTTTTTAAAAAGTTATAAACATTGAAGGGGCCATATGTATGAATTTTCATGTATAAATTGTGTATTTATTGCCAATGTGTGAACAGTTTGTAACGAAAATACAAAAAAAACAAGACCTTGCCTGACTAGGTTGTCTATGAAAGCATGTAGACAGGAAAAACGAAAGGATGTGACGTTTACACACGTTCCTAAGAGCCTTTCTTCCGTTCAATGACACATGAAATGAATGCTCTCGCCGGGGGCGGTGCGAACGCACAGTTATACGATGTTCAGGACAATGCCAAAATAGCCATTCTATACTGTAATGTCAATGTGTTATGCTAAGAAAAATAATTCATTCATTCAAACTATAGTCTCACATAGCCAGATATAGTCTATAGTCTCAAATATACTTTAATCAAACTACCATAACTGTGTCATCTGTTGACATGATGCCGTTGAAATTGCAGAGCTGGTGCAAACATATCCACAAGCTATGATCAGAACGCATGCAGCACATATTTATTTACATATTCATCTAAATGTCGCTCTAAGCAGTGTGAATGGCGTTGGGATGTTTGTTAGAAGTATATCACTGCAAAATGTATTTCCAACTTATCGGGACCTTGAAACACGTTCAGTCTCTTGTACGTTACGTGTTTATGAATGCGAGCAGGAGCAAGTTGCTAGCTGCAGTTCACTTAATGACCACTGGTGTCGCTAATAACAAGGTACATATTCTACATAAATCCAGTTAATAATATAAATTTAAAAGTATAGTACTCCCAAAAATTTGAATTCTGTCATCATTTACTCACCTTCACGTCGTTCCAAACCTGTATGAATTTCTTCTGTGGAACACAAAAGGAGATATTTTGAAGAACGTTGTTAACCATACAGTTTTGGTTCCCATTGATTTCCATTGTATTTTTCTTTCCAACATTCCAACGCTTGGCTACCAACATTCTTCAAAAAATATCTTCTTTTATGTTTCACTAAACAAAAGTCAGATTTGGAATGACATGAGGGTAAGTAAATGATGACAGAATTATTATTTTTGGATGGATCTTTTGTTGATTCAACTGCTTCTATAGTTCTTCTCATTAGGAAGTCGCTTTTGACAAAAGCATCTGCAAAATGATTAAATGTAAATGGTCTATACCTTAATATACATAAAACAAACAAACAAACAAAAAGATAAGGTTTTTATATTTAAATAAAGGTAATAAATGTATAATAAATTACATGTATGTTAATATAATAAAATTAAACTGATTAAATGTAATTATAAAATTAAATAAACACTTTTTAAAATGTATCATTTAAAAAGTATTTTTATTTTTTATTGTACAGACAAAAAACAGAGTCCATTTACCCAAATATATTTCTCACCGTGAAGCTCTAAATGAATTAATATAAAAATATATATAGAATATACAAATACATAGCATTCAAAATGAAATGAACAGATCACTATAATCCATGACAGTAAATTCAATCATTGAACCTAAAACTGTGCATAAATAAATAAAATAAAACTGCATAAAAATGCACAAATGTCAAGAAAAGTCAAGAATTACCATAAAAAAAAATGTGTTGAGGTGAGATTTAGTGACAGTGTATGGTCAAGAGATTGTTTACTTGGCCACCCCAGGCATGGATAAACAATCAAAGCAGACGACATGTGAGATATACAAGCTTTATTCTCTTGTGGGAGGTAGTCTGCCAGCCACCAAGAGGGTCTTGTTTGCAATGTGTAGCCTAATTAATTAGTACATTAACACTTCAATGCTAGTTTGCTGTTCCAAAAAGAATCGGAGGCATCTACAGCTGATCCAAAGGCAAACTTGAATGAGACAATAGTTCACTGAGACTTATCTGGAATGGTATGTAGTAGCAGAGCACTAGTTGTAATTAAAAAAAAGCAGCTATCATGCTAAAAATGCATCCAATTGCCCTCAACAGAATCCATCGGAAGCCTTACAGTTTGACCCCTCTTTATACAATCACCCCTGCTAGCCAGCTGCTCAATCTGGAGAACGGCTCCACCGACGCCTACAGAGGGCTGAGTCACCAGCACCTTTCCCCAGCAGCAACGCATGGGTGGTCCGCAGCCTCGGGCCACAGTCTCACACAAATCACACTCTAATTGTTGTAATTCTACACATGGTGACAGTTTTAGACCATGAAGCGTGAGGACCAGTGCCGCTGAACCAGTTCGCAGGCGATGGGAGGCCTTCCAAGTGTCAAAGCTTTCTTAAGGGCCACACCACCCGAGACCGCCATACATCATCAAAGCTTTCTCTCTGCAGGAGCAAGAACAAACAGCTTTGAACAAGTCATTAGCACAGTTTGTTGATGAAAGAGAGGGGATAACGTACGTTCGGGGAAGCATTTGGTTTATTTCAGCCTTGAGGAGAGTGGGAGTGGGGCAGGTGGGGCTGCCGCCGAGTGGTGTTGAGAGGTCCAGACAATCCTGCTAACCTTGACTCTATCGGGTGCATTTCCTTCCTCCAGAAGATTTGATTCAATACCTCAACACTGACATATCTTTATTTTGTTCTGATAAGTGCCAAAGTGTTAGGGATGCACCGATATTAAAATTACAAATAATCTTTATGTGGCGATAAATGATACACTACAGTTCAAAAGTTTTTTTTGTTTTTTTTTCTGTTTTCAATTTTAATATTTGAAATTATAATTTATTCCAGCGATGGTAAAGCTGAATTTTTAGCATAATTTCTCCAGTCTTCAGTTTCAAATGATCCTTCAGAAATCATTATAATATGCTGATTTGGTGCTCAAGAAACATTTCTTATTATTATCAGTTTCAGGATTCTTTGATGAATATTCAAAATATTTAGTAACATAACAAATGTCTCCACTGTCCCTTAAAGTATTAATTTATTTTAAACAAATCTTACTGACCACAAACTTACTACTATCTTGTCTAGATCAATTAAAAATAAAACACTAAAAAGTAAAATCAATAATTTTAAATGCTTAATCAGGGGTGCACATAACTGGTGCCCTTTCGTGGTAAAAAATAAACGGTGCACAGCAGAAAACGTGGAGGGAAGCGCTTTTGAGTACCAACATTTTTGGGGACAGGCACACTGGAGTAGGATTTTTCCACATCTCTGGTAAGATAGCAATCATAATGATAAGTTTGTCCGGATGTGTTAGTATATCTGGTCCGTGCATTCGGTCTAAAAGCGACAGCAGCCTAATATTCCTGCTGTTGTCTGTGTCATTAATGTTAATAAAAAAACAAACATAATCATCATCTACCATGGTCAAGAGAAAAGAAGATAGTGAGGAGAGCAGTCAGGAGGAAAGTGATGACGACAGTTTGTAGGATAAGTGTGCCTTGTAAAGTGTATATACCAAGCAGCATCTCCAGGTGCTCCCTTGAGAACCAGACCAAAAAAGTTATGTGCACCCCTGTGATTAATGTTGGAAACACAACCTCATAGCATTTTGAAAAATGGATATTCATTGGAAGATTGGACCTCAATGACTTCAATTGTATAGACAAAAATATTCTTCAAAGTGTCTTCTTGTGTCAGAAGAAAAAAGACCTACAGATTGTGTTATTAAATAATAGTGTTATTAAAGCATTAGTGTTTTTAAAGATTAATTTTAAGGGTACAATAGATTATGGTAATGTAATCTAAATAATAAAAACAGGGGAAATGTGTATGCACAATTAAATATCCAATATTATATACTCCAATAAATAAAGTCAATCTCTGACATCGGTCAATACCAATATATTGTGTAACCATAGTTTGTGTCCTAAAAAAAAGGATGATTTAGCTCTTTCTACACACCCAAGATAATACTTATCCAACTTAATCTGTCAAACTCTCCATCAGAGCTCCAGTAGGTAAGCATCCTTAGTGCTAATTGCTGTTATTTGATTCACGAACATCAATTTCTGCTGGTGATCTGCGGAAAAAGCTTTTGTGTTTGTGTAAAATAATGTCAAGGTTAAATGTGAAGAGGCGAGGAATCAGCCGCTGTGGCTTAAGACGCTACTGCTTTGTGGTGAAAGAAGGAATGGGTCTGGCAAGGCCAACACTGCCCTTAAATGCCCTAATTAATGGCCAATACTTCTTTCCAACCAAGATGGTGACAGTGCCCCAGAAGATTAGCAGGACCACCTTGAAGTGGGAAAAATGCTGCTCAACTCATTTGATTATTATGTCTCTGCTGGCCGCCAGGGTTATATTTAAGCATTCCCATAAAGGCTCTCAGAAATAAGACTTGGGAATGGTCTGGCCTTAGATGGTCTGTGTGTGTGTGTGTGTGCGGACAGAGGAAGTAGCATTTCTCCTCAAACAGCTCAGTGTGTGTTTAAGGGCAGCTCTGGTCAGAGCTGTCACACACAGTGGGATAATAATAGGATGTGTTACGTCCATAACACAAACAGTTTCCTTCCCACGTTACGTGGGCTGGTGTCACTTGGTTTATCACTTCTTTTATTATATATATACATATTTATTTATTATTTTATTTTTACTTGTCTTCCAAAAAAAAAACCTTCCCCTTGAGAACTTCCTTTAAGAATTCACAAGAAAAAAAGAGAGAAGAAATAAGAAAAACAGAAAATAAAAACAACAACGCACCCCCATTGACATGGCTCCCAGGCATATGGACATGCCTTGTTTATCTTCAATTATAAATAACTTTGGGAAGTTGTGGATCAATACTTTCCCTGTGACATGCTGAAGAGTAGGAGGCACGTCAGCATGACCATTCTAACAACTTTTTTTGACAAATATCTCTGTGACTTCACGCAATGCACAGTTCCCATGGCCCTTCCCTACAAGTATAATGAGAAATACATCACGTTCACTGGAGTCCATTGCAATTCTGAGAGAAAGACACTGATTTACAGATTACAGACCAAACTTTGGCTGTGTTTAAATGACCAACACATACTGTAGACGGTGGAGAGTAAAGACAAGAGTTTAGAGCTACTGGTGTTTTTACTGGACTGGTTTCACTTTTGAAGGATTTCCTTTGGTTTCAGCCAAAGATACCATACACACTTTATTACATTCAAAAGCTATCATTAGGACAGGATTGGAAACTGTAATTGGATTGTGATAAAAAAAAAAAAAAGTTGTCAAAATAGAATTATTTTTAAAATATGGGGAGAAAATGTCTGTGAGCCAACACAATGATACTGTTCAGTCTCTATACCCAAAAATAGGAAAGAACAACAAGAAAGCCATTACTTTATGCTGACAGACTTTGCTGGAAAATAATGTGGACCTGTGACCCACACTTTCTACAAGATAGATTGAGAAGTAGAAAAGTAGATGAAATGAGACAAATTTGGTTTTAAACATGTCCAAGACATTTACAATGAAATTTGAAATATAAAATTGAGTGGAGACGTGGTGATGTTTACATGCAGCCCTTATCAATACAACCCTGATCATAATGTAATCTAATGGCTAACTGAGCCCGAACGCGATTGTGCCGTTTTGGGGGTCAGACGTACTCCGGCACTGTTCAGATCGCCTAGTGTGAATTTATGAGAAGCAGGATCATATTTATCTCCAAATGGCAATTCATCTAATTACTATCTAATTAATCAAAACGACAAAGTGTGTCTATAAACAGTTTAAATAATCTTGATTCAGTCAGATTTCAAATCACTGTTGAGATTCTGCTAAGCTTTGCATGTGTCTTGTTGGAAAAATATCCTTATCGTTTGCCACTCAGATTGTCATTATCTATGGAGGGAAAAAACATATACACCTAAAGGTATGTGACAAAGTTTTAAATAAAAGGGTTATTTAGGGTGTGGGCATATTGAGAGGCCTCTCCTATGAGCCAGCATTAGAAAGCACAAAACTACAAGACCACAGAAATACAGCTGACTGTTTGATTTTTCCAAACAATGCAGTGTCATCAGAAGTAAGCACTGTCTGCCCCGGAGGGTTCCGACAGCAGAGCTAATAATAAGGAAAACATGTGGTACCTGATACAGGCAGCGGGAAATGACAGCGAGAGTTTGTGACAGAGAGCATTTGTCTGTGAGCGTGAGAAAAATAACGTGTGTGAGAGTGTGTGTGTGTGCGCGCATCAAGTCCGAGAGAATGTGTGTGTCAGAATGTGTTGTGTGACGCTGCATTTCCGTGCAGACTTCGAGGGCCCTTTGTTCGGCCGGAGTGAGTGTGAGCAGGATGGCCGTCTCTCTCCCCAGGCTCAGATTAGTCTCAGCTATCTAACACAACAGATACTTTGTAAATCCAGTCGCTCTGTTACTGGAAAGCTCATCATTTCTGGCTCTCCGGATCCCATTCTTCCTCTTGCTTTCTCACCTTCGATTCTCAGTCTCCCCCTTTGAGTTTGAGAGAGATAGATTTAATAAAAAGTGAAGCGAAAGCGAGAAGGGACTGTTTAAGCCATCTCTGGTGCTCTGACATTAAACAGCGCAGTCTGCGGAGCTCGGCCCAGCGGCCCCTCTAATCTGGGCTGATTTATGGAACGCTCTTCCTGTGTCTGCGCTGGTGGGGAGGGCCTCAGATCCTGGAGACAGCCTGGCGTCCCCTGCTACGGACACTCCACATGCACGCTATACACTGCCCTCCAGCCAGTCCTACACCGGGACGTCTCTCACACACAAACACACACAGAGTCTCGGTAGTGTGTATACACACTGTTTGTATCACATAATCATACACAGATGACGATTATGATGCAATTGTAAACTTGAGGTATACACACTCACACAATTTCTCAAAAATACAACCACCCACCCACCAAACAGATCCCAAAACACACAAGCTTGGGCCAAACAACAAAGCCAAGAGATATGTGAGCCGGCTTATATGGTTAGCTGTTAAATCGCCCACTTCTTCTAGCACAGGATAAACTTTGCAGTCTAGAAGAGGAAGAAATTAAGAAAGTTATGTGAATATTTTATATAGACACATTCTCAGCCTGCTGATAATTGTTACTCCCACACGTCCGAGGGCAGAGGAGAGACAAATTGGCCACTGACGGGCGGCTCTGGTCATTCGTTTTTGAAGAGATTGTGAAATATAGCTTGATGAATGTGAGAAGGATGTGCTATCTGTTTGTTTTCTGCTGGCTGTGGCACTGCATGATATGGCAAATCCCATTCATCCCCATTCATCAGAATGTGCACAGACATCTTAATGCAACCCAGCGTCATTCATGAACTCTGGAGCCCTTCTCTCTAAGCCGTATCTGCCATGAGAAAACATCAACCAAATATGTACAAGAAAAAAAAAAAAAAAACATGCTTCTTGGATTTTTTTTTATTTACGTCTTGCTCTAAGGGTGTATGTGATGTAATCTTGGCCAGTGACTACGTATTTGAGCAACAACACTACACACTTTTACGTGTGGCGGTGCTTTTACCCTGGGTTCATTTGTTTTTGCTCAGCAAACCTTTTTTCTCCAAAAATTCAAATAAAAGGCAATTTTTTTTAATTTTTTTTTTACAAAATATAAAGTATTAACATATTATAAAATATATGCACTATAGAAATATAAAACTATAATTACAAAATAAATACAATTATTAATCATATTGTCATATCATATTAATATAAATACAATATTTATAGGCCACGTTCACACAGCAGCAGATTACTGTTGTTAGTCCTGTATTTTTGATCTTTAGTACGGTTACGTTCACACACAGTTCAGTTATTTACAGGTGAACTCCGTAAATTTTCAGGACTCATAAACGCATTCTCCAAAAAACGGCGGCATGTGAAAGGAACCAGACCAGACAACTAGTTATCTGTCATACAGTGCGAAAGAGCCGCTTTGCGCTGCACAAACCCGTGTCTACTTGTGGGTTTCATGTGTTGTTACACTCAGATATAAAACCTGTTGTCGGTTAATGAAGATTTGACGGATGAACTCACGGCTTGTTTGGACACTTGTCGTGTTTTCAGTTTTATGGATGTTGCCATCGTTAATATTACCGTACTTTGGTCACTGTCACTTACTGGTAAGAGTATGGGCTTGACTCCCATTGCACTTTCATTCAGTATTTGAGATGCTACTGTAAGTTGCTGTGTGAATGGTACATTATGAAACTCACACCTGTAAGTTAATGTTATTTTATAATAAAATATTTCATAATAAATTCAATATAAACAGTAAATATACAACCAAAATTTATATAAGATTTTACATTTATTATTTATTATATATTTATTTATTATACATGAATTACTATCAAGAATTATTGAGAACAAACAACTATCTGAATTGAAACTATATTGAAGAATGCCCGTGACACCCAATACTGTTGTTTAGGTTAGCAGCTATGTTTTGAAAAGCAGCCTTTATTTAATCAGTATAAGTTATAAAATCAATGTGAGCTGATATTGGATAGACTGTTGAATTGGATTGCCAGAAACATACAGCAACCATATTTTATTTGCCTGACATTTGCGTTAACAAACCTCAAAAGGGGGACCAAAAAGTTACCTTCAAATGACTGTACCATTAAACCATATGTGTCTATATCCAGGTAGGTAGCTAGCAATAAACATGCTGGATATAAACAAAACTTTCGTAGCTTGAGTTATCATTATCATAATTTTCAATGTCACCCTTTTAGCTGCAAACTTGCTGACTAAAATGTCTCAGGGTTTGAAAACCCACCACTACACTAACCAGGTGTGAAAACACTCTTATCTTGTTTTGACTCTGAGAGCCAGCACACACCTTAACACTGAAAGCAGTACATTAACACCGAAACTCTAGTCCATTGGCTTTGCTTTTAATGAGGATTGGAGCCATTCGTCTCCATTAGATCGGTGTGTCCAAGCAGCAATAGCCATTATCCCCTCAAACTTGTATAAACACACGTGCTGACTGGCCTCACATGCATCGATCCTCCACACACACACACACACACACACCCACCCTCTTACGGGAAGGCCGACAGAAGACCAGCCAGGATTGGACTGGTCAATATCACTTACACCGGGAACCTAAGAAAGGATCTTCCACTTCTGTGGGCAAACACTCGCTTTATTTGGGAGCATTTGGACACATTAGCGCTGACGTTTGTTTGAATTAACAACTGGGAGCAGTTACAGGAGCACCTTTCAACAGACTGGAAAGCTTGACACACTTTAAACACCCCAATTAGTGCTACGTCATGTTTTGTGTTATAAAACACGAACCGATAACAACATTTAACGTTAAAAATAAGAATCCATGTGGTATATTCCGTCTTTGATGAAGTGCCAGAGTACCTGTGAGTGATTTGGGATGACTAACGTGGGATAGCGTGAGCAAGGGAGTAAAACAAGACGAAGAAAAACATTGTTATAACCAACAGGTTGCCTCTGCGCGCATCTGGCCCTCTTGAAGAGACAGCGAAGGATATCCTACAGGTTGCCCCTGCTGTGTTTTAATTGCTTCTGAGGGGAACTGCGGCCTGATTCAGCTTTTAAAATGAAATTGGCGTCATAATAAAGCAGAAATCATGGAGCGGGGGTTCAGACAGAGTTCAGCACTGAGCTTCACTCCCAAGTACGGAGCGCGCAAAAGCCTCATCATCCTCTGCCTCTCAGCGTGGGGGCCAAAAGAAAATGGATAGTATCTGTCTCTCTGACAGCGAAGAGTTACTGTGTGAAAACTGCATGCTTTATCAGACTCTCTGGTTCTCAGAGCCAGGCGAGCGGCTTGAGAGAGGGAGGCCTCGAGTTCAGCAAGAGAGACTAATTTTAACCTGCCACTGTGAGCTGGGCCCTGCCGGGTCGGTGGGAAGTTGTGGAGGGGGCCTGACCCTGCGGCAGGAAGAGAGCCTATCGACTCCGAGTGTCTCTTAGTCCGAGGCTCCCGCGGGAAGAGCAGCCTGGCAGGACACTGCGCCTCACGTTCCCACCCCTCCACAAGGCCCTGCCTGGCCTTTGCTGCTCGGCAGAGCCGTTGGTTCCCAGGCCTGTACCCTATTTCCCAGCTAACCCTTTCTCCCATCAACCCAGCCTGGTTTTTCCCAGAACTTGCCCACACTACTAAAAGTCAACGACAAAGACATTAGGGCTGGATTTCGATAAACAATTCAATTTCAGATTCACAACAGATCTCAAATCAAAAAAACATTCTTTCTTAGCTATTTGCTGTATATTATACAAGGAACCTTCCAGCTAGGTACATTACAATATATATATATATATATATATATATAGAGAGAATTATATATAATTTTGAGTCCTTTTAAATGATTGACTAAAATGAATTTTCATACTGTAAGACCCATTTGTGTGAATTAGACTGTACAGGTACTGTACTGTAGGTTTTAATTTATATAAAAGAGCCGATTCATAAGAGCAATTTGTTCATGAATTGGACTATAATGGTTGAGCTGTAGGTTGATTCAGTAAAAATAACTAATTTTTAAGAGTAATTTGTGTGAATCGGACTATACAGGTTACACTGTACTGTACTTTACTGTAGGGTTTAATTTACAAAAAATAACCAGTTTATGAGAGTCATTTGTTCATGAATCAGACCAAGGGCGAAATTGTCAATCACACATTGGGGGGGACAGCTGTGGGACTTTTTGTGTTGGCGCATGCACACATTTTTTTAATCAAAATAAAATAAAAGTCAGAGTCCGAATGTTTGTAATTGTATAACACAACAAGGAATTTTATTACATCTGATCGTCAAACCAACGTATACTCACCCTGTAATGATTACAGCATCGGCATCAATTACAAGCCTGAATTGACAACAAAGCGGCCAGTGATCTCTCTCTTATATTCTTCTATAAACATATAGTGGCTATAAACATTTTTATTAAATTACTGTTACAGGATAACAATATTCTAATATCAAGTCTTGAGCAATGATAGTAAAACAGTTATTTACTAATGGGGGAAAATGCTGTTTATTTTGTACAAATTTAAACAAAAGTAACTTGTCCGTTTAAAAATAAACTCGCGGAAGTGCTCAAGCCACATATTATAATAAATACAGTTTGTAGGCCAATGTAGGCTCATACAGTAGGTCCTATTTTCAAAATGCTGTATTTAAAAAAATAAATAGGAGTAACAGTAACGTTTGCTAGCTGTCGGCTAGCTTGTCAATAGTCCCCCCCATTCATACAAGCTGTATAGTATTAGTCGAAATTCACAAATTCTACAATTCGAAATTCTAGTGAAATTCACCTGGTCGTTATCTAAGGGATTATGTCAGCCAAATACAGGATATTTACCATTCATAGATATGTGCCAAATGTCTGTCAGATTTCGCGCTCCTAACTCTTCTTCTGTTTGGGTTTTCCTAACTCACTGACGGTGCACGAGCTAGGTATAGGGAAAACATGACATGGATTTCAGGAGAAATAGGTCACGTATTTGGGGGGGGGGGCAAATTGTCCTTCTTTGAATATTGGGGGGGGGGAACCCCATAGAATTACGCCTATGAATCAGACTATACTGGGAACGGTGTAGATTGATTCATGAAAAAGAACTGGTTAATAATAGCCTGGTTAAAACCATTGTAACTGAGTTATGGTCTGGCAAAGCGTCATAGACAAATCATTTCCAGAGGGGCGTCACCAACGGACGTCGCGGATAGACCTAAAACCAATCAGAGCGATGAAGGAGATGACGTATGCAGAGCGGCAGAAACATCTCCGAGTGTTGTTCTTTGCTCGGTTTTTAACAAAAAGGAAACGTTCAAATCGCTTAAAACAGACGCGATAGCTGATTCGAACGAGTGATGTTCGACGGCGGCATCCATCTTTGTAATGTAGGCTACAAAACCTGCTTCAAAATCCCAGCGCTGTCGTCATCGTGTAAAGCCCGCCCCAACGTTTCTGATTGGTGCCTCGATTTCGGCGGATGAGCTTGAATGAGCTATTTGCCAGGTTTGCCAGGTTGGGTTTTCCCAGGCTAGGTTAATAAGAATAATGTGCTTGAATCGGACATTGCATTTTGGTGGGATATTGAAAATTGTGCTATAGCATGCAGGCCGCAAGTTTTTTTTTACATGCCATTATTCCACTGTACATAAACTTTTTATCATATTAAATTCAAAGTGGACTTAAAAAAATAGGATTTAGGTAAAAATGGATTTTCTAAAATACAATTTTATTTGCTGTGAGGCAGTAGATTCAGCAGATTTACCTCTGCAGGATACAGGGATACAAAGAAACATTTTAAGAATCTATATCGAGATCACTCAAATGAAAACGGAGATTGCTATAAATTAGATAATCAATATTATTACCTAGCTCTAAAAGCCAGGGGGTTGTGCATATCAGGACATCAACAATGGACATCTCAGCCACAGGCTGTGCCCTACAACAGACTCTGCAGCATCATCCCTCTGATCAAATCACTTTAATGAGACATCTACAGGAGACGCCTGAGTACAGGTGTGTTGACAGGCACAGTCTCCTCTAGTGCAGTCCAGAGCTATGCATGTGTATGTGTGTGTGCTAATTATAAAGCGTGACACCTTGAGTGAGGAAACAGTGTTGATTGAACCCTGCGATATACTGAGGGTGTTCATGTGAGAGGACTAGAGGAGACAACTCAACCGCAGAGCCACACCGGTGGGCCGAGGTGTCACAAACACTTTCTTTCCTTTAATAAGGGCTACATTCATGCCGGCAGCAGCAAACGGGCACACAAGGAGGGGTGAAGATAGACTATACTGGAAAAAAGTAAAGTGAAGAGCAAACAGTCAGCGATTGTGTTGAGTATCCAGGCACTGGAGAAATTTCTGGGGGGAAAAAAGGTTGAGCATCCCGACTCTGGAGAGAATTCTTGGAAAAAAGGTCACGTAAAGCCTCATGCTCCTGTTAATCAGATGAGGCGGCAACACTGACACACTCTGGGGAGTGTATGTGTGAGTATATGTATGTGTGAGTGTGTGTGGTCCAGGGTGTCACTCTGTGCCTCTCATCACAAGTCTACTCTATGATGGTTTCTGATGGCCTGCCAGGCCAAGACACAGGCCCTTCTGGTGGAGGCAACAGCAGTGTGTGTGTGTGTGTGTGTGTGTGTCAGGGGTGGCCTTAATTCCATTCATAGCTGAACTGATGGAACATGAAAAGTGTAAACTCTATCCCATACCTCAGATCAACAACATACAGACACACTGGAAGTGCATTATTCACAGCACAGGCCACAGAGCAGCTGTTGATGGTTGTCTTAAGTGCAGAGACCCACTAAAGCCCTGAAGTTGCACAGTAAAAAAAGACCTTCAAAGCTCACCACGAGGCCTGCGCTAGAGCCATATGGAAACTACATAAACACAGAAATCTCAAATACATGAAAGAAGCATTCGAGGATGCAGATAAGCCCACAATGATACAATGCAGACTGACTTTATTTATGAAATGACAGTGGATAAAGATCCTTCTTTATATATTTTTTTATACTTGTGATCTTCAGCTTTCATCTCCTATACAACTGAAGATTTTACAACCCAAGAGAGACACTTAAAAGAGTGTTTCTTCAACAATGGACACTTTTGGTCCAGTGGACATCCAGAAACACTTTTCCTTTCAAAGTATGGGAAACTCTCCACAGTGTCAATTTCACCACATCTCTATTGTGATTGTTTAAAACAATGAAAATAACCTTTTAACATGTTGGTATAAAATGGCCTTTGACTTGCCAAGTCTAATTTCACAGATTGTATTTTAGGTATCCTAAATACAACAACATCAGATAATAACTATTTTTGCAGCATGTGGCCACAATTACAGCCCTATTGGAAATCAAACACTGTATTTTATAAAATTGTGACATTTTAAAATTGTGACTTTCGTTACACATTATGCCACATATTTCAAACTAAATATGTTCTTCCTTGACACTGTTGTCTCTTTGGTAATCAAGTACACTAACTTTCTAATAAATAAACAAAAAAAAATGTATTTAGGACAAAATAAATACATTAATTAATGAAATAAAAAAATAAAGAATAAAACTTTATGAAGGACTAAATAAATACATTAAAATGATTACATACAAAATAGTTTGAAGTGATGGAAATGATTGAGAAACAGTTCTTTTTATTAGACAATTTAAATGAAATAAATCTTTAAAGAATATAAACTAAAATGGTGTATATTCATTTAACTCTGTTTATATTATAATAGTTTGAAAAAATATAATTATTTAAATAATAATAATAATAATAATAATATTTCAAAGAAGGATTGTCTAGTTTAAGATTGAAACCAAGGGGAAAAGGGTAAAAAAAAGAAGTAGTAGTCTATTTTAATGTGACCTTCATATAAGAAAAAAAAGGCTGGATTCTGCAAGTTTCAATAAAATTCAAACTGTAGGACATGTGGCCAAAATTGAAAAGAAACACCATTAAACTAATGTGTTGGTGTACCTACTGTGCCAGCAATGATAGCTGGGGTTTACTTTCTGGAGTTGTCTACCTCAGAAACCATCAGAAGCATGGTGGTCCCTCTGTCATCATTTGCCCATGGCAAGCTGATTAAAGCATAGGAGGCCCCAGTGGGCAACATAACCATTAGCATACCCCTGATGCTTGGGGAGGGGACTTTTGAGCTTGGTGTGATTTATTCAGGGTGTCACTCATGTCTAGATTTGAGGAATGGAGAGTCCTGACCCCTGCAGGACAAGCCTAAATGTGGCAGAGAAAGTCAAAGTTTGGTTCCCATGCGATCTTATTTACCCAGTGCTATTTTGGAAGTGCTTCATGCCCCCTGAGCATAGCGCAGCCTGCCTCCTCTCTTCTCCCCCAGAGCCTCGGGTTATGTGAAAAGCCGGGGAGAAAAGAGTACCACCAAGCTGACCAATGTAGCCCTCCAGGCCTCTCCAACATCAGAGATACTCTCGGCAGGCTGTGTGGCCGAGAAGAGGAGGTGAGGGGTATTCTGAAACCGAGGTGGAGGGACTAAAGAAGGGCCAAACCTTGCACTTCTATTTCCTGACCTGGCAGTCATTCACAAGAACCCTGTTAAGTTCCATTTCCAATATACACCGGCTTTATATAACAATATTACCGCATTGCCTTCCTCAGCAGACTGGCCGTCCAAATGTGTGACGCATTTAAAAGCATTGTGAGTAGGTTGGGAATAGGGTTACATTTTTTTTAAAACCAAAAGATATTTGGTCCTGTTAACAGGTCTAACATGTGCATTATTTTTCCAATACAGCGACACTGGAACATCACTAGTAAGTCAACCATGGAAAAAAATACAGCGCAACCGGTGTAGTGAGCTGGTTCTTTATTGCCAATAAGAGACCAGCATCCCATTCTCACCTCTTGGTCAAATCTGATCTTAATGGGTTTAAACTTGAAGACACTTCCTCTCTCTCTTGTTCCTGAGGGATATTGCATTCTCATGAACTACTCTCACCCCCATCTTCTCTTTTCCGCTGTAACCTGTGTTTGTTGCTCATCAGAAACAAAACATTATAGACGAGTGCTAATCTGCACCTTAGGACAGTAGATGAAAGGACTAAAGTTTTATTGTGTGAGAGTTCAGCAAATCAGACCAAAAAACCTTTTACCTCCATCTCACCCTGAACAAAGTCCACCGAACTGCTTTTCCCCCCATCCCAGCTGTCAGTGCATCTTTTCTGGTGACTCTGATATCTTGAGAAGTTGCATGTTGCTTCCTGATCAAAGCACTCCACAATCTTCTTTGCTAATTGCACAATTATCTCCAGAGTGCCTTGAACGGCAAAGCCCCTTTACAGGACTGCGTCTAATGGCAGCGGCTATCAAAGCGCAGCTCTTGTTTTCTGATGTATGGCCACAGGCTTGGCTTTTAAGGGAAGCACAGCCTTTAAAGGATGTCTCTGTTTTAAAGAGGCTGCAAGGTTAAACCCCTTTAAATAATCTGGACAAATGGAGCTAGTTAGGTGGTCTACATGTCCACGCGTACAGAAAAAGAGAAAAACATGTAGGGAAGTGGGACAAGGATACAAACGTTAGATGGAAAAAAAGTATTGGCCCATTATATGTGTGTCAATGAGAAGCCATTGTGTGACTACACAAAGCATTTCTATATAATAAAGCAATAAACCCGTGATAATATATAATATAAATACCTAGTTCTGGCATGAAACTCTAGGCCAAATCTAATCAGGCCGATAAGTCTTTGACTCATTTGATAGCGATCACATCATTATCTACATGGCACAGCTGATTGGTTGCCGTTGCATCAGCGTCCAATGAGCTGCGGCTCAACATTCAAACAAATACCGGGGTGTTGCTGGTAGCAGTATGCAGCGCGTTTTCAGAAACCCTCCACTGTCCCCAGCTCCACCTATATCGATCTGCTACGGGGGTTAAATCATGTATGTTACATGTGCAGCAGCAGCAGCATGTCTTACATGCTCGCAGCAATGTCTGTGAATGTATCGGCAGTAGCAAGTCTCGGTACTTGCTCTGCAGCAGCAGCAGCAGCGTAGCAGATCTATTCCACCAAGACCAAATACATTAAAATTGCCATATCCATTACCAATCTCTATTACCATACCAATCTCCTGAAAGTTGTCATGACAGAACTGAAAGAAACAAATTTTAATCTAGCCAATGAAATCATCACTGAAGAGGCAGGCAGACTTCCTCCTCTTCACAGCCTCGAGGACAAGAGCAACCGTCTGATGTAACAAAGAGTTCATCAGCATCCAGAACATCTGTCCTGTCAAAACACTCTCAGAGCTGATGTGTAGCCTCTAAAACACAAGAGCAGCCATTTCTACTTTGGCAGCACAATGTCTACAACAGCTAAGTACCACACCGAGAGGACTCACATTTCACATCAAACGGTAAAACCGGTCAGAGTAAACGGATACGAGACACAGTTAGTTTTGTTGGCGACAAAGAGGCTGTGAATCCACATCTAATTATCTCAAGGTCCAGAGAAAGCTAAAGCCAAGCACTGGAGCCAGTAAGAAGGTCCCAAACACACATACTCTGACCCTCGGATTTGTCACACTAATTTAGACCTTCTGTAGGGGATTTAATAGGCGAGTCTTAAGGCCCTGACACATCAAGCCATTGTTGAGTGTCTACTAGCTTAGTTTTTGCGGTGTGTTCGGCACAAGAACTCTGACTGGCTGTTCAGCTTAGCGAAGCAGTCAGTGCATGAGAAGAAAAGTGAAAGTTATGAAAACCACCAAAGAAGTCAAGATGGCCCAGACAAAAGGCTGGTCTATTTTTACGTCATATTACTAGAGCATTACAATATGCAAATATTTTCAAAACAACATGGCCGTCTGGAATGAAGAAAGAATGTTTCAAAATGGTAAGCAAGCTCTGCTTTGTTTACAGTTTTTTATATCTGCAGTCTTAGTTTTGATTTCCTATTTTGAATGACGAACATAGACTAACGACACCTGCTGATATAGACAGCTATTTCCTCTCAAGCAGACACAATACAGTACGTACCTGCTAGCTGGCTGTTGGCTGTAGTCATTGAGGTGTGTTCAAGCGGAACTTTTTAGCCAAGACGCACAAGGCATAAGGCAATGGCACAGTTGCCTTTTTGTCGTGGCTAGTTCTTTGATGTTGGTTTGGTGTGTCACAGCCTTTAATTGTGAAGCAAGGTAACAACCAGCTGTCCTTTGGCTGGGGGGAAAAAGAACAAAGGTGCCAGAGTCGAATACCCCCTTCTGTCAATCTAATACCTTTATAATAAGCTTTCATGGAAACAATGACACATTTTAATCTCCACACACTTCTTTTGTCTTCTCAAATAGCCCGTTATAGACATAAAAGATAGAAACCGAGCAGAAAAATGTAATCCTTTTTCAGTTTGCAAACTGATTGGTAGGCTTGCCGCGATAGACGGTGTTGACGGTGTTACCGGTTTTAAGCCCCATCACCGGTGACATCACTTTCCCACCGTGACACCGCGATGTCTTGACTTTTTTAAAGTATTCGTTTTTGCTAAAATATTGTTACGTCCCTGTGGTCTCGCGCATGTGTGTTTCTTTTGTTTCTCTTTCTCTACTGTCTATCACATACTTAGGCTTGCGTCACCACTCGCCCGCTGTTGGCTGAGAGAGATGTCAATCACCATCTACGTCGTGACGTCATCTTTCCTCCAGCAGCCTATCGGGTTTACCACGCGAGTTTAAAAGGAAGCTGAGAGGAGCGCATGTCGGCTTGTTTCTTTCTGTTGCTCTGCTTGTCGCGTTTGTGTTTGTTATTTTCTGTTACAGATATTGTCCTGTTGTTTTTTCTTTCGGCCATGACGGCGTGTTTTGAGATTACCAAGTGTAATGTGTTCTGCCATGACGGCGTGTTCTGAGATTACCAAGTGTAATGTGTTCTGCCATGATGGCGTGTTTTGAGGTTACCAAGAGAAATTCGGACAGGTAATATGTCACGTGACGTACACAACGCAACACTTAGCAAACTCGATGTATACAAACACCAGGTAAGGAAGTGAACGCCACCCTTGGATGTTTTATTATTAGTTAGAGCAGTTAGAGAGGGCGCTTTGCGCTGAAGAATTTTGTCTTTTCTTTTCTTTTTGTTATTAGTTAGTTAAGAGGTTGGGATTAAGTTAACGGGAGTTTGTTCTGTTCTTTTCTTTCATTTGGCTTCACAATTTGTCCTTATTCTCTTTGGTTTTACTTTGAACTCTCAAACTGTATATTTTGTTTATTTTTCTTTGTGTCCACAACAAGTATTATCATTTTTTAGTATTATTATGGTTCATCTTTTGCACTTAAATTTCACAAGTACAATAAATCGTACTTTACTTTTCACAACACCTTGTTACGTGTCGTCTCTTGCCATTTTAATTACACCACCTTCTGATCACGACCTCAATGTTGCCCCTTTAAAGACTTTGTGTCTAAGGGTGCGTAACAATATTTATTTGAATTAATTAAAAATAATAATTATCAATTATTTAGTTCAGAAGAGAGCATACATTATAATTAAAAACTGAACTGCGCAGTGCGTGCCAAGAGCCAGTCACGTCACAGATCAGCAAGCATCAGGATTCCATTTAGCACGTGTGGAGATGAGAACGAGTCAAATTACAGAAAAGCAAGATAATGGCGGAATGTGTAATTTATTTAGGCCTGTTTTATTTTCTTATTCGTTAATAAACGTTTTATGGTTCTTATTTGTTTGGGCCCACAGTTTGACGATTTTCAGCCTATGCATGGGGTTATTTTTATTCGTTCGTTATGCTAATAAAAGTTCTGTCTATAAATAAAAGTTTTATTATCAGCGAGCCGAGTTGTTGTTTTTTGTCCATTCAAGCAATTGACGCTGAATTGCCAATTGACGCTTATTTCGAAAGTGAAAGTATAACGCGCACGCATTTAAAAGCCCCCCACGGTGACACCGGGATTACCGGTGTTGTGACACGTCGATTAACCGGTGGGAAATTTTCCTCACCGCGGCAACCCTACTGATTGGATGCTAGTTTAAGCATGTTCTGTTAGTCAAGGCTAAGAAAAATGTTTCTAATCAAGTCAAATTCATTCAGCTTAATTCAAAAAGATGTCTGTCACCTTGTCAGTCATGTCTGTCACATTGCCACCTGCCAAAGCCGACCTGCCAATCGACCTGCCAAATTCAGCCGGGAAATATGCAGGATATGGTGTTTGGCTTAACATGTTGAAAATAACCTTGCTGAACAAAACAGGCTGTCCAATGTGGTGCTTCTTTGGTTTAAAGCTAAACATCATGCCGAAAATAACACTGCTGACCAAAACAAGCTGTTGAAAAGTTCTTAGATTGATACAGATTCTAACCATCAGAGGAATTATTTCCAACATACCTCTCTTCGCCAAGAGCAGAACTGGTTGGACTGTACTGGGCTGCAATTAGGTGTAATCCATCCTGCACATTAACAAAGCCCACGTGTACTTTATGAAAACCATCGGCGGCAGAGCCAAAGCCAGGCAAGGACATCGCTACTTAGCTTATACCAACTCATCAATTGAGCTCAAGTTATGACACTGTAAACCCTAACGCTCAAAATACTTAATTGGTTTGAGTAAGAAAAACTTAAATTAAACTAGTTAGTTCCGTCAAATGAACTTTTATGAGTATTTAGCACTTTCTTTTTCTTTCAAGTTCACAGAATGGATATATTTTAAGTAAACTGAACTGTTTCATTGTTTTGAGTTTTATGAAATTATTTCTTTTTATTTAGACGAACTTAAGTTTAACTGAAACGGCTGGGATGTATATTTCCCAGCATGCTTTGCCGATGGCACTCGAAAGGGAGAGTAAATGCTAAAATTAAGTGTAATACAATGTTTTTTTGTGCAAGATTAATGTTAAGCGGGTGATTTAGTAATGAATAATGTTTCGTTATGCTAATTTAGAAGAATTTCTGTTAATGTTGGTTTTAGGATAGTTACCATCATGGTGACAAGTGGTGCATGAGCTTGATTTGAGAGCAAATAAAACCTTTATATTGCTGCAAGTGTTACTGTATAGCATACTATTGTTAAGATGTTAACAAAATAGTATGTTAGCAAACTAGCTTGTTAAAGCTAGCTAAGTTTATACTAATAAAAGTGTTCACATTGAGATTACATGAAATTTTAAGTTAAAAGTATGAATTCGTGTACTCAAACATTTCAAGTTAAGAACAATTCAAATGTACAAATACAAAATAAAAATGTCAGTTCTGCTTACTTAAACTTTGAATTTCTTAACGTAAAAAATTTGAGGCAACTGATTGCCTTAAATTTTTTGAGTTGTGCCAACTTATTCGGGTTTACAGTGTACTAGTCACACAAGCAGCACCATTATTGTATTTTCATGCACAAACAGAGTGAAACGAAAAGTGGTATTATTCAAACTGAAGTCACACTGATCTACTTTTGCCAGTTCTGGATAAATAACCAAAAAGATTAGGCTATATCTAATTAGTCAGTTATTGTTCATCAGTTAAACAAAACAAAACAAAACATTAAATTGAAAAATCATCACACTGCGTGCATTCAGCTCCCTCAAGAACTAAATGTGCGTTCTCCTCACGCATGCACCAAGTGCACCAGGCGCACGTGCTTCCGGAAAACATTTGGCAGAGTGTTTCTTCATGATATTCCCATTCACACATATGCAAACAAATGGATCCAGAAGACAAAAAAATGTATGATGTCTAATACAGATGCCCCTTTTATGCTCACGGTCGCATCAGTAGTGACGTCACGGACTGTCGTCGGCCAATGACGTTATCGTGTTTAAGCACGTGCTTCAAACACCGGTCACACCAGAGGCATTCCCCAAAGTGTCCTCTAGAGGATGCAGTGCGAGTTCCCATTCGAGGAAAAAAAACCTACATAGTGAAAAAAGGGATGCTTTGCCATGAGGACCAGAAAGAGTCAAAGCCAAAGCAAGTGCAATTTTTGCATATTCACGGACAAAAACAGTTAGCATTTGGTTGTGTGCTAAATGCCAAACTTCTTATGTGCATACAACAGCTTATTGGATTCAAATGATGGCAGTACAAAAGAAAAGGTAGATCAACAAACGCAAGAGGTTCCTGTGAGTGCTTTGTGTGTTCCTCCATGTTATAATTAAGACGGCAGTGAGTGTTTTAAAAGCACAGAAACAGACCGAGACACAGATGGCAGATGGATAAGCAAGGCACAGATTTCCGGATGAGTATGAACGGGTGAGAGGGCTCAAAGGCAACGAAAGCATGAAAGTGAGAGAAATGCACCCTCTGCATCTCTCTGCATCCTCAGGCCGTGGTAATGCTTTGCACAGGCCGGCTTTTTGAAGGTCACCCGATAGCTGCTCACCCAGCTGTTTTAATATTTAGTTTCTGCGTCTCCCTTTTTTTTCCTCCTTTCTAATCTGTCACACTCCTGCAGATTATCACCAGAGGCAAAGATTACCAAAAAAACATGACAAAAAAAGAATTAAATAAAGAGGAATCGCCAAGCTCTTAATCCTGATCTGTAAGAAGAGGAGGACGAGGGTAGCATCATCTCTGCGTGGAGGACCGCCTGCGGACACACGCATCAGCCAGTGTGGCTGACGCACGGGAGGAGACCGATAGCGGGATGCAGACAGATTAGAGCTGAGCTCAGGGGTGTGAGAGCAGCGCTAGGGGCCATGGACCTCACTGCTTTGGCTTTGATTTACGACAGGCCTGAGGGGAGAGCTGGACCGGGGCGTGAGCAGAGGGGGTATAGGGTTACCGGCCACCGTGTGCCAATGAACAGGTCACCGCTTCCCTCTTATTTCTGAAAAGTGAATGGTGAACATGGGTGAACATTTTCAGAGGACCCACTAGGGGGGAGGGAACCTTTAGGCACCTCACAATCCGATCTGATTAATAAAATCACAATCTATTTTCTATTTGAATGATTCAGATGTTTTGTCCTGTCCTTATGACATAAATACTCCTTGATTTAGGTACGATTATTGTTTTCTTTTGTTGTGTGTTCCTTTATTGGTAGTTTTCTTTTTCTTTTTCTTAGTTTTATTCTGTTCTGTACAAGCACTTTGTGTGTGCTTTATAAATAAATATTGTATTGTATAAATGTTTACACTAATTTTGCATCATAAAAGCATTTGGAGATGCAAGTGCGGGTGAAACTGCACATTTTCCAGCAAAGTACATATAAAATAAAAAAATATATATATTTTTAAAAATCACCACTTTAAAACAAAAAACAGTAAAAAACAAAAAAATAAATAAATAAAAAGGAAAAATGCTTTCTTGTATTTTCTGCAACCAGTGTCCAATAAAAAAAATAAAAAAATCCGTTTTTTTCGCCAGAAAGAAAAACAAAACTTAAAGCAAAAATCAAACAGACAAAAAAGACACTATATTGCAGAGACTTTTTCAATTGATGTCCAACCAAGTTTATATCTTATCTTTAAAATATAATAATAAGTTAAAAAGAGGCTTTGTTGCATTTTCTGCAATTGATTTCTTCAATAAAAAATAATGTATATGTTAAAACAAAAAGATGAAAAAAAAAATTGTTGCAGATTGATTTTCTTACAGAACATATTCTGTGCAATGAAGCCCATGACTGCCCTTGTATTTAGCTTCAACCATGAATGCATGTGCAAGTTTATATACTTATATATATATATATGTAACTATTGTTTGATTTTTTTAGTTTTGTGTAGCAGACAAGTGCCATCGTGCATATGTGGAAAGAAAACCTCAGAATCGATGCAGAATCACTGAAGAGAGAACTGCAATTTTTTCTCTCACCCATAGGACCCATGAGGTTTTACAGGTGGGTGCTCTTGAGCTCCTCGTCTCCCCTAAATCCTTTTCACAAATGGCTGCTTTCAGAAGCATATGCCAAAGCAAGAGCCGGCCACTTTTGAGCACCTTCCTGAGTACCCCTGCAGACATCTTCCTCTCATCCGTTCCTCCTTCCCACTCCGTAAACAGGCCAGCGCTGGCTGTGTTGGAGAAGGGAACAGTAAACACACAGACAGGGTTCGAGAGAGGGCGAACACAGCGTGCATGCTGCAGTCAGAGTCCTGATGAGACCGAAGCATTCACACCAGCCCCTGACCGCCGGCTGACCCACGCGGATCAACAGCTGCCGTGCGTTTGAAGTTCCCCCTCACGAGCTCACGTTTCATTCGGGGACTTTTCCTCACAATATTATTCTGCAGTATAATCTGCCCTGTTAGATGCTTCAGTAACACCCAATCTAATTCAAACGCCGCTAAGCAGTCGCGCTAGCTACTGATCCGGCTGAATCCAGAGACCTGTTCTAAACCCGAGCAGTCTGACTACTGGGAAAGACTTTGCCACTTCTGTGTAGATACTGAAATAGGCCTGGATGCACGGAAACAGACACATGGAAGAAGAGAGCGATGAAGGTGAGGTGTGCTCAGATCTCTTAGGGGTTTTATTCGATGTACACTAACACTTCTCATTCTCTCTTCCATGCGTGCGCAGTCAGTGGAGAGTGATAAGAGCAGTTTCTCCCAGCAGCGTTGCCTAAGGCTAGAGAGCAGCTTTAGTCATTTAGCAGAGCAAGAGAGTGAAGAGGAATAATGCACAAACCAATCCACTATACAGCACGACTGACCACTCTGCAACACACACACACGATGAACTGAGAAAATGTTCAGTTACTTGTCATCCTGTTTAATAATGCAACTAAATGTGATTCATACTTGCATGCAGAGTGCAGACAGATCAAATTATTGTAAGAGTGCACATTAATACATTTAACAATCCTGTGTTTTCTGTTAGGGTGCCTGCTGACACATTTGTGTTAGGGTGACTGCTGACATATTTACTGTAGTGACAAAAACACAGCGCCTGTACAAGTCTATTCACACCAAGAGTATGTGACAAAGCAGCATGAAGCAAAACACCTAAACTGAGGTCAAACTTGTTTTGTTGGAATAAATCTGGATATATAATCAAAAATCTTATGCACAAACTAATAAAAATGTATACCTTAAATGCAATTAGCTTTGGATAAAAGATCGGTCCAATGCTTAAAAAATATATTTTAAAAATCACCACTTTAAATATATATTGTTTAAATAAATAAAAAAAATGATAGAGAAATGTTATCATTTCATTTCTTAACTTTAAAAAGTATATTATTAATAATAATAATACAATGAGGCTCTGTTGCAGAGATTTTTTCAAATTTATGTGTCCAACCAATAAGTTTATATCTTATCAAAAATAAACTGTGAAAAAAGACACTTCATTGCAGAATGATTTTCTGGAATCGATTTGTGCAATTATAAATAAATAAATAATTTGTGTCCAACTCTATATATACACACAGTTATGAGCAACTTATCAACTTGCAATTCTGTTTAATAATGCATCTAAATGTATATAGACTTTAAACTATATGGTTATAAAAGATGCTCTGTTGCAATCGTTGTTTCTACATTGTTTCGTTTCTTTATCTTGCCAGTTTGTGCATGTGTACTGTAGACCTTAAAGCTTTTCAACGTTTGAAAATGTCACAAAAATGCCACTGATTACACATTTCCCCACAATTATACAAACAATTCACATCTCCAAAAGCTACAGTGGACACAGCAAAATGGACACACGCATTTACCACAATAGTACAAGCTGCATTCCTCACAACTAACCAACTTTTACCAAGAGCACTTTTCACTTCTTTATTAGCTGTACGGATGCATTCCTCCATCTCTGCCAGTGTATAATCAGCCTTTGTTTGAGCACAGGGAACAACGTTAACCCTCAGTCTTGTCATGTAAGCTTCTTACCCCAAAAGAACGCAGGGGCCAAGAGCCCAAACACACAGCGGCAGGATAAGCTAATCTAGCACTCCCCCTCCTAGGACAAGAGCCACCCTATACCACAACAAAACCCCAGAAGGTTAAAGGTCCGTGCCTCTTAAATTCAATGTTCATGTGTACACAACACTGTTATTTCGTTATAAATTATGTTCGTCTGTGCGCATCTAATAAAACTGTGCGTGCGGTTTACATATTGTAGCGCAGAGGCTAATGGCCTCGTTTGTCTCATTCTGTCGTTGTTTTAGCTCACAACGTTTCAAAAGTTCAAGTAAAGTTGAGAGGTGAATATGTCAAGGCAGTCGTGGAAAGCCATGCTATCGGAAACGGGGCACAAACACAAATGCCGTCTGGACACTGGTGTGTGAGAGGGTGGAACCCTGATTCTCTCCTTTTATCTCTCAAACACCACTGGAGTGTGTCTGGATCCTAAAAACACACACAAAACCACAAACACACATACATCCTCTCACACTCTTTCTCACCCTCATAATAGGCTCACATATGTGACTCACTGAACATGGCCTGATTTTTTTTTTTAAAGCACACAAATCATGTAGTATTTGAAACGACAGCCTACGGTTTACATTCTTTCTCCAGAGGAAGAAACAAATATGAACTTGTGGATTGACGCTCCATTTTTCCGTTTTCTGCGAACGCAGTGCTGTTGAGTGCGCGACCGCTGATGTGTCTGAAAACAGTGGAGTAAAATCAGCCAACAGAGTTACATGTGGTGTTAAGCTCCAGAGGGAGGGCCGCAAACCCCCCCGTCTCTGGTCTTCTTTAATCTGGGGTCTTGCACTGCTGGCCCTGGCTTATTCCTCTCAACACTCCCATAAAGATGACAAAGCCCTGATCAAAGCCAACGACTGGCCCCGGGTTTATTTGAGCACGGAGTCATTCACAGTGCAGGGAAGGAACATACGCACAGGTCATGCGGGACCCTAGGCCATCGGAGAGTGGGACAAACCATTTAAAAGACACTCGGAGACCTGCCGGAGTGAAAGTGACACCGAAGTGAAAGGAGGAGAAAAAGAGAGGAGAAAACAACAAGGCTTTAGCACATCGGAACAAAATTCGCTAATGGAGAAGACATGCTAGTTGAGGGTGATAGCTCTGTGAAAGCCATTAGCCGGCCGGGCCCCTGACAGCCATTTCCAACCGCTGTTTTTCCCCTTCTCTCTCTTTCTCTTCCTTCTCCTCCTCTCATCGGTCCGGAGGAGGCTCGTGTTTCTCATGGGGGAGAGGAGGTGTGAGCGGCGGACATCTCCGACACCGAACTTGAACGTTTGAACCCACAGCTCTCACAGAGCTCAGTGGGGAAGAGGGCAAGATAAAGAAGTAGAGCAGAACGTGTGAGTGAGATAGTTCAGAGAGCCTTTGATCCCCAAACACTGCTCTATAGATACACTTTTTACAATGACCTGACGGGGATGAAAGCAGAACATGGGATAGTGGGGAGTTTCATCTGTACGCGCCGGGTTGAAAATGACAATGGCCACATGGCGAGAGCGAATCATTAGACCTGTGCGGGAAATACCAACAAAAAAGAGCAATTAGAATAGCCCGTAAAGAGATCGAAAAGATTTTGGCCACTAGAACATTAGTGGCCATTTACAGAGCCCTACATATGACATAAGAGGGTTGTGAGGGGTATGAAACAAGATATTGCAGCCATGAATAAAAAATACGTCCCCAAGAACTATTAATTCATTCATTCCCTTGTTTTAGTTCAATCTTGGCCACGATTTAACCAAATTGAAACGAGGGAACAAATTACTACAACGTGGTCACATTTGAACTAAAACAAGAGAATGAATAAATACAAGAATGGAAACTTATTCTTAATTTGTGGCCAAGATATCTATTTTGTCATGCAGAATATTTTAAGATTAAAAAAGTAATATTTTGAAAATAGATAAAATTACAATAAAGTTGTAGCATATGAGATTAAAGTAGTAATATTATGAGAATAAAATCAAAATTGCGAGAAAAGTCCTTCCATTAAAGATTAAGATTCACAAAATATTACTACTTTACTCCCATAAACTACAGATTTATTCCTGAAAGTTTGACTTTATTCTCATAGAACATTATGAAATCAAGTTTCTAGAAATTTGATATTTTCATTTTAGTGGCACAAAAACACTGCCATAAAAAAAAAGAAGAAGAAGAGATTTCAAAATACAGGGGTATAAACTGTGGTAGAACACCGATGTGTGGACTCTGTTGTATAGCCTTATATGTGGAGAATGTGAGTCAAATATGCTTCGGCTTTGGACACACTCATACATACACACACACACACAGTGTGATTCATCCTCAAGCTTTTTTGACGGGCTTCCAGACAAACCCAGCGACACCTAGCCGAGCCGCACAGGAGGGCCTGTTATGGAGCTAAGTTCTCAGGTGTTAGCTCGGAGCCCGAGGACAACAGCACCTGCATGTGTGGATCTGCGTCTCCGCGAGGAGGTGCCCGACTCCACGCGGCTCTTGACTCACACACATAGCTGCTTGAACATTAAAAGATGGCCTGCTGTAAATGAAAGGGGCTCTTGATGAGCGAACAACAATTATCAGCCTGGATATCATAAGAGCATCACAAGATGTTGTAAAACAGCTGTGGCCATTAGCTATACTTAGCTAATGCAGTAATGCCACTAAATGACATGATTACACTATGTTGATCTGAGCGGGGCTGAAAGTGTGTGTTGTTTTGTTTCTATACGTGTCAGTCTGGGTGTGTCTGGTGTTTGAGAGTATGTATTAATATTTGATCTTGCATTTGCAATTGTAGCTACATCCCCTAACATAGAACATATACACACACAAACGTCCATCTTGGTCTGTCTTGTAGCCCCATTGATGGGCCCTTAAATGTCAATTGCTTAATTTACTGAAAACATGTACAAACTTGCTAAAACCCCATAAATTCGAGCAGCAGGACTCGGAGAGTTAATGAACAGCTTGTAAAACATGAATGGAGAGGTCAGGGCATTACAACGCGTGATATTGTGAATGAAAAGCATGTGAGAGGTTGGAGGATTGTTGGCTTTCTCCCAGCCCATCTGACCAGCAGACCAAGAGCAAGGTACAAAGGGGAAGGGGGTGGAGGAAGTCGAAGAAAGAATGAAAGGAGGAAAAGTAAGATGTATTCACAAAATGTCAATGTGAATGCTGAATTTGTGTTGAACACAAAGCAAAATATATAAATCGATATAAAATAAGAATTTCACACTTCAAGTCACACTTAATTTTTGAATTTCACCGAATGACATTCAGACATTTTACTGTATATATGGCTTAAGTTTACAAATACTTATTTAGAGTGTAAATGTGGGTTTGCAGTCTGAAAGCAATGAGAAAGAATGTTTTTTTTTTGTGTACCACAACATTTTGTCAAAAACAACTGTGATAGCATCCGATTCCATAACAGATGACTCAGGAGTTAAAAGACTAAAAGACTCAGGAGTTATGAATTGAATAAGTATGATGAATGTTTAATGGAATGAAAGCAGTGAAACACCTCTCTAAAAACTCATATATGTATATATATATATATTTTTTTTTGGTGTTAATTTTGTGAATATTGCGAGATGCGTGTTAGTTTGTATCAGCTAGCCCGATATTTGACCTTTTCACTTTAAGTATAAGCAGCCACACAAAGGTCAGCCAATCAGTGTGAGGGACACAAGGGCATAGTGAAGAATGTACAATTAACTCAATCAGTTTAATTGGTGGGGGAGTTAACACAGCCTATGTGCTGAAAGAGAGGAGCAGAGGCAACAACACTCCAAAACACACACACGCGCAAACAGATAAACGCATGGCACGTACACACACTCTCGACCCACCACTCACAGTATGAGCAATCATTTCAATCCTGTTCCCTGAGTGTTCAGGAGGACAGACACGTCCCTGTATCTGACCCAGCTATCACCTATTCTCCTCTCTGTTCGGGTCTTATCAACATAGCCCAGCGCTCAGCCAACGGCTCAGGTTACACGATTTGGTGCAATTGCTTTTAAACTGACCCACACTCATACAATGAAGCTCAGTTAAGAAGAGATGGGAAACATGAAAGCCCCCTGTTGATGTCCCACACTCTCCCCCCTGGCTTGACCGCATATACCCTTCACCGTGATCAAAAGCAGGAATTTGATTAAGGCAGATAATGGAAGACGATGGGGTGAAAACAAACTTTTGCAGCTGTGCCACTTCGGAGGGGACGAGACGATGGCTGAAGCGTGGAACACCTCGAACCGACCACCCAAACAGATGATAGCAAATAGAGGCATGAACTTTTCAAGCTGATTGCTTTCATTCCAGATTATGAATTTTTGAGCCGAAGAGAGGAAAATCACATCTGATGTGTTCCATCCGGCACATTTGAAATGGTTGGGAACAGGCAGAGCACTTTATTCCGGGTTCAAATTAAGCGCAATCCACAGCACCACAAAAATGAATTTGACTTGTCCCTCTTCTTTAAATAAAAAGCAAAAATCTGGATTACAGTGAGGCACTTACATCGGAATTCAATGGGGCCAATCCATAATTATAACATTAAAATACTCTGTGTTTAAATAGTATAGTCACAAGACAATTCTCAATGTGCATTTTGGTGTGAACAAAAATCAGTTACTAACATTTGAGTTATAATTTATGACTACCCAATGGCAATAACCCTAAAACAACCATAAAAACTATGATTTGTCCTGCATCCTCAATAAACAAGCTACAGTTAGTGCAAAATGCAGCCGCTAGAGTTCTTACTAGGTCAAGAAAATATGATCATATAACACCGATTTTATCATCTCTACACTGGTTACCTATTAAGTTCCGTATCAATTACAAAGTACTACTACTGACCTATAAAGCCCTAAATGGTTTAGCTCCTGTGTATTTAATGGACCTTCTATCGCCCTACAATCCATCGCGTTCTTTAAGATCCCTAAATTCGAGGCTTCTGGTCATTCCTAGGATATCTAAGTCCACTAAAGAAGGGAGGGCGTTCTCACATTTAGCTCCTAAACTCTGGAATAGCCTTCCTGATACTGTTCGTTGCTCAGACTCGCTCTCCCAGTTCAAAACTAGATTAAAGACACATCTCTTCAGCCAAGCATTCACATAATGCTTACCTTTTATACCACTGTTGAATCAGATCGAATGCATTAATATTATGAACAGCAGCTATGCTAATTATTTCCCATCTGCTTTTCTGCTGTTATCTCGGGACGCCTCTCACGGAGACTTCTGATGCCCCAACGCCTGCGATGAGACGACTCGACGCCTGTGAAGAGACGACTCAACGCCGGCGATATGTTATGCCCTAAATTAATACATGATGATTAACTAACTATATTCTTCTATGTACATTTCTGAAATGCACTTTCTGTAAAGCTGCTTTGAAACAATATGTATTGTGAAAAGCGCTATACAAATACATTTGAATTGAATTGAATTGAATTGATTTACACAACTTTACAGCTCAAATAATACATAAAATAATTAATGCAAGAGCTTTTTTTTTTAATTATAAGCTTCACATTCACTTTTAAATTCTTCAATAAATGGCCTCATTCACTTCTATTGTAAATGCCACACCGTTAATTTTTTTTTTTTTTTGGTGGTGGTGGTAATAAACATTATGCCACAAACTCAGTTGATTGAGCTTAACCCGGAATATTGCTTTAAAGACTGAAAAGAGCAGTGTGGCTGTGTGCATGTATGCAGCATGGGGTCACAGGGGGTGTGTGCTGAAAAGTGTGGTGAACAGGAAGCTGAACGAGCTAGAGGACATCATAGGAAATCGCAGCTACATCAATTAAACAACTCTTTCTTATGTGATGACTGATGAGTCTATTTCCCCCACATCCTTGTTCTTTCTTGTACAGAATGGACCAGCGGAGAGAGGAGCGCAGCAGTTGTACGGCGCAGGCCGAGAGCTGAGCGGTGTGGCTGCTGAGAGGTGTCAGCATGGAGCCAGACTCTGAGCCTACATTCAGGGCTTATCTATTGTGTGGCAACAAGCAGACTCATTCAGGGGGACTGTGTGTCGCCAAACTCTGCTAATGAGCGTAGCCAGCGGGGCCACAATGCAACACAGGGCCCCCATTCAGGAGCACAATGCAGGGGCCAGGTTTCCACAGTGGGCAGTTGGAGTGGGGGGCTGGCTGGGGCAGCCAGGGCACTCAGCCCCTATCAAAAGGGCAAAGCGCAATCTCTGTCAGTACACACTTTAATGACCAGCCAATCAAATAAGGACAGTGGAAGGGAGGGAATGTGTGGACAGAAAGGATAAAATGAACAGAAGCCATAAAACATATCCCATTTTAAAATTCCACCAAATTGAACTGAATAATTCGTACAAATTATTCATATTATGAATTAAGAATTTTAAATGAGTAAAAAAAACTATAGCTTAATAAAACTGTGTATAAATTTTAATGGAACAAGGGAATGGACCATTTCAGTTTATGTAATTCGTATTCATAAATTATTTTTTTTTTTTTTTATGTTTAAATTTATGAATATGAATCACAGAAACTAAATGTTCCATTCCCATGTTCCATTAAGATCTATAGAAAATGTTTTATTAAGCTTTAGTTTTTTTTTTTTTTTTTTTTTTTTACTTGTTTAAAATTCTTAATTCATAATATGAATAATATGTAAGGATTATTCAGTTAAATGTAATGGAATTTTACTATACATTTGAAATTCGTAAAACTTACAAAAAAATTAAATACACTGCCAATCAAAACGAGATGTTCTTTTAATATTCCAATTAATACTTTTATTCAGCAAGGATGCATTAAATTGGTCAAGAGTGACAATAAAAAAACTGATAAAAAAAAAAAAAAATTAAACTGTTAAAAAAATGTATTTAAGAAAATGCTGTACCTTTCTTTTCATCAAAATATTTAGATTTTTTTTTATAATGGTTTACACAAAGATATTAAGCAGCACAATAACTGTTTTCAACATTGATAATAATAAAAAATGTTTCTTGAGCAGCAAATCAGCATATTAGAATGATTTCTAAAGGATCATGTGATGTTGAAGAGAGAAGTAATTTGCTGAAAATTCACTTTTGCAATCACAGGAATAAATTACATTGTAAAATACAATATAATGTAAAACATGAACTATACACTTTTTAAAGTGTATAATTGTCCATTTATATGAAATTATATTACATAATATTACTACAAGTTAAAATAAAATGCACACATGAAGTGAATTCATCACAATTTCAGACAAGAGGGGAGGGGGTGATTTAGTGACTCTTCTCCTGTCTTCCTTCCAGAGAAGTTGACAGAGGGGAATTGGGGAAAAAAAGTGGGAAAAAAGACCTCTAGATGTTCCCAGCAGCTCTGATGCAAAAGTCACATGAGCATGGCGACTGAAAAAGCAGGCCATGTCAGCTCCCATAAGCCAAAGAGCCGTTTTTTTTCTTTTCACAGCAGCTATTTTCAATGCTCCCAGGAGCAGAAGTGGCCGGCCATTAAAACCCTGTTAAAACACTTCTGCTGTTGTCAGCGGCCGCGAGGCGGAGTACCCAGTCCAAGCGCTGAGATGCTATCTCCCCGCAGCAGTTCACTGCCGCTGTCAATACTGTGAGCAGGAAGGTGCAAGATGAGTAACAACCTAATTTGGGCATCAAAGTTTTATGGTGCTTTCTCCAGGCAAGAGTGGGGAGGGGTGGCTTGTGCCTCAGCACCATCACATGACCTTCAGTCCTGAACCTTTTAAAACCTTTTAAAATGGCCAGCTTACACTCAGAAGTATTAAAAGGTAGAAGGTAAAAGGGGAGAAAAAACATGTCGGTCTCACTTTTACAGTTCCAACCTCAGGCTGAATTACATTTGCAGCATTTACGTGGATAATAGGAACTCTCTCAGTGCTGGGTCTAACCCTCAAGAAGCTTTCTGCTCGAGAGGAACTTTATTTATTCACTACATCTGCCGCATCGCTAGAGAGGCCATAAATGCAACTCCAGAAAACATTTGAGCAAAGTTCACTTTGCTTCTTTGACCTCTTTTTAACACTTTTTGCGACAAGGGATGAAACACCTCAGGAGGGAAGAGCCCAAGGAGATGTCAGAGAGCTTTTTGCTGAGATCTCTGAGGGAGGAGGCTGAACTCCCTCTCAGACTCTGAATCTCTGTGGATGTGCAGGTTTAAGTGAGGTGGTTTTTATTATGTTAAATGCATGGGCCTTCATCATGTCTCTTACGATGCTCTGGAAATGCTGGACGCTTAACCTGCAGGAATCAATATGTGGTCTAGGCTTTCGGGTAGCACTCAGAATGAAACAGAGCTGGGGCAATGCATGCACAAACAAACCTCTACAACTGACTAGACTGCTGACCACTCAAGCTGAGCAGTCAACGCCCATAAAGGATTTGAATACTTAAAGGATTACTTCACTTCAGAATTAAAATTTCCTGTTAATTTACTCACCCCCACGTCATCCAAGATGTTCATGTCTTTCTTTCTTCAGTCAAAAAGAAATGAAGGAAAACTTGAGGAAATTATTAAGCAAATGAAGGTTCTTCAGGAAAATATTCCAGGATTTTTCTCCATATAGTGGACTTCAATGGGGTACAACAGTTTGAAGGTCCAAACTGCAGTTTCAATGCAGCTTCAAAGGGCTCTACACGATCCCAGCCGAGGAATAAGGGTCTTATAATTTTCTAAAAAATATGTAATATATATACTTTTTAACTATAAATTATCGTCTTGCACTAGCTCTGCGATGTGCCACGCATTATGTAATCACGTGAAACAAAAGAAAATAGAAATGTTGCCTTGGCAAATATATATTTTTTTATTTAAGTTAAACTGCTAACCTGACACATGACAAAAACTTAAACTAAAATCAAAATGGACTGAAACTATGAAAATAAAAGCTAATTCAAAATATTAATAAATATTATTTTTGTATAAAATAATACAAAAATAACATTGAGAAAATATATAAACATTATTTACAAAAAAAAATATATATTATATTTGTAATATTTGTATATTATATATTGTTAAAATTAAATGTCAGTTTCAAAAGTTCTAGCATTATGGTTTCAGATAACCATTTGATAATTTGTATTAAAGGAGAACTCCGGCGCAAAATGAACCTTTGGTCTAATTACACATTGTTACCTAGTCAACCGTTATCTGAGATTTGTTTTCATGATTATCGAATGTAAATAGTTTTATCTCTAAAAACAGTTTAGCCTATAAAGCTAGTATAACGCTAGTATATTGGGCATAGAGTAATGACAAATAAAAATCGCTTGTTAATACCACTAACAAGGCTCAAAATAGCCCCACACTAACACGGTAGCATAATGAGGGTCCCTACCTTCAAACCGAAGCATTGAGAACTTTGTCAGTGTCCAGACAGTTTAATAAGAAGATATTTTATACATACAGTCAACTTCGCGTATACAGGCAGGAGCCATCTTTGAAATACAGTCTCTACCAGTCAATCTACGAACGCCGATCCAAGCCTGCTGTTCGCGCTCACCTTATCACAACTTATAGCTCGTTCACATCTCACCAGCGCACTTGGATTGGCGTTCGTAGATCGACTGGCAGAGACTGTATTTCAAAGATGGCTTCTGCCTGTATACGTGAAGTTGACTGTATGTATTAAATATCTTCTTATTAAACTGTCTGGACACTGACAAAGTTCTCAATGCTTCGGTTTGAAGGTAGGGACCCTCATTATGCTACCGTGTTAGTGTGGGGCTATTTTGAGCCTTGTTAGTGGTATTAACAAGCGATTTTTATTTGTCATTGATCTATGCCCAATATACTAGCGTTATACTAGCTTTATAGGCTAAACTGTTTTTAGAGATAAAACTATTTACATTCGATAATCATGAAAACAAATCTCAGATAACGGTTGACTAGGTAACAATGTGTAATTAGACCAAAGGTTCATTTTGCGCCGGAGTTCTCCTTTAATACAATGAATTATTATTATTTTTTTAGCTATGTGATTTATACGTCCTAAAACTTTTTAGTGGCACTCTAAATTCATTTATTCACACATGCACGCACCGACACACGCGCACACACACACACACTATATGCAATAGAAAATTAAAAACATCACAAAAATAATTAAAACAAATATATGTTGGAACTCTGGCATAGTGGTTAGTGAATGACATACTGAGCTGCGGTGCTCATGTGGTGAGACACAATTGAATCTGGTTCACATTATTTTCTGATCCCATTCCTTGATCTCTTTCTTCATCATTTCCTTTCCCTTTTCCTCTCAATTAAAAATGCACCAAAACAAAAATAAGAAAAGATGCCCAAAATTTCTAAACAAATCATGCTTTTTTATTTCATTTTCAGTTTTTGAGACATGAGAGAAAAAGATGAATAAGGGCATAATTGAACCTGGGACACCCTAACAGGTCTTAAAGGGGTGGTATAATGCCCTTTTCACAAGATGTAAAATACATCTCTGATATGATATCCCCAGAGTGTGTATGTGAAGTTTTAGTTCAAAATACCCCACAAATAGTTTTATATAGCATGTTAAACTTTCTGAGGCTGAGTAGAAACGCACCTTTTTGTGTCTGTCCCTTTAAATGCAAATGAGCTGCTGCTCCCGGCACAGAGGGCGGAGCTATTCTGAATGGTTAGTAGATGACTTTATGTAGCTTATGTGTAGTTATCTTCTAGTCATTGATTAGCATATTCTGTCTTGATAATCTATAAATCGTGTTCCTGGGGCGGGGTTTATGTAAATTTTAGGGTTCATGATGTCACTAACCCGGGAGGAATGTCGTGTAGTCCCTACCAGCCGTTTGTTGTAGTCCTTAAAAAGCAATTTCTTTAAAGGGGTCATATAATGGTACATGCAGTTTTACAAGTTGAGTTGGCAGTGCCTATACACAACCATCATATAATGATAAAAATCTATCCAGTGTTTTTGTTTTAATCTCCTTATATGTTTTTCCCAGTCTCAAATCGAGCTGTTCGGCCATGTGACGCCACACGGTCGGATGCCCCTCCCACGATTGTTGATTGACAGCAGCGTTTCAACACATCCCCGCCCTGAGCGAGCTGTCATCATAGTCCATCATTGTTGATACGCTGGAGCAGAATGGCGTCTAAGCGATTACGGTGTTCTGTTCTTGGGTGTAATAACAAACACAGTCATTTTGATGTTCCTAAATCCAAACCGCTGAAGACACAGTGGCTGAGTTTTGTTTTCGAAGGGAATATTCCCCACGATCAACGTCAATGCTTTCATGTTTGCGCGATTCGCGAATCTTTTCTCACCAGACTGCTTTATAAACGTGGGTCAGTATGAAGCTGGTTTTGCTAAGAAGCTGCTCCTGAAAAAAGAATTGGTACCAACTATGCGTGTTCCTGCTGCACCTCGAGAAGAAGTGAGTGTAAAATTTAATTAACCTTTATATTTATCTTTGCAAATCGCTTGCACGCTTCACGATGAATGCGGCTAAGGTTTACACTCAGGGTACATTACGGCATGTCTTATATGTATGACGTTCTCAATATAATTCATAATCCCACGTTTATAATGAACAACGCGTTATGGTTATTGTGTTATTACAAACTGAGTACGTATACATCAGTAAACACATAGCGTTCGTACATCTCACTAAGGGTGTATTCACACCTGGCTTGTTTGGTTCGATTGAATCGAACTCTAGTTCGTTTCCACCCTTGGTGCGGACCTTTTGGGCAGGTGTGAATACAGCAATCGAACTCGGGTGCGGACCAAACAACCGAACCAAGACCCAGCTGAAGAGGTGGTCTCGGTACGGTTCCAAACGAATTCTGGTACGGTTCGTTTACGGTGTGAACATGAACCGACCCAATTGCAAGAAAGCACTGCGCCTTTGAGTTAAAAGGCTTCCGTAGTCGGAGATTTTGGCATAATGGTTTGTGTTATTGTTGGTTAAGTGCGAAAGAGAATTCCATTCCGGAGCGCTGTCTGGCCACACGATACTGTTGCGCGTCTTTCTGCGCGTCGTGTGTGCATCATTGGAATGGAATGAATGAATGAGTGTGTGCATCAGGACATTCACATACAGCGCGTTCTCTTTAGTCTAATCGCGCATAGATGCAAAAAAAGCTTTTGCAGTTCATATAATGTAACGATAGTTACAATACAAGGATGACGCTGCGTTAAACTGGACAAACTTAAATCGCAAGCGTTAACATTGACAGCACTTGTTAGCAGTATATACAATAAGAATCTCATTATTTGAATGTGTGAACATAGCCCCTCTCTATGAATCAAAACGTTTGTACAGAATAACACAAAATTAGTAAAATAACAAATATTGCAGTACGAAATATCTCCATGCTGAGCCTTTTTTGCACTTCCTGATTTCCCTACTTGAGAATCCTTGTCCAATGAATGGACGACCTTAGCACACGTGTGGTTTTGTTTACAAATTTTGGTTCACTTGCAAAAAGAGCAGTGTGAAAGCGAACCGTACCAAAAAAAAATATATATATATTATTTGGTCCAGACCAAAGCAAGTGAACTATCGGACTTTCCTGGTGTGAATAAACCCTTAGTTACTCTAACGTTACCCTGCCAGTAGATACAAAGTGACATTATGTTACCCAACCATTCAGAAACGTCCTGTTCGAGCCTTAATTGTCAAACTTCTTTGCGGCCGTCATCTTGTTCCGGGTCTGACTCCGGTTCAAACTGACTGACTCCGGTTCTCAACTGTTGTCAAGGCAACACTCCACGTGCGTTGTATCAAAACGCCTGCAGAACAGAGGGGCGGAGTGAGCGAAGCTCATTATCATTTAAAGTCATATGCAGTGAAACGGCATGCTGAAAAAAGAGCTGTTTTTGACCAGGTAAAATGAGTGTTTTCTTACAATACTAATGAGAATTTTTAATTAAAGTATATTACAAACTTTTCATTTAGACCCTAAAGAATCAAACAGTGTTAATTTCGTTGACGAAAATAACGACGAAAATTATTCGTCAACGACATTTTTTCACAGACGAAAACGAGACGATAACTAAATAAAACCTAGTTTTAAATGACAAAGACTATGACGAAAATCTATTGACATTTTCGTCAACGAATAAAAACTAGACGAAAATGTTAGATAGTGACGATTTGGGAAGCGATCCGTCAGAACTGATGTCCTGAGCGTGTGTGATAGATGCGCACATTTGTAGGCTACTGTAACGTGATCTACCCCGCGGTCATAAAACGTTAAAAAATGTGACCGTCTGGGAGAATGAGTAGAGCAGACATATAGATCTGAATAAGAGTGACGATGCAAAAAAGAGTTCTATTCGGTGCGGTTTTCTGTGCGCACACACCTAACCCGAAGCGTGCAGTCATGCACAATACACCTACAGCGCGCGAGTAGGCTACTGAATTGAGCTCTCTTTCGTGTCTGAATGGACAAATACACACAACAGTCTGTCTAAATGTCCGTTTTAGAGAGTATTCATGTAAACTATGCTGGTTATGTCTTAAACTGTGAGTGTATCGGATGTGCATCAGTGCAATTGTATCCACATGTCATTGGACATGATCCGACGTCTTAAAGTGACAGTGGCAATAAACATAATGCGGTCCGTGTCCTTAATTTTGATCAAGCAACAAAAGAAAAAGAGAAAAGCATTCACTGTTTGTTAATAGCTTTAATAAGGATTAATTATATTGAATTCATACAAATAAATATGTCTGCTTGAAAGAATAAAGAATGATGTATGCAAGTAGTTATAAGGAATGCATATATCATTCATTGTAAAGAAGACTGTGTTGTACTTTAGGAAAAGTGGTTTTATTTAATTTTAAGATATTTTTTAAGTAACAGCAGTTAAATCTGTATCTGTATTGCATGTTCAAACTTAAAAATCATTCATATTAATAGGTTAATAGATGTTTTCTCCGGGAGTAAATGGGTTTGGAAATTTTAGAGAAATTCTAAATTAACGCATTACAATTGAACTAAACCCATTATATTTTAGTCGACTAAATCTACTGTAGATTTAGTCGACTAAAATGTTATTGTATTTCGTCGACTAAAACTAGACTAAAACTAAAACAATTCAGATGACTAAAATATGACTAAAACTAAATGCCATTTTAGTCAAAAGACTAAGACTAAAACTAAATCAAAATTTGCTGACAAAATTAACACTGGAATCAAATTAACTTGTATGAAAATGGCATTATATGACCCCTTTAAAAGAAAATATCTCCCTTTGCTTTGAACTTTGTGCGTTGTAACTTTGCAGATGTTGTTTATGCTCAAACAGCAACATTACACACTAACTAAAGTTATAAAAGTGAAATCATAATCAACCATCCCTTTAAAATGTCATAAGCAAGTGTACTTCCTTCCACAGCTTTTTATGTATTATCACATTTTCTCACACTTGAGGCTTGGACAGTCACATAAGACCAGAGCACAATATGACGCCACATAAAGACCACAAACACCACTGTGTTTAAACACCACTGCAGATATGACATGAGCTTTAGTCAGCATCGTAACCAATGTTTTGTAGTCTGAGTCCCTCAATGACGTTATGAACTCGAGCCAAAGCCCATAAAAGCTTTGACACAAAGACGTGCATTGAGCAGGGTGCCGGGTGACTGAGTGTCTCTCCGCAGCTCTGAGGACAGATGGGGACACTTTGACATAATTCAGACGAGCCAGTGATACAAAATAAGAGAGTGGCGAAACCATATGAACTTTGAAGATGTTATTCACGGCTCATGGTTGACTTTTCTGGAAGACATCACGCAAAACAAACAAACAAGTCAAACAGGGCTGGGGAAAACGACTTCTGTAAAATGACCACTGTAACAGGCGAACGGCGACTGACATTCTAGTCTCTGGCCTGTCTGGGGGTGTAAGTGCTGTGTTGTTATGTGTAAAGAACAGTGTGGTCAATGTGTAGGGGAATTGAATTGGGGGATGATAAACGACTAAGGGGGAAATGTATTTATAGATAATAACAACTTCTGAGAAACTTGTATTCCACATAAACTGTGGGATGGTCTATAATGTTGTCCTAATGTGAGACAAACAAATTATATTTGTGGCTGGCACCTCTACTAAAGTGATTTTAGCACTTTAAAGAGCCATGTCATCAAGAATGTGTATAAACGATCATACACTACGCTAGGCTTTGTCTGCTACTACGCACACAATGATGTATATGTCCAAAAACTTTTTAGGGGCACTGTAAATTCATTTATTGTCACATCTATACACACACAAACATAAAAATAAGTTGATGTAAAGTGATTTTATCAATGTATAGAGCAATGTCAAAACTGATGTGCTGCTTAATAATTTTTGTGGAAACAGTGAAAAAAAAAGTGTCACTCTTTGATGAAAAGAAAGTTAACAAAAAAACAAACAACAGCATTGATTTGAAATAGAATTTTTTTGTAACACTATAAATGTCTTTACTGTCACTTTTGATCAATTTAAGGCATCCGTAACAAACCTTTGAACAGTTACTTTCTATAAATGTCCGCGAAATGTGTCACATTATGTAAGTTAAAGAAGTGAATGATGCACTGATTTTAAAACTGTGTTCATCAACTCAAATTGTGAGACATGGCTTTTCAAGCGATCTCAACATGATGCCCACCATGACAGGGCAACTCAAATTATGTGAAATAAAATAGTTTTTCAACCTTAATTCTAAACATATTCCTCAAAAACACGATTCACCTCTGTCATCAAGACGAAACTCTCATTTTATGATGTACAATCAGTAACATGCCTCAAAGGGAGGTATTATGCAAAAGTGACACCTACAGTACACATTTACTTCAGACGAAGAATGTGGCCTATAAGGACAACCAGGAAGTGCCCGTCCCACCTCAGAGGTGGATGACTGTATTTGGGTAAAGGGAGATGCGCCTTGACCTGGACAGAGTGTTCCATAAGAAGACCCGCTCAATGTGATAAAAGGAGGTTTAAGGAGGCTTCAACTCACTGAGCCCTTCCATGGTTTTTATAAGGCCGTTCTCAGGGGGAAGGAGGGACTGTCAGGGGAGGGGGGCTGGTGTGTACTGTATGTGTGTGTGTGTGTGTGTACAGCTCACCTCTGCTCTGTGTTCCCCCTGCTGAGCAGGAGTTTATTCACAGGAAATGTGCAGGGAGCATCATGCCTGGCTGCCTGATACAGAGTGACACAGAGTCTCTTTTGAGAGAAGAAGTTAGCATGTCAAGCAGGTCATTGCAAGGCATGCAGACAGTCGATAAAATATTCAATATGCCGCTCTAATATCATAGATCTAATAACAGAAAAGCTGGAGTTGGGGGAAAAAAGCTGTACGTTTTCAGAGAAGGTTCATTGGTTTGAGAGATTTGTTCAAATATGATCCAATTGACTCGTCCGCCCCATGTGTTCGCTTCATGGGAAATGGCATGGATTTTCTCCCGGGGTAACACGGGGCCAATGTCCATATAGAGTGAAAGTTCAAAAGTGCACCGTGACCTCTTGGAAAGACTGTGGCTGTATCTGCCGCACAATGCAGGAGAGAGGGAAGATGTCTTCCTCAAACACTATCCATTCTGTATCGCTTCTATTTTTTCTCTTTCCTTTGGCTATTTCTCTTGTTTTTTTGTTGTTGTTGCTTGTATCCTTCCTGCCTCCAGGCAGGGACCGTGCACACGGTTGACCTCATGCGCTTGTGTCTCACTATTGTTTCAGTATCATCGTGGCATACGGCCCACTGCTTCCCATCACTACAACACAGAGTCAAATATCCGTCGTCAATTCACCTCAACCATATGGCCAGATCACATTAACTCTACACTCACTCCTCACAGTGAAAAATGGCTCAGAATGAAATTAGCATCACAGTTGCTAGCATTATTACACAAAAATTGCACTAAATCAATGAAAAAGAGCTAATCAACCAGTCATGGCTCTGCAAGAACTTCACTTTTACATGAAAATGTATAATATTAAATTTACACAACAGAAGGAAACCCAAAATAACACACACACACACATATATATATATATATATATATATATATATATATATATATATACACACACACAAAGACACTATGTATTATTAAGGTGGACCACAGAGAAGACCACAGAGAAGGGAGGGGAAGGCCTTCGGGTAAACGGGACATATATTGTCACACCACACCTGCCTTTCATTGCGGTTTCAAACACTTATAAAGATGTGCAGTGCAAAGAAAAAAGCAATGCTTTTATGGTTTTCTACTGGGAGCTAAGTGCTGAAAATAGTTGTATCAGTTCTTAAAAGTAGATTTTTCATTTGCCAACAGCACACATTAGAGAAGTCAGCAGGCAACGTGGCTTTCAGATACCTATAAATAAATGTTTTTCACTGCCAGCTCAGGCCTGCTCTCCTGCAAAGCTGGCAGACTCAAATAAATAGCCTTGATGAAAAACACTGACCAGTAGTAATACCATGAATTTGGTTTCAATAAATTATTTTACACCATTTTAACAACAAAACATGTTGCAAAACCTCCCATGACTAAAAATCCATGATACATTTTTGTATATGATCAATATGTGATATTTATTTGTGCATGCTCATTTAGTCTATTTTTACATTTAGATTACATTAGATTTTCATCCAAAGATAATCTTTAAAAATTAATAGTTACACCATTGTTCAAAGGTCTGTAATATTTTTTTTAATGTTTGTATTCTTTTATGAACAGAAAGTTCAAAAGAACAGCAATTGTTTGTAATATTATACATGTCTTTACTGTTACGTTTGATAATTTAAATGCATCCTTGCTGAATAAAAGTATTAAAAGCTAAATGTTAAACTGTAAAAAAATGTACCCCAAACTTTTGAACGGTAATGTAAATAGCATTGTTAAATTTAATCATTAGCAAATCTCAAAATGAATATGCATTTTTCATACTGAGAACTATAATGCAGTAATACCTAAAGTCAGCAAGTCAGAAGAACATGGATGGGCAGAAAGGCTATGGTTAATATAATAAAGGAGGGGTGAGCAGAATGTGAGTCCACAAAGTCACAGACTCGAAGAATGCTGTCGGTCTGGAGATCTACAGAGTTGACATTCAAGACAATGGGGCATATTTTACTAGATGCAAAAAGCCGACAGAGCACATGTGCCGGCGTGACAAAGGGGCGCCTCTCTTTGCCCGCTGCGGTGCCGTGAGAAAGGCAAGCTTGTTGCGTACATCAGCACAGGAGCCCGTTTCATTGACGGCCATTCATTACCATCTTAAACGCGGCGGCTCGTGAATGAAGCCAGGGCCGTGGCATAGCTCGGACTCCCACTCACAGCTCTAGCTCTCACACTGCCCCGCCATTTCGGCCGCTACGGAGGATGACAACTTGGAAAAGTGGCAACATTTGTTTCCACTTAGGTTATATAATCTCTAGAGGTCTAATTTGAACAAATCTCCCAGTACAGCCACAAACGCTACTCCTCGTGTAAGATCTGTAATACAGACTCTGAAGCTAATGTTGCGCAAAAGTAAACAAAGTGCTGCGTCCAGAAAGCAGCGTGGCAGTGCTGGCATGGTCAAGGCCCTAACACTTCCTTCTCATTACTGCCAAAAAAAGATACTTGGGTAAACATTGATTCCCAAACCCTGTCATTTATCTCAAAAGCAGCTCCCCTGACACAACCTATAAACAGCCTTTACTCCAGAAAGTGTGCATGAGACCGAAAAAGTTAGAAAGGAAAGCACTAAGAAGTGTCGTAAACTGCCTCAAGCTCTCGTACAAATTCTGCTGCTGTGATACCCTGAACGCTCCTCTTTCCCGTAGTGCATTGGGAGGTTAGGGAGCCCTGGGCGAGGCGGTGCCTCGAAGAGCGGGGTGGTGAAATCTTAATGACTTGTCCTGTTCAATCTCCATATCTTTGGCCAAGAAGATGAGACCTCCTCTCTTGATGCATCGTGCACACAGCTCTGGTGAACTCATCAGCAGCCTTCTCGGCCGACGCCATTAAGATTTCATGTAAAATAAGGATACGCACAAGGACACCGCTTGTGTTGGTGTTGTCTAGAAGCAGAAACAGTTTCCTCCTGTCAGGCTTCTTTACCTGAGAGAACTACAATCCTGTGGACTAACATATAGGCGTTTTATCTGATTTGAGAGCCAAGCATATATAACAATCAACATGTATCCATCTATTGCAGGTGTTATTGATGTGGTTGAGTACCTGCTGTTGCATTTATTTGATTAAAAATACAGTAAAAACAGTATCTATATCTATTGACCACTAGTAGGTTCACTTCAATGGAGAAAAAAAAGACTGTCTTATTTGCTACTAGTGGAAGGCTGGATACTCCGTGTTTAAGTCTGATTGCCAAAGCTGGATGAGCAAGATGCCATAGAGGTAAGTCATGCATACAAAGAGGTCAATCAAAAAAAGAAAAGAAAAAGAAGGAAGAATCTGGTTGGGGAGATGTGGGGAGTAGGGTGGGGAGTTTAATGTCTGGCAGATGACAGATCCCTAAATTCCTTCCTTGCGCCTACAGGACTGAAACGACTCGGGGTGAACAGTGTGGCTTTATGTCAATGCTTCAACTCAAGGGCCCAGTGCTGATTAGAATGCTGGCAGAATATAAAAACTGCCCATTGAAAAGGATGGGCCCGGGGTCCTCATCTCAAATCATATTTTGCAATGCCGCACAGGAACAAAGCCGGCCCAGTTCACAAAGTACTCCTTTTTGTCACATTGCACAAAGGCCCCTCAAATGCACCCCCTCAAAGACATGAAAAACCATGAGATTGAAAACAGAAAACAAACAATTAATGCCAGCCCTTACATAGTATTAGTCACTCTTTTAAAGCCATAATGAAATTCGAAGGAGGCGGCAACCCCCCGTAATAAGACACACAGGGTGTTTTCAGACAACGCCTCCTTCGCCCACACTGTGACCTGACATTTATGTCTGCTGACTGTGACCTCGCTTGTTTTTTGTTGTTCTCTGATGGATGGTCTTCTAACAAGCTAATCACCTCAATAATTGTGGTAATGACACTTTATTAAAATAATGATGGAGAGAAACTGGGGCAGGCACAGCTTTAGCAGAAGATGAAGACGGCTGTGCACTTCTGTGCCTGGGTCGGGTAAAGGTCAGATGAATCGCGTAGTGGGAATGCTCATGCCTTGTTTGTGTGTGTGTGTGTATAAATAATATACATACACACTTTGTACGCATTGTATTCTACTATTCTCCTTTTGAAAAAGGAAAAATATACTTGTTATACAAGTATACAGTATACACAATATACAAGTATGCAATGGGTACAAAGTGTACTAGTTGAAAGGTGATGCTTCTTGAGTTGGGTTAAGGTGGTGAAATAACAAATAAACCCAGGCTCAGACGCTCATCTCCGTACGTCGCCTCACGCTCACCCTGTTCCCACCGATTTTTTATCCTTTACACCTCCATAGGAAGTTCAGCACAGCCCTGAAGCACAACAATAACTCCACCCCTCCCTGCCCCTTTAGCCCCATTCACAATCACCAACATTCCCCAATACAACACTGACTCTGTCCAGTTGCTCGCCCGCCATAGACTTCAGGCTGAGGAGTGACTGAGGACCCCGAGTGTCTGGCTCCAGAGGTCAAAGACGGAACACAGAGGGAAGGAGTGAACCAGCAGACGGACTGGTACATCCCTCTCGCCACTGCATGAGAGACGAATAGTTCAAGGGCCTTCTGACTGTAACAGTGACTGCTCTGACTCTCAACACTCCAAATATTTACACTCGACGGAGCCTCGGTCTGAGAGGCCTGTTATACATATCGTTTTACAGGGTGCTAGGGTTTCGTAATATACAATGTACACTAGAACTTCAACATTATTCTTTTGCTGCCTTGCATGTACTTGTATTGCCATTTGGATTGAAAAACATCTATAAAATTCATCACCATGTTTTTTTTTCTTCGTGATTTTGTTAAAACAATAACAATAAATCATATAAAATAATAAAAACTAAACTAAAATAGAATTATCAATAAAATTATAAATCAATCAACTTTTTATAAAAAATAAAAAAATATAAATACATATATACATACACACATATAAAGTTCATAATTGAACTTTAAACAAGAAATAAATAATACTAATAAATCAATAGATAATAAAAAATAAAATACAAAATAAAGTATTATAAACCAATAAAACAACTAAAGACATTAAAAAAATAAAAATAACATAGTTTTCCAAGACTGTTTTCTAAAGCATGCTACCAGTGTTTGATAATTTCCTTTCATTATAGACGTTAAAGTTCAATCAGACAACTTTTAAATCTTTGCATACATGCTTTTAGAATGATCTCCATCAAATGTAATACACAATAACAATTAAGTTGACAGAACACACCACACATTATTATGATGAAATTTGTAGTCATCTGCTAAACTCTTCTCACGTTAAAAGCCCTTTGGTAGGCCAAAAAAAAAAGAGACTCTCTCCTTGCGTGCCTGAAGCAAAACAACCAATTTAGTCTTTCTGCCACTTTGCCAGGCCTGCTCATCAAACTTTACCTCCTCTGTAAACTTCCTCACTTTAATCAAATTTAGCTCTGCCCACATTACACATTTTTCACATATTTGGTGATAAGAGACAGCCACTTATGCCCTCAGTGGGTCCTAAGTGTGTGTGTGTGTGAGAGAGAGAGAGACAGAGACAGACAGAGATCGCCTCAATGTGCGTGACATTTAACACAAGTAGCTGAAGTAAACATGTGTCTCCCTTTGGTCAGACAGGGTGGACAGTTGGAGGAGACAGCGAGGCATTTTGTTAAGTGGATGTTAGGGTATTAGAGGGGGTTGCGGTATGAAAGAACACAACCTTGGAAGATCATGCGGATTTAATAATTGTACTCTCCTCTTTCGAAGCCACGCAGAGATCCTGATGTTCCGCTGAAGATCCAACTCTCATTTTAACACTAAACCTACTTCAAAATCCATCATGGAAATGGAGAACCAACATGGTAATCATGGGCTGCTGGCAGACCCTAATTTTAGCCGAACTGAAAAGTCTGGGGGGGGGGGGGGGCATTAGGCTGCGGGAACAAACGGGCTATAATTTGCGAGCCTCTGGTGTGTTTTGGTGATTGCATACAGGCCTTCATTAGAGAAGTGTTGGCAGTGATGATAAAGCGAAGCTTGTTTAGGAGTGACGATCAGAGTAGGACAGCGAGAGCGGAGAAGGGAAAAGCCACATCCAGGATATTAACAGTTCTCTCGATGAATAATTAGAGAAGAGAAGAGACAGAATGATGCTGATTTAAACCGCAAACACACAGCTGCTGCGCTTCCATAAGCACGTACACGCCGGCTACCAGTAAACATAACTGTCAGAATCCACTTCTTATAAAAACACACAAAAATACTACAAATAATAAATAAGATAAAAAAAATATATATATATCAAATTTGTACACAAATTCATAGAAAATAAACAAAAATACAAATATAATAAAATGCATCAAATTAACTAAATCTAATTATAAAAATAAATACAGAAATACTATAAATACATAAAACACTATATATATATATATATATATATAGTGTTTTATGTATATGTATTTATATATATATATATATATATATATATATATATATATATATATATATATATATAAATGTACTTATATATATAAATAAGATAAAAAAAACTAAAATATCAAATTTGTACACAAATACATAGAAAATAAACAAAAATTAACATTGATTTAACATTGAATATTATTATTATTATTTCTTTAGTAAAGTACTTATATATATATATATATATATATAAGTACATTTATATATATATATATATATATATATATAGTGTTTTATGTATTTATATATATATATATATATATATATAAATGTACTTATATATATATATATATATATATATATATATAAGTACTTTACAAAAGAAATAATAATAATAATATTCAATGTTAAATCAATGTATATGTATATATATTATCATTTTAATATATATAATTTAGAGCTAAATTATGCTGGGTTATAATAATAAATTAAAAAACACTATATATATATATATATATATATATATAGTAATTATACAAATAAAGAATAATAATAATATTCATTAATTATAACCCAGCATAATTTAACTTTAAATTATATATATAAAAATTATTTTAAAATGATTACACACACACACGCACACACATGTCTTTTTAGATAACTGGGATCAATCTCAGACAGGTTTGTTAAGTAGTTTGTCAGGTCTTCTTAGGTAAATGGAAACCCTATTTAGAGGTTGTTCCACATTATTAAGCAAGTCACAAAAAATCTTTCTGCATGAAATGGTGTAATGTCTCGCAAAAGGCATGAAAACAACTAATATTTTGCAAAAACTGAATAGAGATTATCAGGCTGTCAAAAGATTTGTGAGTGATTTAGAGCACAGAAGAATTCAGAAAGTCAGATAAAGGCTTATTAGGCAGTTTAGCTTGATCATATAATTATATTATACGCGTCATCCTCATCGTAGGGATAAAGGCTGATGATGTGTTAGATAAAAGTATGTTTAGCTGTTAAAACGAGTACTTAAGCTCTCACTCCAGGAGGAGGTCTCACGCAAAAGCTTAGAGGAAGAAAGAGACGTTAGAGTGTTTTCTTGGCAAGCCTCGAGAGGCTCCCCAGCACACTTCAGAGAAAACATTTTGACTAAGAGCTCGCTGCTATCTGTATTTGTATAATTTCTCTAGCATTCGGTTTACATTCTTTCAGGCATTTCCAGCGCTTTATTTTAGGAAATGGAGACGCTCGCTTTAGATTACAGCAAAATAAATCACGCTGGCTTGTTGTTGGGCACAAATAAACGGTCCAAAGTGTTGATTTAAAAATAAAAATTTGGAAGTGGAGAGATATGCTCTTCCTGTCGAGGTTTCCGGAAAGCCAGTAAACATACTGCTGTCTTTCACAGTGGGAGTCGGGACGAGTCACGGCCGAGCCACAGGAAGGGGTAGCACAGACCTCTGTGAGTGAGTGTGTGCGTGTGTGTGTGGGTGGGTGGAGACAGTGAGACGGTGGGGTCAGTGTCCTTCTCTACACGCAGGCCTGTCCAGCTGCCAAGTGCCCAGCTGCCAGTAGGTGTCTGTTTACAGGGCGGCCAGGCCTGAGGAGGCCAATGGCTGGCCTTCGTTTCTGTCTGACACACAAACACACATAAACAAAACAGCATATCCGACCACTCCAATCCATGTTTAAACGAACATCCGATTTCATCTGACTCTGATCAGTGGTTTGGTTTGGTTTGAGACAGGAGGTTTTAAATGGTGAAATTTGTGAGAATGGGAGTTCGACTGAGAAAGCACAGAGCTCTTTATTCTAATTCAACATGGCTGAAATGAACATGGAAGGGAGCTGCTTTCTTTCATTAAAAGGTGAGGCCCTGTCGTTTCAAACATGCAAATGGGGAAAGATCGGTGGCCCCAGAACTCACGGTCTTGTGTTACACAGGATCGCTATGCTGCGGTTGCAGGCCTGTTTTATGTAATATAAGTTGATGGCAAAATTGCAAACCACACAGCTAAACTTGTCAATTTTTTTCCCCCCTTCGTTCATGTAATACATGTCTAAAATTGTCCTTTAAATCAGCGGTTCTCAACTGGCGTGTCGCAACCCAAAGATGAATAAAAATAATTATTATTATGACAAACTTTTAAAATCTTCCTGTTAATTTACAAGGCAGCATGTCCAATCAAACGCAGCAATAATTTTTCAGCAATTTGTCAATTCATAGGCAAACGCAGTTGCGTAACAGGCCCTCATCTTCAACACTCATGAACAAAATTATACAAGGTCAAAGAAAATACGATCCATACTACATTATTTATGGTATAAACACAATTTAAGTAAATTAAACGAATATAATACAAATATAAACCAAAAGTATCCATATATATACTGTGTATATAATATATATATATATATAAAATTAGGAATTTTAAAGTGCCATATCACAAAAAGCTGTACAAACAAGTGATCTAATATGTGAAAACATGACAACAAAAAACAAGATACATCCTGACACTAAACCTTAAGTGAGATTATATATGCAGCTAAAAAAAAAAGCACACCACTGTAGTCACGTCCACTAAGGCCAACACTGTGAGCGTTCTAATGCGTGCATGTGAAATGTGATGATAGCTTTCCTCTTTCCTGTCTGCTTCTCCTTCCAGCACCACTCCCATCCCCCCTTTCAGTTCATCTTAATTATGGCACAATTAGGCGCTACAAATGGCGTCAGAGCGCATGCTGCCCGTGTCTGAGCTGTGTCAGTGTTTCCAATTTCCTGCAGTAATGGGCCTGTGATGGCCGCCCCTGCTGTCCGCCACCCTGACCTCACCAGGCCATGAGGTCATGACCCCTGAGCTTTGCTGGTGTGTTTACAGCCCAAAAGGGTCGATGGTCGTCAGCTTAAGGGGGTGCTGGATTACCTTACAGCCTCAGGAGAAACATATACAGCCAAAATGAGACAAAAAGAATCACAAAATAAATCTCGAAATGTTTTGTGTAATGTAATGGCACTGTAATGGCAACCCAGACAGTCACCACTCAGAGGCTTCAGATCATTAATATATACGGGAGCATATCCAAAAATGGCCAGTTGAGGTGAGGGTAATGTCTTCAGTGGGATCCGATCTGATTTCAATTGCTTTTACACATGTGCATTAAAATCAAATCCACATTTCATATTAATAGCTAAGCCACTGCCTTCATTCATAAAGTGTGCGAAAACGACCCTAAGAGCTGTTTCATTTCTAAACAAAACACACTATTACTTTTTCAGACAGGCTGTAAATTGAGTTTTTCCATATTTCTATAAAAAAACTGATTATGACATTTGCTGGGGGGCTTGAAGGAGCGGTACGAACTTGGCTCAGGCTTCTGCCGTTTCATTGATTAATTCCCATCAGACCTCATAGAGCTTAATACATCAGCAGCCCGGCCTTCTAGCGGTAAACGTTCAGAGTCTTTCTCAATGAATATCACATGTACTGTTTCAAAAGGTTGCCAGGTTGTGTGGACCCCGTGTCAACTTCCCCTCATGTCTTTCTGTAGTCACTAGCTCCTGACACCGGGCTCACACAAGATACGCATTACGTGCCGTGGATCTATTCCCGAGGCTTTGGTGTGTACATTACTCTTATTAAGGGGCCGTCTTCATTGGGTTCTGGAGTTCCTTTAAGACCGCAATTGCACATTTCAAAAGAGTTGAGCCGGTGGTAACTTAATATCCACAAAAGGACCCGTTACTTCTGTGCTGCGTGGGGTGTCAGATCAACAGAAGACTGGGAAAAGGTCATCAATTCTTATTTAAGACCTGTTTCATTCATTATTTGACATGCCCTGGCTATTAACTCCAAATGGTTTAGCTAAATTTCCCAGTGGTTCTATTTTTTTTTTTTTTTAAATGTACTATTAATAATAATAGAAAAAAGTGAAAACGTAACTCTCCCAGAAAAAGATTCGCAAAAAAAAAAAAAAGAAATACCAATATCACACAGCGAGAGAGAGGATTTTGAAAACAAACAAACTCCGAGTATGCTTAAGTATCAATAAACACAATTCTTCCGTCTCGGAAGCTTCCTGCTTTATTTGATTAAGCGGGGCGAAAAAACAGAGCAGTCATGCTCATTGCTTTTCTTCCTCTTCCCTTCCCCTGCAATCTTCTCTGAGCCTAATGGGAATCGGAAGTTTAAGTGAAGCTGCCTGGCTAGCCTCGGCCTAACCTCTCCATCTGGAAGGGAACTTGCCAGCCTTGGGGCTACTCCCAACCCTTCCCAGCTGTTGAGTTTGGGGCTTTTGTTTTTGTGGGCTTGGGAAAGCATATTTTTATAAATGATTGCCATATCCTCCACCAGCTGCTGACCCCGCGCCCGTCCCTGGTTCTCATTTCAGCCGCGACTGACCCCGAGCGTCCAAGAGCAGGGGCCGCTGAGGTAAGTGCGAGCGAGGAGATTCCGCTTCAGAAAAACCGTGATGACTTCCGTTATTGACATAAAGAGTGAATTTGTGTCTCAGAACGCTTCCACAATGTACTAAACTGAGATTTGATTAGAGATCTCAGAGCGTGCATCTGCTGCAGGCCTGGTGTGTATGAGTCACTAAGCATGTGGTTTGTCTCATCACTCTCTCTCTCTCTCTCTCTCTCTCTCTCTCTCTCTCTCTCTCTCTCTCTCTCTCTCTCTCTCTCTCTCTCTCATGTTGGTTTTAATCAAGGCGTCTGTAACAGGGAGGAGTCGACCTCCTCTTTCTTCACGGACTCAACTGCCAATGATGTGTAACATGGGTTTCTATGGAAGCCTGAATAATACTACTCCCCAAACTTGCAGCAAGCGGCAACAAATTAAAAACCATCTCTGAATGGCTGGCACGTACTGTTGTGTTGACCTGGTTGTGCTCCTTTTTTCCCTTTCTTTTCTTTTTTAGAAGAGGAGAAAGTGGCCCAAGGGTCTAAGCGCAAAGACAAGGCGGGCGTCTCGGTTTGTGAAAAATTAAATGCCTTTGTGCTACCTGAGCACCAGAAATAGCTGTCACCAACCTCTGTCATGTTTACGGCAACTGTCAAATGAAGCAGGAAGGCTCTGCGTTAATTAAAAATACATTGGCCGTTAACACGTAGGCTGGTGCCAATAGGCTGCGTATTTTGCGCTTACGTTGCAGTATTGATGAGGCTGCCGGCACTCCATAATTCATCATGCCCGGCCACCTCAGGTGAGGGCCGCCCACTGTAGAGCCAAGCCGTCCTGTTCACAGCGTGGCACTGCAACACACTCATAAACACACACACACACACACTATTCTCAGCACTTTCTCTGCTCGGCTGCTGTGTGTAGCGCACCGCTGGGTAATTGCATGGTAATACTTCATTATGGCAGCACTGTAATTTGGGCACCGGACACTTCAAAGGGAGGCAAAAACCTCTTCACAGACAGCGCAAATTACTGCGAGTCCACATAACCCCTGCTTTGTTTTGACTGGTATTGTTTTTGGCCAAGTATCGCAGTCCAAAATAAACACGCGAGCGATTAGAGCATATTTTCAATCGTATAATCGTCGCAGCTTATTACAAAGCACAGCGGCGCGGCGTGAAAGAGTTAAAAAGTGGATTTTGCCATCATGTGAAGCCAAGAGGTATAAAATTCAGTATCAAAGGCTTATCTAAACAAATGGCAGCTTCTGAACACCGCGGTCGCGGATGGAGCTGGCCGGGACATGGGGTGGTGAGACGAGGGCTGACCAGAGGTACCGAGCAGCTGGAGGAGATCCATCCTCACAGCAATCCATAATCACACGCTCATTACTGCTTCCCGCTCATGTACGAATCTGAGAACAAAAGTTTACACTCATGGTTAGGCTTCTGCACACTTCAGTCGAAGGCTGGACTGTCATTTACTCCTGACATGTTTGTTTGCTTACTTACTTCTGTGGAACATAAAAGAAGATATTTTTAAGAACGTCTCAACTGTTTTTGTCCACACCAAACACGAAAATTGCACATGTAGAAACTGCAATTTGAAAGTAAGGAAATATAATTACAATGAAATGATTCATTCTATTCACATAGATTCTATTAAAAAAAATACAAAAATCTTTTGCTGTAAAATAAGCAAAGTTACCGTTTAGGGTCAGTAAGATTTATTTATTTATACTTTTATTCAGCAAAGACATTCATGAATTCATGAAAAGTGACGGTGAAAACTTTAATATTCGTACTATTTCAAATAAATGCATTTCTTTTAAACTATATATTAATCAAAGAATCCTAAAAAAAATGTATCATGGTAATAATAAATATATTAAGCAAAGTTTTCAACATTGATAATAATAAGAAATATGTGGGTCAAAACAACTTCTGTAATCCATTGAATTTCAGTGTATGGGCAAAAAACAGTGAAACAATTGAAAATATCTTTTGTTTCACAGAAGAAAGGATATCATACAGTTTTGGAACAGCATGGGTGATATGTTATTTTTTTGGGTGAACTATCCCTTTAATGCCTGGTGAAAAGAAGCCTTATTGTACTTTAGGTGTGTAATATAGCTTCTGTTCATCCATTTAAATGGTGATGCTAAATTGCATGGGATGTCTAGGAGCATGTGTCGATTCTGTTCTTTCTCCACCTTCATAAAAGAACTACAGTGATATCAAGGGATACAGAAAGATATGAACACTTCTATGCAATCTAGATACAGCACAAAGTTGCATCCGCCTGCCAATATACTGCAGATGATTACAAAGTTCAAACACAGCAAGCCTTCATTCATTAAAAATGCAGTACACACACAAACACATCCTACTTTTCAGTCCTACTGTCTTGTGTATCTTACACACGGGTGCACACATGAAGCCAGTGAGGTCTGTTAAACACAGGTTTTGTCCAAAATCTATTCCAGCATCACAGGTGGTGTTCCAACAAGCTGATACGCACAAAACAACTCGCACACTCTAAACACGCCAAGATAAATGGATAGTTGGGGCACAAAAGCAGAAAGAAGAAACATTTTGGAGCATAAATATTTAAATTTTTTATTTTTCTAGAAGCACGCTGAATATAGACAACTCCACCAGTCGTACACATGGCATTAGTAACAACATCACAGCTTTGAGCAAACATGGCCAGGGGTTGTTTTTTACTATTATTTAAACAGATCACTTTACAACATATTGAGCAGCAATACTGGGAATTTGTGTTACAAACTACAATTCTAAGTGATAACCTGTGGTCAATCGTGCCTTTTTAGTATGTGGGTGAAAGCCAGAATCCCTGGAATGAAACACCGTGTTCGAACTAGCGACCAACAATTTCTCTGCCCACAATGAACCCAAAAATCACAATACTTTTGAGGTCAGTAAGATAAAAAAAGAAAATAAATTAATACTTCTATTCAGTAAGGGCACATTATATTGATTAAATATACACACGATTTCTATTTCAAATAAATACAGTTCTTTTGAACTTTCCATTCATCAAAGAAGCATGAACAACTGCAACATGGTTTCCACAAAAATATTAAGCAGCACAACTGTTTTCAACAACATAATAATATTTTTAGAACTGGAAGAAGTGCCTTGGATTTTTCTTTTTTTCCCCTAAAAGTATATGTTTCAAACCCAACCAAAGAGCACATTCTGTGATTACTTTACAAGGTCCTTCCAGCAAGTAGTGTTCCAACATGCTTTCTTTGATCTGTTAACATAATAATTTTTGTTAATGATTATAATAAGAAATTTAAATCCTTATGTTAGAATGATATCTGAAGGATCATGTGACACTGAGGACTGCCAAAAATTCAGCTTTGCCAACACAGGAATAATTAACATTTTAACATATATTAAAATAGAAAACTGTAATAATGTTACAAAATATTACTGTTTATACTGTGTTTTGATAAATTAATGCAGCCTTGGTGAGCATAAGCAACTTTGGTGTCAAAAAGCTTATAGGCCTTACGGACAGAGCAAACATTAGGGTACAAAAACTGGTTAGGATACCTTATGCTGTATTGTGTTGAATCTGGTTAGGGCACTGTGTTAGATGTATGCTTCAAACACTGGATAACATCTATATCAAACTGCAAAAATAAAACTGATGGACCACTCCAGTGCTGTTCATGACAAATTTATTTACTCATCTAAAGCTCTTTTTTTTTTAATACTGCTGTATATTCCAAAAGATATCCATATAGCTGGTAGTGGGTGCTCAGCATCAGAACACCATTTGGAGCTCTGCTATAGTTGATAAATGTTACGAGATCAGGGGAGAAAATGGACACACATATTTTTGGCACTTTTTGTGCTTTTACTTCTGTCAGATCAACTAATTTCCTAATGAACACTGATCTGTTTGTGCTATGTGCAGGCTATGTTTGACACAGTAAAATCAAGACTTCTTGCCACCTAAACTACATTGTGGCACAGTCCTGACTTCGGTATTGCGCAACACTCCTCTTTCCGAGACCATTTTGAACATAACTTTCAGTCTGAAAATTTCAAAGGGCCGCAAAACACGAGCCAACTGGCACTGTAGGTAAGTGTTGGATACACGGCGGTCATTAGTAGCTTTTTGATCCACATTTTTGTACTAGCGTCCCTAAGAACACCGATGGCGGGGGGTGTTGCGCTGGGCTGTGGCCCTCCTCTCTCCAGTCCTCTCCTCTCTCCACTCCTCTCCTTTCTTCTTCTTCACTCACACATATTGATGGTAAATCAATGAAGAAAATTAAGGGAGGAAAGGAGGATGAAAGGGGAAGAGTGATGGAGTAGATGTGCATGCTTAAAAAAAGGAAATATTAATAATAATTGATAATAAAAAGAAAATGCGGAAATGATAAACGGCAGAAAGAGTGTCCTTTAGGATATACCTGCAGAGAAACAAAAACAAAGGAAGAAAGGAAAGAAAAAAGCGTGTGTTTAATGCCGGGTGGACACTATTTCAAGCATGCAAGTTATTCCATCATTCAGTGTTGGGGGTACTATGTTAAAGTTAAAGTTTTTTTTTTTAACTCTTTCCCCGCCAGCATTTTTGCCAGCCATTGCCCGGGTTTTTGATAATTTTCACAAAAATGTCATGGCCTCCAGAATATTTTGTATGCATATCTGAACATGCAAGATATCAAAAGAAAGAACAGAGCCTCTGCTTTAAAAAAAAGTTTTATTCTAGCTTAATGCTTTTTTTGATCAAAAACTTTTTAAACAAAAGGCTGAGAAAAGCGTGTTTTTTTGCAAAGAATACAACATGCATAAGTAATGCTTTTATTGGTTGTTTCTGCCTCTGTTTTTATTGGGAGATTCTCTACTCTTTCAGAAGATGCTTAGTAGCGCCCCCAAACATATAGCCTATAACAGTGAAAACACGAAAAGCTGGAAAAATACTTTTCAATTAATCTTAAAAATATATATTTTAAAAATAAAACTCTTTTCTTAGATTTAAAAACAAAAACTAAAAAATTGTAAATCAAAAAATGTAGCTTTCAGAGGAGTGACGCGTTTACTGTGATTCTGATTCCAGTGTAAATACACTCATACCATACTTTTGGTGGTATAGGCTATATGTCATTGACACATGGGCATAAACACTTAAAAATAGAACTTCAAATGTAAAAAGAAAAAAGAAAATGCTGTAAAAGCAACTTGACATGTTGCTTTTTAAAGATTGTAACAATATAACCTAATTTGTTACTTTTCATTAAAAAATACCAAAATATAAAGCATTTCTTTTGAAAGTAACATCCCCCAACACTGTTCCTAAGCGAGTCTATGTGGTGTGGGAAAGAAATGCTCATTGGGAAGAAAAGGCTGCGTTTATCCATTTAATGTATGAACTCTCATGGACCTGTCAAGAGACTGTGCTATTAGCTTATTAGAGTCATACCGCTGCTGGAGTGTTTTCTGTCCGTTAAAGACATTAGCGGGAAACGCAGACTGTACATTAACACCAGCGAGTGAATCCCAGTAAAAAGCAAGCAAAGATGTGAGGTAAACCGCCATGAAGATTCACTGAACATCAAAGAAAAGAACTGCGAGTATAAAAAAAGATAAAGGCTCTAAGTATGTGTTTAAAACACAAGAGAAACATGTGTGTTTGACTGTTGCTCTTTGGACTTGTCAGAACAGTGAAAGCGAGTAAGTGGCGTGTGAGTGGCCCGTGTGTAGACGCTGAGTGAGGGTAATGATTGTGCTAGCCTGCAGACCATTTATTTGGCCATCTTAACTCAATTAAAAGAAAACAAGGCCGTCATGACCTTCAGATGAACTGTTCTCTCAGCTTAGGCGCTGCTCCTCACAGGGCCAGAATTGATGATCGTAAGATGCAGACAGTCAAGGGCTCTTAAACACCTACAGTATATGCATGGCTTATGGCAGAAGTTAGCACAATGGTGAAAGTAAACAAAATGGCTAAAATCTTCCTCAAGCTTACATATTGACACTTTTTGTATTAGTAATTTTAAAAGCTATAACCATACATGAAAATTAGTTTCCAGAACCGGATCTCGATACCTCAATACTCCCTTGACCTTTGAGGAGTCAAAGCTGCTCTCTTCCAGAAGTAGTGGAGAGGGGGCCTCTGCCTCAGGCTCAGAGACCACGATATAAATATATCCAGCCTGTTTTATATGCAGCTACACGGAGGAGTGTGGCTGGGGTGAGGGCAGGAAACACTAAGCACTGCATAAATCTAGAATGTGCAAAATCTTCACAAGCCCCGCAGAAAAGAAACAGCCCAGCTGAAAATATCAACCAGTGACTGGTGCAGTAACGGAACAAGAGGTGACCAGTCCAGAGGGGAAACATAAGGGAAGTTTTCTTTCAGTACATTGCCGTGTTCTTGTTCCGGTTGTGTCTCAGGGGTTGGGACCAGGCATGGTCTCATCTCTCACCCATGGAGTACCCTCAGGGCAAGTAAACATCTGTGAAATTTGGAAAAGTTGGTGGTTGTGTTCTGAACAGGGTATGACTTGTTCATCCTGTACTGCACGTGCCATGAAACACTGACAGTGCCACCCCATTCATATGTGTTTAAGCAAACTCTCAGCTCTAGAAAAGGCTAAGGGGGTCTTTCTAAAGCTGAAGCTGGGCACAGTGCCATCAATGTGGTTAAATCAGTCTGAGCCCCAGTGGTCCGGCTGCAGGCAGAGCAACGCAGAGCCGATGGGTTAATCAAGCTCAGAGATTAAGAGGCAGTACAGATGTGAGATGAACACAGATCAGGGTTAAATATAAGGTTGCATTTGTGTGTTAAAATGTGACTTCACCTTCACTGAATCGTCACCTTCGACCGCAGAGAACTCATTTGTGTGCCAACTCGTGTCACACCATTGGTGTGAGCCCGCGACATCAGCGGACGAGGGAGTCGTAACTACGGAAAATGACTTCGGAAATATCGACTCCCCCCCTATACCACCCGGTACCTTTATCATCGCTGTTTTTGGACACCACTAATGACTGCATGAACTTTGAGTTCCTCATTTCATCGATCTACGTGGACTGCTATTCTTACCGTTTTTCTGTCAAGTTTTGTGACACCGCGAAGCTCAGCCAGTCCTCCAGTCCCACCACTGGCAGATGTCTACTGCCCTGCACAATCTCCGGTGAGTCCACCTGCAGCGCCCGTACGGGAGGATCCTGCAGCTCTGCCCCCGGCCTCTGTTCTCTTCGCTCCATCTCGGCCTGTTGACCTATTGGCGCTGTCTTGGCTCCTCCTACCTTCGGCTCCACCGGAGACACTCGGCCTTGCGGTTCCACCGGGTTCCCTCGTCCTGCCGGTCACACTACTTCCGCCACGGACTTATGAGCCAGCCGCTGCGCTCCGTTCCTCCACCCTAAGGCTCTAGTGGGCTCATCCTTCCCCCTTGACGTCACCTCTGTCCTCCGTCACACCTGCTCCACCTCGGCCCTCACAATTGTCGCCGCGGCATTTCCTTGGTCTCTAGTACCAGCGATGTCACTCGTATCATCTGGACTGCTCCCTCTCTTTACTCCGTTGTGTGCTATTGGGACTGGCAAGCTCTGGGTTTGTGCTAACGGACCATCTCAACCATTGAAGCCAGGGGATTGTCGTCATCACGTCACTCCTCTGCCATCTCCTGTCACCATCCCTTCATCACCTCTGCGCCCTCCTCCAAAACCGCCTCCCATATCTTCGCCATCACGGCGTGAGGTTGCGCCTTCCCGGAGGGGGGCGTTCTGTCACCGTTATGTTCCATTTAGTTCAGATCATTGATTCTAGCTTGTTTTCATGTATCACGTGTGTTTCTTTGTCTTTGTTTTCCCGCCACTGATCATTCACCATGGACACTACACTAATCATCACAGCTTTTTTTCTTTTAGGTTATAATTTCTGTGTATTTAAGTTCCTCCCTGTGTTCTGTTCATTGTCGGTTGTTGTCCGTGCATTAGCACACTGTCACACATGTTGGGTTATTATTCTGTGTTCGTAATAAATTGTGAGTTATCTATATAATCATCTTTCTTGGATCTTTGCGTATTATTATTAATAACAATAATAAAATAAAATCAACATAATATAAAAATATAAAAAAATATAAATTTAATTTATAACAATAGATGTAATTATAACGATTTGTATTATTATTGATGATACTATTCATAATAATAATAATATCAACAACAAGTATTGTTTTGTCTAATATAAACAAATATTATTATTTTATTATTTTGATATTTATAATATTAATATATTAATAGTAGTAGTATTATTGTTTTAAATAGCATTGTGTTGTGTCTAATATAAATAGATTATTATAAATTATTATTATTTTTATTGATAATATAAATTATTACTGATTATAATATATTGATTATATATAATACTACATATTAATATAATATAATACTAATATATTAATAATATCAACATTGTATTTTCTAACAAATAAATGTTTTTATAAATAAAATATTTATTTATTTATATCAGATACAACACAATACATATTATTGTTATCAATCATTATAATAATAATAATAGCAATGAGTCATGCATTGTGTCTAATATAAAATAAATAAATTATTACAAAAATATAACATATGCAATTTATGTGTTTTAGAACAAATGAATATATTTTTAATATAATTCTATAAAAGTATCAATAACTGTTGTTACGATGTTTGTTGGCGGACCCTACGGTTTCCTGTAAGAGATCATATCACAGATGTCGGGTGTTTGAATCAATAGCTGTAAAAGCCACATCCAGAAAGATGGATAGAGAGATGGTGAGAGAGACCCTACGGATTGACTGACTCTGCCACAGCCACCTGGACCATCATCCCCCCCTCCCTTTCCCTCATAATCAGAAGGTGACAGACAATCCTACAAGCACAATGTGAAGACAATCCCCACAATTTATTTGAGGAGGTGTCAAACAGGGTAAATCCCTTCAGCCCACGCCTCACCATAAAGCACAAACACATGCAAAATTAATCTAGAGAGGAGCAGGGGTTAAGCCTGTGGGACAAAAACGGGTCAGTACAATACAATGAGTCTCCTCTCCCCCTCTTCCTCTCCTTCACGCAAACACACAAGCAGGAGGGACACACAGACGCTTAAGTCCAACAGCAACAGCTGTTTACGCTTGTCCGTTTCTAGCTAATTTGCCAAAATAGATGTAACAAACGGTAACCTCATTTGTGTAACGGGCAACATGGCCGTTATTGGCGTCCAGATGCATTCTTGCCGACCTCCAAGGGTGCTTACAATGCAGTAAACTTACATTAAAAGTATAAACAATGAAGATAATAATATGCAGGGTTTTACTATAAATGAGAGCACTATGAAATCTGACTGACTATAAATTAGCTCTCCGCACATTTATGGAAATAATCCACTGCTGCTAACTCACATAACCATCAATGTACACTGTTCACTTCCTCTGTTATTTTCACTGCAAAAAAAATGCTGCAAATGAAACACAAACAAACCAAATTAATTATTAAAACACACGAGATGAGCTGGCAGACAGACAACATGTCCTGACTGTCACAACGAGGAGGGTCAGCGCAACAGTCAGGGTTCACCAGCAGGAATGGGCACATGGAAAATTCTAATGAGTGGTTCGAAACAACTAAACCTTTGCCACACTGCTTACACAATCAGTTAATTTGCTAAAGATCATCAAATCAAAGGAAAATTATGTTTCCAGGCACATTGTACAAGCTGCTCTTTTCCAATAAAATGGAAGTCAATGGTGACCGTAGCTGTCAAGCAAGATTTACATTCAATAATGACTTGAATTCTTTCTATTCATCACACAAAGTTATCATATGATTTCAGAAGACTTGGAAAAAAGAGCACACGTTCTATAAACCACTTCTATGGAGTGCAAATTTTTCATGGTCTCCTTCCACTTTTCAAGTGCAGTTTTGACACGCCACTAAACCTCCGTTTTTTATTGTTCTATGAAAGTCAGACGGGTTTGAAACAACGTGAGGGCGAATAAACAATGACAGAATTTTCATTTTTGGGTGAACTATCCCTTTAAGCTCCAGTTCATACCCTGTGGCTCCCTGATCCTTTGATACAGCCGAGGAAAAGATCCCATCGAAGGGATTTTATTGAAAACATGGGCCGCCGCTGCTCTCCCCAGGTCCGACACCAAAGACATAAGCAGGTCCGCTGATTAGAGAGACGAGCCCCAGACTCCTGCTGTAATGAGATGCAAGCCCATGCGTCATGGTGCAGTCTGCCAAAACGTAAAACAAGACGACAGGCCAGCACAGCCAGTAACATTACTTCACTCTCTCTCTTACTTTCAGAATAAAAGAGTTGGCTGTGATATGTAAGATCATGGATAGCCAGGTAGAGGTAATGCGAAGGAGACCCTTGCCAAGACACCATACAGATGTGACTCTGGGGGCAAAAGAACTGTCTCGGTTTTCTCTGCTTCCGCTCCTGAGGGAAACAAATTTCCTCTTCCATCGTACTTGCTCACTTTTTTTAAACCAGACTTTCTTGCCAGACTCATAGACTACGGGTCAAAGACCTCGCTAGGGAACTGCTGCTGTTAGACACAATCTCACATGCAAAACAAAGGCGAAATATGCATATTCTAATGATAATTTAACATTTTTAAATAAAACTACAATGGCTTTTGATAAAAAAAATTATCTAGAATGAAAGAAACTGATTGTTACAAATACTTCAATCATGATCAAGGTTGGGGATTAACTTGTTTGAGCTGCGTGAGCTGAAGCAATAAATGAGCACTGGTAAACTGAATTGATTTGCTATACATGACATGAATGCACAAGGGAACTTGAACTATAAGGTCCTGTTTACACCTGGTATTAAAAAGCGTTTTGGTCAATCGGGTTACAAGTGGACGACGCTAAATACAGGTGTAAACGGAGTCTAAAACGTTTTGAACTTGTCCACTTTCGATCACTTCCAGAGGTAGTCGAAAAAGGATTGCTTTTGTATGTGGAGAGGCTCGTGGTCGAATGCGTTCGAGCAACCACAAAAGAACGCCTACTCTCCACCTACTGACTTAATGTGAAAACATAATGGGAAGCGCGTTTTCCGTCATCTCCGGTCACGTTTATATTTAAATTGCATGAGCTTATTTCTTCCATTAGATTGAAAGATCTAGACCCACATAGATCTAGACCCACCCTCCCCTCAAAGAAATCAGGACAGAAGTGGTTGAAAGTGGACAAAAGAGGTGGATTAAAATACCAGATGTAAACGGCTATGTGCCTGCCTCGTCTACTTGTGATCCGATCGACCAAAACACATCTTTATACCAGGTGTAAACAGGGTAGCGCAAGTGACGTGAGTCAGAATGTGTAAGTCACATTGTGGATACACTCCTTCTGTAACAACACACTAAAACACGGACAACGAATAACTAAAGCATAAAAAAGAACTACAGTTGTCTTCTCATGTTTTTGTTAAATGTCAATGAGTGTTTAAATTAGTACCGTATATAAAATGTGTAAATATTTGGTTTAATTTTGCACTGTCCCATCAACTAAAATGTAAATTATTCAAATAAAATAACTAAAATATGATTGTATAAATTAATAAATACTAAATATTACGACATGTTGACTAAATATATTATGTATATATTACATATACACTCACCGGCCACTTTATTAGGTACCCCATGCTAGTAACGGGTTGGACCCCCTTTTGCCTTCAGAAATGCCTCAATTCTTCGTGGCATAGATTCAACAAGGTGCTGGAAGCATTCCTCAGGGAGTTTGGTCCATATTGACATGATGGCATCACACAGTTGCCGCAGATTTGTCGGCTGCACATCCATGATGCGAATCTCCCGTTCCACCACATCCCAAAGATGCTCTATTGGGTTGAGATCTGGTGACTGTGGAGGCCATTTTAGTACAGTGAACTCATTGTCATGTTCAAGAAACCAATTTAAAATGATTAGAGCTTTGTGACATGGTGGAAGTAGCCATCAGAGGATGGGTACATGGTGGCCATAAAGGGATGGACATGGTCAGAAACAATGCTCAGGTAGGCCGTGGCATTTAAACGATGCCCAATTGGCACTAAGGGGCCTAAAGTGTGCCAGGAAAACATCCCCCACACCATTACACCACCACCACCAGCCTGCACAGTGGTAACAAGGCATGATGGTTCCATGTTCTCATTCTGTTTACGCCAAATTCTGACTCTAACATCTGAATGTCTCAACAGAAATCGAGACTCATCAGACCAGGCAACATTTTTCCAGTCTTCAACTGTTCAATTTTGGTGAGCTCTTGCAAATTGTAGCCTCTTTTTCCTATTTGTAGTGGAGATGAGTGGTACCCGGTGGAGTCTTCTGCTGTTGTAGCCCATCCGCCTCAAGGTTGTGCGTGTTGTGGCTTCACAAATGCTTTGCTGCATACCTCGGTTGTAACGAGTGGTTATTTCAGTCACTGTTGCCCTTCTATCAGCTCGAACCAGTCTGGCCATTCTCCTCTGACCTCTGGCATCAACAAGGCATTTCCGCCCACAGAACTGCCGCTCACTGGATGTTTTTTCTTTTTCGGACCATTCTCTGTAAACCCTAGAGATGGTTGTGCGTGAAAATCCCAGTAGATTAGCAGTTTCTGAAATACTCAGACCAGCCCTTCTGGCACCAACAATCATGCCACGTTCAAAGTCACTCAAATCACCTTTCTTCCCCATACTGATGCTCGGTTTGAACTGCAGGAGATTGTCTTGACCATGTCTACATGCCTAAATGCACTGAGTTGCCGCCATGTGATTGGCTGCTTAGAAATTAAGTGTTAACGAGCAGTTGGACAGGTGTACCTAATAAAGTTGCACAGTGGGTGAGTGTATATTTGTCTTTTTATCAAAAGACAAAAGCTATGAATAAAATAAATAAATAAATAATACTGGCTATACAAGTGCGTGCTTGGTATTCTCACGTAATGCATTAGTCTTGTGTAGCTTCGGCCCTCTGGATGCCATAATCTCCCAGGAAACACAACAAGAGGTGTGTGTGTGTGTGTGTGTGTGTGCTGTAAAAATTTAAATCAAAATGACATAAGAACAGGAAAAAAGTACCAGTGGATCAACACGCAGTGCATCTGTCACTACACGAAAATGAAATTAAGTGCGGCAGGCATTCTGGGATATTGACTTTGAGTGGCAGGGCTTGAGATGGCAAGCGAACACAGCACTCTTTCTGCACAGTATATGACTCTGGGTTTGATTTGAGTCCAGTGCATTAAGCCGGCCTCGTATCTTAAGCAGCAGGCTATGTGGAAGCTGTTAGTTAAATCAAGTTAAGCCATTTCCGCACTTAAAACAACTTCCCCCTTTGCCATACGCCCGCAGGAAGATCAGAGATTTGATGTAAACTCATGTTCGCTCCAAATGTGCTTTAAAGACGGGTTCATGCTGATAAAACTCCTTCCTATCATAGTTTGTTGCTAGGATAAATGTACCCCGTTCAAAGCATTAATGCACGTATTTAATTACGGATTCATTTATGCCTGGTTTTCTGCGTAGTCCAACATGTACATTACATTAACTATACACGTATAGCACATTTGCACAAGCAGAACACATTAAACTCGACACAAACGGAGGGCTTTCCCCATACACTCAGCTCGCTTACCCATCCTGGAGATGACAAGATCTTTACACTCAAGATCTGCCTGACTCCTCAGGCCATGGCCAGATGCCCTGCACTTGCCCAACTGCGTGACAGCCAGTATCTCCACCCCATCCGCCCCCACACCTCCATATCTCCAGCACCGGACAGATGGGCGGAAAGGTGGAGCACATCAAGCGTAAAGCAGACGGATGACTTTCGGCATGCTCACCATCATGTAAGAGCCGCAGAGAGGGGCAGATTCTCTCTCTTATTTGTAAACCATTAAAGGAAAATTCCAGGTTCAGTACAAGTTAAGCTCAATTGACTGTATTTAAAGCGTAACACTGATTACCACAAAAATCAATTTTCACTCGTCCCCCTATTCTTTAACAAGAAAGAAAAAAAATGCATTACAATGAGCCATACAATAGAGGTGAATAGGGTGTATCTGTACATTTAAAATAATCATTGTGTCAATAACAAGTACAACAATATGTGTAAACAATTTCAGTGTGGAAAAAATGTGCTTTTCTGCTTATTAGTTATATCTAAATTTACAACATAATGCCTAAAACCATGAAAAAAAAACGTAAAAATTATTTACTTAACAGCTCAAATGATACAAGAGTTAACAGTATGAATGTAAATGTATTTATAAAGTTCTAAAACTTGACATTTCTGCTTTTAAATCCTCTAAATATTCGGCCCATTTGCTTTCATTGTAAATCCTACAAAAATATAGCCCATTTACTTCCATTATGAGTAAAGGTCCTTGCCGGTCTCGTCCTAAATTTTCGCACGTTAAAAAATAAATACGACCTCACGTTGTGTCAATCACGTTTACACACTGCCTCCGAAACTTTCGTCCGTCATAAAAAAATTCGGATCGGGTTCGATTTTCTGCGTTTTTCGCATCTGTAGCAAGCATTTTGAGAGGTGTTTTGACAATTCAGAGCCACCAAATGACGAAAACGAAAAACGAATATTTCGGACTCAGTGTGCAAGGACCTTAACTTACAGTAACCTTGATTTTTGCTTTTTTATAGAAAACGATGAATGAGTCGGATTAATTTTTTGCGGTAACTATAACTGTCTCACAAATTCTGTCATTTAAGTTTAACATATAATGCACCTGGAATAAACCTTAAATGAGTTTTGAATCACCCAAAGCTTGGTAAATATTGCAACTAATTAATAAACCACATCGCTCACACAAATCATAACCAACAAAGCGCGAAGTCTGTCCAAGGGCAGGTGAAAATGTCAATGTAAATGTTTGTGAGAGTGTGTGTGTTGTGTGCTTGTGTGCTTCTTACTGAGACCGAGCTTCTCAGCAGAATTTAATGAACTGAGAACGACCTTGATCAGTGATTCAAAGCAGGGATTAGAGGGCATTCCCCTCCTCTGCCAGGCTCTGCCCTCACATTCATCAAGTGTGTGTTTTGATCTTTCAGGCACATCACATGTGTTCCCCCAACCAGCGCCAGCAAAGCAAACTCCCATTGACTCAGGCCGTTCTGCAAATTACCCACGTACACTAGCAATAACGTAGCACCCTAACGTTGCCCAGGGCACATTCTACACTGAATCGTTAACTTTTGATTAAGGCTGGACGCTCTTTAGTCCTGATACAGTGGGAAGGGGAGGGTGCGATTAAGACAGGCCTGGTTCTTCTTCCCAGGTTTCTAGCTAATAACTACAATGGACTGGCCTTAGAATAAGAAAACTACTCAAGAGGAAAAAATTAACTAAAACATGCAGAAGAGGGAAATAAGACAATTTCTAGATTTTTTTAAGATTTTCCACCGTAAATCATTATTTAGTGTTTTCCAGCAGTGGATAAGCTATAATTAGAGAATTTGTTTGCGCTTCTGCAAACCAGATTGAAAAAAGCCAATGTAAATGAGCGAATCCGGAAGACTTTTCCACATATATCACTTTTTGACAGTTTTGTGACAAGAAAATAGCTCATGTAAAGCACATCATGTGAAATTCATGAGTAGGACAGAAGCAAAATGCCACCGCTGCTGGACGATGGGAAAAACAGGCGACAACCATAAGGATTACTTGGACATATTTGATAATAAAAATGGTCATACTGTAGGTTTTTTACTAGACAAGCCCTTCCTATGAACCCACTCTGCTAGCGTCCTTCGAGAAAACACTGAGTGAGAGGAAAGAAATGACTTTTTCCTTTCATTTTATGTGGTCTCCAAACTTCAAGTAAAAGTAATGAGCTAATTGTGGCTTTTGATGTCAACCCGTTCGCTCTCGCTCCCTCTCTCTTTTTCAAACCAGCGTGTTATTCTTCGAAGTCCATAAAGATTCTCAAACCCTTTTGCAATCATGGCTTGGGTTTGAGGAGACAGAAAAAAACAAAACAGTGGAGTTCATCTAAGTCAGTGTAAATGCAAGGTATTAATTATGCTGAGAGAGAGAGAGAGTTGGGAGAGTTGGCTGCTGCGCTCCATTTAAAATATGATCAGTATAATCGAGCCATGCTGAGTGCGGAAAGCAAAGCCCAGACAAGACTTAGCACAGGAATAAGGATGTAGTCAGAAAGTAGTCGGAAAGTGACAGTGTCAAGGTTAACTTAAATATCAGCATGGGACATTTATGACTTTCACAAAGCAACATCAGCAGCAAATTTACTACATTAAAATATATCCAGTGTGATCCAAAAAGGCTGGGTACACTAGTAAACATGCTTCTATTTTGCATTATAATATATTTTTTAATAATAAAAAATTATATTTATATATTTTTATAAAAAATTTAACTGAATTTTAACACAAATTGAATTGGACGGTTCACCCCCAAATGAAAGTTCCATCATCATTTACACTCACAAAAGAAAACAAAAGATGTTTTGAAGAACGTTATAGGAACCACAAATAACATAAAACAAGAGTGTTTTTTCTCTCTTTTTTTGTGTGTGTTTGTTTTGTACATATGTTGGAAGTCAGTGGGGTCCAACAAACAAAACAAACAAACACTTGAGACAGACATTTCTCAAAATATCTTATTTTATGTTCCACAGAAAAAGTTGTACAGTGCTGGAAAGACAGTTTTGGAACTTGATGTAAATGATGACAGGATTTTGGGTGAACTATCCCTTTAACACATCAAAGATTCACATGATCAATGCACAACTTTTCTTATTTGATTAGCGATATTTTCATTATATTTTCATAATTTTTTTTCTTTAAATTATCAAAATTCCCTATTATTATTATTATTATTATTTATGTTTTGTTTCAAATCCAAATTTTCAACATGGTCTCAGACTTTTGGACTTTCGGAAGAGAACATGTATATTGTAGATGTTGCAACTGGCCACTAATATGAACATTTTCATATTTTTAAACACTTTTTCTGTAGCTTTTTCCGGTTCACTTAAATACTGTAGACCTATGATGACATCCTAAAAACATTTAATTTAGCAGTTTATATCATAAATACCGTATATGCATGATAATTAAACCAAAATAAGTGCTTTATATGAAGTATAGCATTCATGCAGCAGAATACTACTCGTTTCGTTTATTTTTCACACGTCATCATTATTTCATCATTTACACACAATTTCAGAAGAAACAGTGGACATATATAGGTTGTGTGAAAAGGAACCCCTAAAGAAGCTACTAAAAGCTTATTAGGAGGGGGCCCGATAACATAAACGTACAACATAACAAACCAAAAATATACTGAGGCTGCAAGTCAAACTGAAACCTACTGAAGACAGAAACCTCACTTCTAAACACAAACACGCATATGACCAGTAATGCTTGAAAGTTTACATATTATTGCTCTTAGTGCATCCATGGCTTTACTGTCCTGCCAGTGGCATAAACGACTGGGAAAAACTGTTCATGCTCCAACCTAGAGGTCAAATTAAGATGTATAAACAACTGTAGTGGCAGATGAGCTGTATAAGAACTATCTGCATCGATCCAGGACGAGCGATGCTGTCAGAAAAGCTCATCAAACACTGAAGAGAAAGGACCAAAAGAGCAGACTAGAAAATGTAGAGGAAGATGTAGAGGAAAAGAGATGACAGTGAGAGAGAGAGAAATAGCAAGGGAAGTGGCACTGAAGGACAATGGGAGGGAGGGTGGTTAACAGGAACAGGAATAGGAGTGAAAGAGAAGCCGGACCCACGGAGCATCAAGGGAGTTGTTTAAGGAGAAACAGTGTCCGTTTGTGGCCGGTGATAATACTTTCCATTCAACAGTGCTCGCAGCGCACTGATTCCTCTGATTGCAGCCTGGCGCCCTGCTGGCGAGGCTCTGCGCTGAAATTAAATCCACTCTATTCAGTTATAAATTATAATGCTCTATAAACAACACCCCCACTGGGAAAAGAAGCAGGGGGTGAGAGAGAGAGAGAGAGAGAGAGAGAGAGAGAGAGAGAGAGAGAGAGAGAGAGAGAGAGAGAGAGAGAGAGAAGGGGAAAACAGAGATTAAACAGGAGGAGAAAAGGATGAGGACAATGGAGGATGTCATATACATATTCTATCTCTATATATACATGTATATAATATAAATAGAGAAACGTGAAATAAAATTTTAGATGAAATTCTGTGAAAAGGATCATATTTAAACCACATCATCATAAACGTGAACTGAAAAAGAGAGAGGTGAGAAAAGAGAGAGAATAAAATAAAGAGATTGCTGTTCACTAGCTGTTCTGTTTGAGGATCAACAGAGTGTCCATGTTGCACACTGGGAGTTCTGCGCCTTTCTGCCGCCGCTTTTGTCTTTAGTCCAGTCTAAAGTCTGAAAGCCACAACACCCACACAGTGAAATCCAGCACACGCAGAAACACTAACGAACCCAACAAACACACGCCCTCTCTGTTTCTCACTGGTTGCGCACAGGCCAAAGCCTCAACTAGCACTGGGCTCTAATTTCATTCCTACATCCACATTTTACACGAACATACAGTGTTTTAACTTTTTATGTTTTGCGATGTGCACTGTGACTGAAAGCTGGATTGAAGTCAAACAAATTTTAATTACAGATGGCATTAAAGTCTCTACATTACTGACCTCTAATTAGTTTACTCAAACACCCTTATACATCCACAGCGTGCTGCGAGGGTGCTGCAAGAGCCTTTAACTACTCAGCCTGGGTCTGTAACTAGAGTTCTGTCATTTCTTACAGCAGCAGCTACTACTTGCTGCTGCTTTGTAGAGTTTCCAGTGGCAATTAGTGTGACACGCTATTTCAACATAACGGCTTCCACACACACACACACACACACACACACACACACACACACACACACACACGCAACTCAAACTCTGCAAACTCAGAGGAAACTACAGCAAAGTACAGCTCCTCTCAGACAGACAGATACAGTCATAAACATGCTATATTGTACTACATACATATATATATATATATATATATATATATATTTTATATATATATATATATATATATATATATTTATATATATATATGTGTGTGTGTGTGTTTATGTAGAAACAACAGAGAAAGTATATTTTAAACATTTGTTTAATGTTTACTGAGCACTATGAACCAAGGTCATTGTCACTGATACCAATACTGATGTCTCTATTACATGGATTTGTTTCTCAATTTTAGCCATTCATTATAGCCATTCAACATTACAGTTTAATTGAAAGCTATCGATTTTAACATTTAATAGGCTTTAAAAATTATAACAACAATTCATTTAAGTGAACTTAAAACAATCTTCACATAAACTCATTATAATAAATTTCACGTTTAGCTGTGTTTAGCTGTTTTTTTTTTCAAGGTTCAGATTTTTACCTGCCCTGCTAAAATGCACAAAAAAGTTATTGTTTTCGTTGTTGTTGTTTTTTAATTTTGTAAACAGTGCTTTAATATTTTCAGGTAGGTCTAACAGGTAGGAAATATACAAAAATTGATTATAGTTATTAAACATGCAGTCTTCACTACATAAATTAAATATACATTATTTAATTCTTATTAAAGCTACAAATGTTATTCAGTCAAGAGCAGTAAGTGATTTTTTCTATGTCTTTTGTTCTTTAATTAACATTAATGACAGACTGCAGTGGGTTTATTATGCTGCTGTCACTTTAAGACCTTACGCACATGACGCCTGACACACATCCTAATTTCTCACAAATCTTTACGTTCATTTAACACTAACTAATTTAGGACTCTTCTGAGGATAATTTAGGCATAATTTTGTATAATATAATATATTAACATAATAACTTAATATCTGAATCTTTTCTTTCCAAATACATGAATCATTTTGATGGACCTTTAATACAGAATACAGGTGCTAACCGGACCATGCTAACGAGCCAAACCTTGACCCCTTGGTTCAAAATGGCACTGCATATGCTAGACAGAGTTTATGATGAAGTCAGCGCCAACAGACTCACAAGCAAACAGGCCTTCAACAGCGAAACGCAGGTGGTGTTAATTTTTAACATGTGGAAACGGTACAAACCAGACACAAACTTGGCAAACGTAAAATACAACAACAGACCCAGAGGTTCAAATGGGAGGTGAGTGACCGTAAATGTCACCAGCGTCCCGAGCGTGTATCTTAGGACGGCAGTCTGACAAAGAGCTGGGAGAAAGTTTCCCAGGCTGTTGTACATGAGCGCAGCCAATGAGACTCATTCATCCACAACGCTACATTTGAAACCTGTTGCTGGGTGAGAGAGAGAGAGAGAGAGAGAGAGAGAGAGAGAGAGAGAGAGAGAGAGAGAGAGAGAGAGAGAGAGAGAGAGAGAGAGAGAGAGAGAGAGAGAGAGAGAGGAGAGAGAGAGAGAGAGAGAGAGAGAGCGAGCTCTCCTCTGATCGACTGAGTGTACCAAGAAGCAGATAGATGTCGGAGGTATAATTGCTAACGTCTGTCTAGTAGCATACAGTAAAAATAGCTGCAGTAACCAGTCCATCCGTCCAATCCCGGGGCTTCTATTCACTCCCTGGCCAATTACAGTGCGATTGGCAGAGCAAACAAAGACTTATTGGTTGTTAAGTTGGCCTCTCATCTCTGGAGTACCCTCCCCTCTTCTGTTCCACACACAACATCTGCAAACACCTGATACGCGTCCAGCACCCTGCTGCCCTACACTCTTGTTAAATTGTTACCACCTTTCGCTAAGCCAGCTCCGACAATTAACAACACTGCTTTTTACTTCAAAGGGCCACTGGGCCTGTAGGTTTAACCTTGCTGCTCCTGAAGATTTGTTTTTGATTTTCATGAGATCCCAAGACGCTTTCAACTTTGTTCTTTCACTCTCGCCGCAGTGTCTAGAGCCAAGCTAGCTGCCAGACTTGGTTATATATTACAAATCTCAGGCTTTAAGTTAAAAAAATAATAATACAGAAAATCTACGGTGACAAATCTGGAATTCAAAAACCATTTTGGCCTGAAACTGTTGCATGACGCTTTAAAATGTGTAGAATTAAACAATAAGTAAATAAATCAATGGATGTCTATCAATTAAAAAAATTAAAAACAAATGTAGTTCTGTTATTTTATTGCTCATTTCGCAGCTTTTATTGAAACAGATGATCAAGATACAAAATAAAATGATAACTTGCATAGTCTACATGAGCGTCACAGCTCAAGGTGTCAGAGCACATACACAAACCTCTATGCATTTACACTTCACTTCATGCATGCATTTTAGTGGCGTCACTAGTATCGAGTGAAAATGGTGAATTATCCCAAACAGACTGCCGCCATTGGATGGTAGCTAAACAGCAATGGGTTTTAAAGCATCACAGTGTGGTGAAGGAGCCTCAGGCTTGTGCTACAGCTGCAGGCCTCTCACAGCACTAATGTCCAACTGCGGCTCTCTGCTGCCGTTCAGAAGCACACTCCATTGAACCTTCCGTGCAGCAGAACACTCACTTTATGTGTCTGCAGCCGTCTGTTTTTCATCGGGCAGCAGGCTGAGCATGCAAGCAGTAGCGTGTGAAGCGTGTTCGGGCGCCCCCTCCCAGCGTATCACCATAGCCCCACAGATGCCCCCGCAGCACCAAGAGTGAACTAGAGCAAATGCGTTTATGAATTAATACTGGGGCAGAGGGGTCTGCGTGGGTGTAAATGTATGTGTGTGACAGAGAAAGCGAGAGAATGAGAGCGTGGGGAGTGCAAGGAGGGTTTAGGGTGTGTGTATGTGTGTGTTGTGCTGCTCTTTTTCAGTGAGCCAGCCCCCGTTGCAGCCCCAGGATGTGAGCTGTCACTTCAGATAGCTGGTGATGAGGCACAGAGCTGTCAGGAAAGGTGAAGACGGCCCAGAATAGGAGAGAGAAAACGAGCGAGACTGACTGACGGACTGGTGGAGAGGATTTCACAGGGAAAAATGCTCATTCGTCAAAGACAGAGCAAGCGATGAGATGAAGAGAGAGATTTTCCAGTCAAATACAGGACAGGATGTCACTGCATCATCTAGAATCGCAAAAAAGAAAAGTGGGTGTCATTCACTAATCATACATGTGCATGTACATGCACAATTTTAAAATTGCTTTCACATGGAAATCGTGACTCGTTGCCAAGTTTGCACATAATAAAATTATTGAATACACACACTTACATTTGAATAATGAAATTATTCAGATTCATGAGCATTACCTTTTCAGTGCATGTAAGTACACAAGTATGGAATTATTAGTGAATGAGACTTAATAGTATATGTGTGTATGTGTGTGGTTCTGCTAAATCCTACATTATGATGGCAAAATTCTTGTCCCTGTGGGGAAATATTTGTGTATGTGTGTGTGTGTGTTTTAGAGTGAGAGTGACTGAGAGACAGAGAGAGAGAGAGAGAGAGAGAGAGAGAGAGAGAGAGAGAGAGAGAGAGAGAGAGAGAGAGAGAGAGAGAGAGAGAGAGAGAGAGAGAGAGAGAGAGAGAGAGAGAGAGAGAGAGAGAGAGAGAGAGAGAGAGAGAGAGAGAGAGAGAGAGAGAGAGAGAGAGAAGCAGAAAAAAGCAAGCCTTTCTGGCAAAACCTCCACGTTTTTTTTTTTATTTATTCAAATGTCCTCAAAACAGTTCACAATATGCACTCATTGTGTTCGTGGTCGGGTCTCCCATATGTTAAAACTTAATTTAAAAATTGGTTGGGTATTACATTTGGTGAAATAAAGTTTTAATACTTCACTCTACCGACCACAGAATCCTCTAAAGTGAAGGAAATTGGGAATAAAAGAAATAGCTGTTTGCACCTCCTCACTTTCAAGCCACAGTCAAATTGCAGCACATTTGGTCATCATGTAAAAACCATTACAGCTTGGTTGTGATTATGGTAATACCACATCTTATTTATCAATATGAGGATGACACTGAGATTCTGGTGGTATGAGCAGATGGAACGGAAATGTTTTCCTAGCTTGTTAAGTAATTACAAGAAAACTGCACAGATAATAATGGTGTGATTTCTGTGTGGTTGCCTTTTCCAGTGAAGGAATCAAAGTATCCTGGCACACATAACTAATGTGCCCCTAAGTAGTATAAACATTTTAAAAGAACTGAAAATGAAAAAGGCACCAAGTACTCATTTGTTATTGCTCCAGTAGTCAATACACTGTAAAAAATTGCTGTTAAAAATCTGACAGTAAAATTCTGTTTTCCATTAAAACTGTAATGTACTGTAGAAAACATTGTATTCTGCGCATTATTTTGCTAATTAAAAAATTGCTGTTACTTTACAGCCATTTTTTAACAGTACTCTACTGTATTTAAGTAATATGTTTTTTTACTGTTTGCAATGCATTATGGGATGTGTTCAATTACAGTACAATGCAGTATTTTTTTTTTTGGTGTTGGAGTGCAATTACAAGTCTGGTCTGTTTTGTCAGTTAGGTTAATTTTCAATTTTCGACCATTCAAAATCACTTTCAGTCGGGTACTTGTGATGACAATTTTTCACAAACGTCATTTGTAAAGCACTTTTTTCCCTGACACCCGTTCAAAGGACATCTGCTTTACATCGCCATTTGCCATCCAAAGTCCTGCATCTGCATTGACCTGGATCTGCACCTACAACTTACACGCTAATTAAAACATTTTCTTATAATCCTTGTCAGTATTTTCAGTTAGTTTTACCATGAGGTAATGTTTGAAATAGATGCTCAGCAACCTGTCGAGCTAGTGAGTGTTGTTTTAAAATGTCTCTTCAGCACTGAAATGTGAATCATTCAAACATAACTTATACACGCATTTTACAGTCACCAGGTTTTATCAGTTTTAAAATGTCTATTCAATGCTGAAATGAGAAAAAATCTAAATTATATATTTACACGCATTTTAAAATCACCAGGTTTTATCAGTTTGTTTTAGATCATCTATAAACTTTGAAGACTGGTAGTGGTTGTTGCTAACTCCAAGTTAATCTGTTGCCAGTTGTAAATAGCTTTTTAACACATTGATAAAAAGTTATTTTAAAAAAGTAAAAGTAAAAGAACAAAAGCAATACAACTTTTAAAAAAATGTTTCAGGAGTCTGAAAGAATAAAAATCTAAAAACTTAAATGAAATAAATTAGACCAACCACAGTTGATTCGCATTGTAGCTGAATATCTGTCCAGGTGTTATCTGTCCAATAATGTTGAGCTGTAATCTGAACAGTAGAACCGTGTTAAAAAACTTTGCTAGTGTTATGGAGAATGGAGTTGACTTGAGACATGCAGGAAGTGTTTTGTTAGTCAACACAATTATTAATCTCCTTGTTATCTGGGTTGTACAATACATTGACATTCTAGTTATTTTAATAAAATATTCTGTTTGCTGCTGTTTTACAGTGGTACCCTGGAATACATCAGGAGACAACATGCAGCCAGGTGATGTTCATCATGGTTGGTTGGGAGTAAAAGTATTCAATTTTCATTCACCTAGGACTCTTTTAGAAGGTACACATGCCTTCTCTCTAGAACATTTTGTAAAAAGTGTGAAAAAACCCTGAAAAGTGTTTTTTTTTACTAAAATGTTACATTTGTTACATGTATAGTTTTTTTTTAAATGTTTAATGTGTTTGGTCTCAGGTTGTCATGTTGTAAGGGGGTACTTTGTTATTGATTTTTTTTACGTTTTTATGTGTTATCCAAAATCTGCCTTCTCTGTTTTTTTTTTTTACCTGGGTCATCTATTTGGTTTAGAATCCTTGTTGAATGTTGACTGCTCTTTTAAATAAAACTTTTATTTCGATTGATATCCTTTCTAAAGTGTTTGCTTGTTTTATATATCGTTCAATATAATGTATTTTAAGTCGATGTATGTAGGTTATTTGATTAAAGATTCATTACTTTTAAAATAAATCTAAAAAAAGATAAATTATGTAATAAATCTAAAAAAAGAATTAAAATAAATTAAATAATGAATCTTCAATCTAATCATTTCAACCCATTATTTTATGCCTTTGTACAAAAAGAGTGAATTTAAAGTAACCATAATGATGTAGTAAATTGAAATAATCACAGAAATGTACTGCATTTTTTTTTACAGAAAAAAACTGTTAAATAATTCACAGTATGAATACTGTAAAATTACAGTAAATTCTTGGCGACTCTGCTACCAGTATTTTACAGATTTTTTTTTTACAGTGTACAACAATTGTCTTAAGTTGTATACTGCACTTCGATACCTCAGCAAAAACTACTAGCCTAACAAATAAAGTTCAAACATTATTACAGGCAAGTGAACAGTCAGTAAAAATGTAAAATCACATACACTTTTTAAAAGCACAGAAAATAACAAAGTTACAAATAAAGTAAGGTCGAACTGTAGTGTATTCAGGTACAGACATGTAATAATTAGGCCTAAATGTAAAATAACACTATCGTGTTCACTATAAATTAAATATAGATTAATCTTTGTTAAAGTTGTGTTTTGTTGTTTGATCAACATTAATGACTTAGACAGCAGCAGGCATTTATAGGTTGCTGTCACTTCAAGACTGAAGGCACGGATCCAATATAATGATACACATCCGATTTCTTTCTCAACTGTTTACGTTCACTTAAGACAAAACCTACTGTGTTTACGAGAATACTTGCTGAGACTGGTATTTTGGCATTTTTTTAGTGTATGTGTCTGTTCAAGCACATGGAGATGCAAACGAGGAATCGATTTGCTGTTTGTGCGAATCTGAATCGCCCCTCTCTGTGTGCGGCTGTGCGCACAGATAACAGCGCGCAAATACTGAATTGATAGTGAAACTAAGCAACTAATCCACAAAACGTGTGCCGAACCGTGGGGCCTGGTCCGTACGGATCATGGATCATGGATCATAGATCACAGACCACGGATCAACTACGATCCATTTAACCCCTATTATTTGAAACATTACTACTATTTATTTTTTAGATGTAAAACTTTTTTAAAACACTTAAAATATTCATTATTTTTAAAAAAAATCTGTCTGGTTTCACAAATATTGTGTTAAAATTACACGAAACTGAAAGAATAATAGCCCATCCCATCCTTTTCATTGAATGCTGTGCTGAACACAATGCTTTGAGACATGGCACATGGGCGCTGTTGCAATTGGAAATCTCTTCAATATGGAAGTCGGCAAGTTGCATCAAACAGCCAGATCAGGCCCATATGTGGATACCAGCCAGTCATAGATTGCTCCCATATTCTCTCTCTCTAGTCACTCCAGAGCTAAAAATACAAATTCTGATGGAACAGACTAATTACACTTAGACCGGCTTTTGGGAGGAAATCACGGCCTCGGCAAAGAACGACAGCACCATACTTTCCTTCTTAGGTATTAACTTTGTTCATCTCCTCAGGATTTCGGTCAGGTGCAACAGTTTGAAGCTCAGATGAGCTCATGATGGTTTCTGAAAAGTGGATTTTACCATGTGAGTCATCGACGAGCTCACTGCGCAACATTTGACCTTAAAAGAAGGCACGCCACAGCCCACAAACACATGGCCTTGAGAGACTCCTATATATTGGCTTCGGAAAAGCCCACCACTAATTTGAACAGTTTTAGCCACTTTAAAGAGAGACTGATTTAACTTTGATGAAAACGGAATTGCCTCTCACAATGTGTCTTTCAGTTCAGAAGTTTAACACACTGCTACCAACCGCTCAAACCAGCATGCTCAGCTGCAGCATCAGTCTCTCGTAGTGAAAGGACTGCTGGCATCATCAGAAGATTATTAAAATGCTCACTATTTTTGCTACTGTTCCAAAACCTATGAAATGCCTCCATAGACATTATTTTAAGGTATGAAGTGCATGAGGGTTATTCCAGAAAGTAGGCAACTTTATTATACTTAATTTTACCTTCTTCTGGATAGAGAATTGTACCTTCTTTGCATAAAATGAAATTAAAAATAAAATAAATTTTAAATAAAATAAAATGTTGATTACACTGAAAAAAACACACCAATAAGTACAAATTACTTAAAATATTTGTGCAAAAACTTGCCAAAGAAAAATTAAGTAAATTTCACACGCATACTTTTTAAGTAAATTTCACATATGGAATTAAGTAAACTCTACTTAACTAAGTTAAGTGAAAGTAACAAAGATAATAAGTAATTTTAACTTGGCTAGTAAAAGGTTGAGTAATATTTATTTAGTTGAAGTTTCCTTTGCAAAACATTTCACTCAAACAATATAACATTGAATAAAACCACACTTTTAAAGAATATACTTTACTTACACAATATCTCTTAGATGTATACTTAAATGTTTCTGAGACACCATATCTACATTTCAGAAGTTACGCATTACGTGAACGCAGACCTCAATACTTCGTAGACAATAAACAATGACGGTAACATTTGATGGATCGTTTTTGTGTTTGAATGTGTCATTTTGAGTAGAAAATGAACTCCAAATGTCACAAAATGGCAAGTTACTAATCCTAATAACAAAAGCAATAATAAAACAGTGTAAATACAGCTGGAAAACTGTGAAAACTCAATCTCTTTAATTATTCAAGGCCCAGTGCATGATGGGAACACCAGTATCAGAAAAGTTGAGTAATTTTACTTAATTTTATAACGTTGATATGTACGCTTTAATTTCTACACGCTTGAATTGAGTATATAGAACTTAGTTTTTTTTCATGTAAATTACATTGTTTTTTTCTGTAGTATTTACTTCACCACAAAATCATTTTTATCAGTGAATTATACTTCTCAATTGTTGATTTTAAATATAATTAGTTCAATCATTTAAAAAATAAAACTCTTTCAACGCCAGCATTTTTTTTTAAAAGTTGCCAGTGTTTGTGTTCTTTTTCACAAAATTGTTATGGCCCCCAGAATATTTTGTTTTATGAATATCGGAAAATGCAATATATCAAAAGAAAGAACAGACCCTCCGATTAAGAAAAACAAATCAGTTTTATTCTAGCTTCGTGCATTCTTTTTTTATAAACACTTGAATGTGGGTAAGTTTCATAAAAAAGCAACATTTTGAGCAAAAAAGCTGAGAAAATCGCGTTTTTGTCAAATACTACGTCAGGATCAGATTCGATGAGCAAAATATAGATGGATCGAGTCCATCAACACCACCAAAGCTTGCACAGTCCTAACCACATGGTCAACATTTTACTCGGTAACATTAGGCCATTTGGATTTATATATTTATTGTTGATGATTGTATTATTTTTCATATGCATCTGCTTACATATGAGATCACTCATTTCTGCTGCTTCTTTGCCTGTGTTTTGATCTAGAAATACCATACTCATTCAGGAGATGCGTAATAGCACCCCCTACCTTATAACAGTGATCACATGGAAAGCCATAAAAACTCAATGGCAGGGAAGCCTTTTCTTATAAAAGACAAAGATAACTGATCAATAGCGGGGAAAGAGTTAAAACAGTTAAATTAAATTAAATGATCAAAAATGTATATTTATGCTTATTGATGTATCATCTGTACTGAAATCAATTGTGAGTTCAGTCTCTATGTGCTTCATGCATGGTTGCGTGTAGATAGTTCCAAATCAGTCATTTACTATATGAGGTTCTACTTCAGTTAAGAAACTGTCATTAAAGACTGCTGTCTATGTAGGAAGTAGACAGTAGGCAGGCCACTTGGTATTGGAGCAGAGCTAAGGCCTCAAATCTGTTTGTTACATGACTGGTATCAGGTCGAGAGCATCAAAAAGTCAGAAGTCATAAAGTCATTAAAAACTAATCCTTGTATGACAGAGCAAGTTCTCCCTGTTCCATCTCACATCACGGCAGACTTAACCCTGATGCTCCAATTCAGCATCATTGAAATGCTCACACTAGATCAGAGCAGTGTGTGGTTACATTGAAGCGGGAAATTCCACTCGAGTCCTGAGTCCAGAATTCAATCTGTCATTCTGTTCTCACAGAATAACAGATGAACAAACAAAACCATCCTTAGACACATTCTCTTTCAATATAAGTGATGTTCTCAAATCCTTGACACTCATTACACAGGCTAGATGATAAATATCCAGAATAATTAGCTGGTTATAAAAAAGTAAAACAGAATTCATGGAAGAAATTAATTAGGGCAAGGCCCTTTTGTAACATCACATGGCTGCTGTGCAACTAAATGCCACATAAAACTGCATTAGGCCTTGGAATTTTGGGAAAAGTTTTAAAGTGAGTGCAGCTTAAAAAGAGGAGGGTAAAATAAGTACTCAGCAAGGCAAGAATAACAGTCTGGCCAAGCTGCTTTAGAAACATCTGTGTCTAATTCCAAACTACATCCTACCAGAGATCCACAGCAACAAGAACAACTCAGGCAAAGCTGAGAGTTCAGGAATGATGTCAAATTCAGGTTCCACTGAACATCCGCTAATTTAGGCTCGGTATTGCATAAAGTGTTCTTCAAGGAAACTTTTCCTGGACTAGAAACCCCCCCCCCCCCCCTTCATTTGGGCAGCTGTAAACCCCCAAAACAGCTCCTAGTGTTTGTGTGTTCTTCGCTTTGTTTCAAAGCAAAAACAACAAGACAAGCCCATGCAGGGAGTGTAAAGCTTTTTATAGCAATACAGTGATATCATGTTATCGCTAATTTAGGGCCAGAAGGAACGATTGTGACTTCAAAAGGGAATGGAACATGGAACTCAACCAAAGCCTGAATAAAATGAGCAGTGTGTAAACTGGCAGAAATCCGGAACAAACAGCGAATTGGCAAACTGTGCGTGTCCAGCAGTGTGCTTTTCATCCCTCTCTGCTTTCCCCTCAGTTCTCGATTGAGATATGAGACGGACAGGCAGACACATTCGAGCACGCACATGCAAAAACTATATGACCATTAGTGTCACGCCGCGGCATTTGCATGTCTAGCGTGTGACTTTAAACTCATCACGACATGGCTAGCAAGTGACAGTGGTGATCAATGTCTGTCATGGCGAGTTTTTGAGTGTGGCTTTCAAGTGATCGAGCGTAGTGGCAGTCTGCTAGTGGGATGTCACCGCCGGACGGCCCAGAGCCATGTTTCTGCACCAGCATGTCAGCTGTCCATTATCCGCAGTGACAGGAGTGGCTATAACCCAAAGTGCCACTGAGATGGCTTCTTAACACATGAAAAGAAACATCATGTTCTCCCCAAGAATTTAAATATTTCATTTTCAAAAAAATGGTAAAGACATGCCCCCTGACCTGCACTTACCCTTATATATAAGATCATTAGTGGCATGAAAGATGAGATCATGACCACATTCTCATTAAGACAATCAATTAAAGATGACAAAAGTATATTTTTGGGGGGGCATTTTTCCCCCCACACTTAAAAGACCAGAAGAGACTTTTAAGATTTTGGGAGACCCTCCAAATTTGAATAACAGGACATGACACTGAAATAGGGATCCCCTGATATTAAAAACATGGCTGATACTGATATTAAAATGTATACTATTTTGTCTAAATGCGTTAAAAATAAATCCTTAAAAACAGTAGGTTTTAATTGCTGTGAATTTTGGCACCAGAACATTATAATGTACAGTATGAAAAACAGATTTTCATTTTGAGATTTGATAAAACTTCCATTTAACAGAAGTATTATTTTTTAAGAAAAATGTTGAAACGTTAGAATCTCATTAAAGGTACAATATGAATTTTGTAATAAAATATCAAAAAAAAACAGTGTGATATATTTCCTGCAGTTGTGTACTTACAATATCCAAAAAGTCTCCAAAGATCTTTTATTTCAGAGAAATTCCAATTTTAAATAAGTGGCCGTCCCGGAAAAAAATGTCGCCTGTCAATGACGCAATATCAGCGCTATCCTCGGTTTCCGTTCATACTGCCATAGCCATGACGTAACCATGGCGACAGACGTGGACAACTGCGTAGTGCGTAACGTTTACCGGCACGCAGTTCTTGTTTCTTTCAAACATAGACCATGGCGAGCAGACTTTGGGACAAACAAGGAGAACTAAAATGAGGGTCAATATCAGCGTGGCGTTTTTGAGATGCCGAGAGCTCCACGTCCGCGACTAACTTGGACTTGACAGAGCTTCACGAGTCACGACTTGACAGCTTTATTAGACAGGTGAGCAAATGTACATAAAACAAATCAATGTTATATAACGTTAGCTCAACATGATGAAATGTTAGAATATGGTCAGTATGTTATTCTAATGTTGATCTAGCTTACTGCTAGTTTCGTATAGCAAACGAACTAAGTTAACACGTAGCATAACGTTATAACTTTCAACACACATTTAAATGCCGTTTAGTGTGATAGTGTAACGTTAGTCCAAGTAAAGCAGCGCTGCGTTATCTCACAAGTTTAATTCGTCTAATAAACTGACCTGTGTGAGTAATCCAGCACTCGCGGGTAGTTCGGTAGAATTAAATGTCCTTATTCCTTTATATCCGCAGGACTCGCGTGTGAAGAATATTTAGATTCTTTATGTTGTCGTCTAAATAAATCATTGTAAAATACTGCAAGTGAATTTAGGCATCACAACATTCTAATGTACAGTATGAAAATATGGATATTCGTTTTGAGATTTGCTTAAGATTACATTTATTAAATTGTTATTACATGATCAATGTTTTTAAAGATGATCTTGGGCTGAAAAGTAAATTAAGATAAACTATTAATGATAAAATAGCATTATATCAATGAAAAAATAAGTGCTGTGGGTTGACTGGCTGTCTCCGCCCCGCTGCTGAGGGGAGATGGGTAGAAATGGCGTCTTGTGCTTGGATGTGTTCTCCAAGGGCATATGCTTCGAATTCAGTCATTCGCAAGTGATTTAAAAGCCAATTATGTTGTTGTTGCTGTTGTAATTACCCATATACAGTGGATGGTTCTGTGGTCTAATTGATTACTATCAAGGCATTTGTTTCACAGCGACAGAAGACACAGAGGAAAAAAAACTAAAGCATTTCAGTGTTAAATTTAACAGCTGCACTAGTGCATCTTTATATATGAAAGAATGTTTTCCTCAAAATAAGTTGTAGAGGAAAGAACTGAGGATCACTAAAACTCAAAATGTTGAAGGCAAGCACTTAAACTCAACTGATTTCTAACTCCGTGGATCTGTGAATGTTGTTGGCGGCTCTACCAGCTGACAGAGACACCCATGGTGTGTAAAACATGCTTGAAGAGGCGATTTCTCTGTTTGAGCTGCCGTTGTGAAGTGACATTTACCTAATGCCGCTCAAAACCTCATTGCAATTAGTGGGCGGCTGATAGCGATGCGGGCTGACTCACACGGACAGCGCAAGCTTCTAAACTAGTCCTCGCACACCCATGGTAGGCGCTCAAGTCCAGGAAGCAGGAGCTGGAAGGCTGCTGCATGCTCCAGTAAACAGACGTGTTTGCTACTTGCCCGCGCCACGTTTTTGCGCCTCGCTTCACCCCCTCCAAACACCAGGGTCGAGTCAAACAAGCCTTAATGGACACTCTCTTTTCGGCTGTTGGTGACTTTTTCCGACTGCAACTGCCAGGAGACAAGCTCCATAATTACATCTGAGGCTCCGGGGAGGAGGAAAGTGTGGGGTGTCTGACTTGTTAGGGCTCAACAATGGCTCAGACCAAATCAGTGAAGTTTGGACAAAGAAGCACACTGGCCCGCACACAAGTTACGGTTTCTGCTGTCGGCAACATGCACGCCAGGAGCAAGAGAACCAATTAAGAGCTGACTGCAAGGGGCAACAGTGACCTGGTTTCTCTACTTTCTAAAGAACAAATACTGAGAAGTACATTTAACCATTTTTTCTGAATAGGCTGTGATGTACATAGACAGGATTGTACATAGCCGTAACTAAATGATCCGTGAAGAGGTGTGTGAGTCTTTACATTACCCATGCTCACATGAACTCATCCTCTCAACATGCATTAAAATGTAACTATGTCACCTGAAAATAAAGACCAAATGAAATTAGTACTTCATACTTGTCAAGTATCCCGTTTTGGCCGGGAAAGTCCCGTATTTTACCCTTCTTTCCCGCCGTCCTCCCGTATTAGGATTTTCCCGTAAATCTCCTGTATTTTAACCTGCAATATTGAAAAATAATAATACCCCAGGCAGAGTAAAAAACAAACAAAAAAAACATTCCCAATCTGAGCTCTGTCACTAGTAGATAACTACAGGTACTGTAGGTGGCAGTTGTCGCGAGGTTAGTGTGTGAGGTCAGATGATGAGTGACAACGCGGGGAAAACAAAAAACAAACAAAAACAGAGTCGGATGATCTATGCTATGACAGAGCAAGGCACTCCTGCCAAAAAACCAAAACCCTCATGTACTAAATACCGCGATCAATGGGATAGCGAATTTACTTTTCTGAAGAGGAGCAGGGTGGGGGACAGTCACGCGTTTTGTAAGTTTTGTAACTGCGACTCTAGCATCTCACACGGGGAAGGAATGATGTATGTCAGCACGAGAAAGGGTGTTTAGCATGGTACGAAAGATTGTTAAAGAGAATAGGATGACGTTAGACAACAGAACTGTTTGCTCTACTCTCATGTAAAATTAACCACTCTGGCCCAGCCCACAAATACACTCCTTCCAAAACAGATAATACAAAGTCTGCAACAAATTTGTTCAATAACTCACTAAAAGAGTAAAGAAAAGTTATGTGAAATGAAAAGAAAAACTGCAAATGAAAAGAAAAATTGTAAAAGAAAAGCAATATGAAATGAAAATAGTGTGTGGAATGAAAATAAAATGTAAATGTAAAGACAAGCAATGTTAAATGAACAGAAAATATGCAAATAAGCCTTTAAATAATGCTCTTAATATATACCCTATATATACCATGCATATATATATATATATATATATATATATACAGTATATATATATATATATATATATGTGTGTGTGTGTGTGTGTGTGTGTGTTTTCATTTAGGCTATAACACCTGTCTTAAAATGTAAGGGATACTGGAGCTTGGTTGGGGTGGTGGGACTGCTCACGGTGGGCGCCGGAAAATTTCCCTTATTTTCAATTCCAAAACTTGACAGGTATGGTACTTTTATTCATCAAGCATGCATTAGATTGATTAAAAGTGACAGACACAAAATTTTGATTCCTATATCTAACGCAACTGTTTTTAATTGATAATAATAAGAAATCTTGAGCATTAAATCATCATATTAGAATGATTAGAAGACTTTTTTGTTTTAAAAAAAACATTTAAATAGAAAACAATTATGTTATACTAATAATATTTTACAATAGTACTCTTTTTACTGTATTTTTGATCAATAGCATAAGGGAATTTTAGAGCCCAAATGTTTGAACAGTAAAACATCAACATAATAAAACCATCCAAATGAATAAATAAATAAAATCTATATTATCAGCATACAGTACATTGGTACCATATCAGTTATTGGCCAATTAAAACAAATTAAAATGATATTACCCTTTAAGTATGTATAGTTATTTAGTAAAAACAGCAGACAATTATTACCAGCATATCAGTTTCTGCAAGAATTTTGATATCAGTGCATACCTACTATAGTATTTCCATTGCAGCATAAACCAGCAGAGTAACGTTTGGATGCATGTCTGGCTGGCGTGACCTGCGCCTTTTCCTGCCCCCATTATATCATCATTGATAGCTTCCAATGTTTTTGTAATGTTTTGTAGCAATTCACAAAGTGAACCCAAGGAAATTGTGCAGTGAACTGAATTGAAACTGCCAGTGGCCTTCTGGCAAAAGGTCAAGAGGGATAAATTGAGGACGCCGAGTCTAATGGAGATGCTGTGTGAGGACTTTAGACACACTGAGAGGTGTTTTCTGTTAAAAGGGTCGCTCAGAGTAGAAGCTGAGAGATTTGTGGAATGAAAAAACCTGTTGTGGAACAGGATGTGAGAGGTTAATTGGTACCCTGTGTGAAAGTTGTTAACGAGTGAGCGAGTGGAACACCCAGGATGCAATGGGACATTCCAGCAGTGCCATGAGAAATAAACGAGTGTGGGGAATATTTCCTTTGGCCTCGGTATCGTCCTCTCTGAAGAATACTGGTCACGCCTGTAAGCTGGACCGTGTTAACAATGTCTCGCTGCACCTCGCTGGTTCACACTGTTGGAGCACTCACATAAGCACTCATGCGGACACACACAAACGTACTTTGGGCTCTTATGGCAGGGCACCTCCTCTTGTGATTGCTCACTGGTTCCATAAGGAGTCTGAAGTGGAGCGCTGTGGGCAGACAGGGGACGTGGATGTAGAAGACCAGCAAGCGTAAAGGCCTGTATAGTCCAGAGGCTGTCATGAGCCTGGGGCCAAAGCAGACATCCTAATCACCCTTCTAATGGCACACAGATTCTTTCTTATGTCTGAGCCGTGCACCTCAGGCCATGTGCCACTTCCAGCCAATACTACAATAGCCAATACAACCACAGAACCTCCCCCTACCCGACCTAACCTTTTGTTTTCTTTACTCGGCAGTATCTGCATTTGTGTTCGGTCCGCATTTCATTGGTTTTTGAATCATTTCCTGTAAACATTTAGACAGGACGCTTGCAATGATGCCGCTATATTGACTTAAAGATAAAACCTCCATCTGACAGGTGACGGCTCAGGAGAGGCACCCTCTGCAGTTTTTCCCAAACGCCTGCTGCCCTCTGAAAATGTGCAGTGCTCACTCCAAAGACAGCTTGTTCAGCCAAATTACAGGCTTCTTGTGCCGTGTGTCCCTGTATACGACAGCACGTCATTTCAGCGTGGCTTGCGCCTGCTGCCATATAGTTCTGGGGAAGTAAGGTGTTTCTCACAAGTGACAACACTTAAGACTTTCACCCACAGCACTATGGAAACAACCCCACTGCAGTCTTACCTGAACACGCCTAAGCAGTGATGCACGAGCAACACCATCATCTCACACTCAAATCAGAGGGGGCTCTACGCAATCTCATCTACAAATCTGCAAGACGCTATGAAATGAAGTGCTACAAATATTTGCCATGAATTTCATAAATGCATTGATTTCAGTGGATACAAATACAGTGACAGTAATTAAGACAACAATTAAAAAGCATTGTAAAACAATGCTAGCTTTAAAACAATAGTACATTTTCAGTTAACGCAATATAAACTTTAAAAAATATATTTTTATTTTTATTAATATAATTAAATATGAAAAAAATCTTACACGTCAACGCAAACTCTAAAAGTCAGATGTTGCCGTCATAGTTTCCAATGTTATGAACAACAGCACAGACAGTACTATCAAACAGTTCTATCAAATTTATAGATAACTCATTATACTAATAAGATGTTCAGGATAACACTCTTATCTCAAGGTGGTCTTCATAACTTATGAGGTAGCTTCAGCTCTTTTATCCAAATCATCTTCATCATCATCTCAAACCCTAAACCCCCTAAATATCTCCAGGACCAAGAAGGAAGTTCCGAGTAGTATAGGAACAGCATTCATCTGCCCGCCATGTGCTCCGAGTCATCTCTAATCAGAGGCCAGACTGCAATAATTAAGGTAAAAGGACTATGAGATGACTATCATTGCCTTTGACAATCCATGGATTTCAAAATATCTGAAGTACCAGTAAAGACACCACATGAAATGCATTATAATGGACATTTTCTGAAAAAAACTGGTGCCTGATTGAACAAAACTCACTACCGCAATGCTTGGGCGTCGTGGGTGGTTGCCAGGGCATTGCTAGGTGGTTGCTAATGTGTTCTGTGTGGTTGCTAGGTGGTTGCTTACTGGCCCAAGTCAAATAAAAAGAGTCCACTACCAAGTGTCTATGATATTCTGGACTTAGGACTCTCCTTCAGTGCAGTTCAAGTTATTGTCACAAAATTTCACACAAAAACGGTGTAATTTAAATAGTTAGTTATTCAGAAGACTTGGATTAGACTGCTTGATTCATATGGATTTATTTTACAATTTCTTTATAAATGTTTAGAATGGCCTTTCAAGGGAGGGACAGAAATCTCTTAGATTTCAATAAAAATATCTTCATTTGTGTTTCAAAAAAGAACAAAAGTCATATGGATTTGGAACAACATGAGAGTGAGTAATTAATGACAGAATTTTAATTTTGGGGGGGTGAACTAACCCTATACGACCAAAGCACAAATAGTATGAGACACACTATGTGCAAAAAATGTAATATTAGGAGTTAGTGGTTGTGTTAAACTCAAAGTATGAGCAATAGTAACAGTGAAGTTTGCCTTAGCTAATGATGAAATGCAGTGAGACTCAAAGGAGGCGTCCTGGCTGTGGGGTGAGGTGTCAGAATGGAGAGTACAAGCTTTCGAGGTCTGAAATGAAGGCGATACATTCACTTGGACAGGGAAGCTAGCCACCTTTGGACTGGCTTGTCACAAATCTCCTACCACCAACAGCATTAAAACAGCTACTGCTGCTGCCATGACAACTGCTTTCTCCCTTTCTGTCCCACCACACAACTCTCTGACACGTACCCTCCACTGGGTCACCGCAGACACACGTACACCCTGACACCTCTGCCACAGCACATCTGAGCAGAGCTTGTTTTGCTCGTCTCAGGAGGGTTAAAATCGTGTGTCTGTGTCTGTGCCGTCCCCTCCCTTTCCCCTCATGCTCATCTGCCACAAACTAAATGATCCTTTCATTTCCTGCCGGGCCGCTGGGCCCTGAGGTGGCGGCCACGGTTGGACTCGGCGGCTCTGCTCCCATGTGAAGTTCACAGCTCTTCCTCTTAGCTGCTGATCCACTATCATAACATAGCTTACCATGGCACTTCCTGTCTGGGACAGAATCGCGTGAGCTGTGCCACGTCTCGGGCAAATATTCACCTGTGTGAAAATGACCAGGAAGCCAGTGACTGAATGTATTGTATGAAAATCCATATGGTAACTTGCACACGCGTAGATAAAAAAAATAAGAAGAAGAAGAAAAAGGACAACAATGCTAAATCATACGCATACGCACAAGCCCTCCTCTTGCCCAGTCCTCTGAGGCCTGACTCCGGAACTGACTTAGGAAGTAACTTAATGGTTACCAAACCTTTAGGGGGACTGGGTGAGCGGCATTGGGCTAAACATGTGTTTAGAGCAGACAACATCAGCAATCACCACTTGACCCCTCAGCAGAGAAAGGGTCACATACCGCTCCCCCTTTTTTCAAGTGCTGAAGGAAAAAACGAGAGGAAAAAATGTTTAACAGATAATATAGTCAAGTGAAAGCACTTGCCTGTTGTGAGGGGACTGCAACCATGCTGATTCCCATATGTTTGACATACACAGAGCACAGTCCAGAGGCTCCACCGGGGATTTCTCAAGCCTCAGAGGGATGAAAACACACACACACACCATAATACACAGTCATGCTTTACACAGCAGACATGCAATTTCTTGCTCTATAAAGAGTTAACGGAGGGAAAAAAAAATGATGTTCAACAGAAATTTAATGTTCACATTTTATATGGGGAGTTTGTACTTAAAATGTTCCGATTTATAAGTACTTTTGCTGACATGAAGAGCTTTTTCTAGTGTCCTGAACTTAAGTGCTCATAAGTTTATACTTTTTTTGTAGTTTTATGTTATAATAATATTTTTACACAAAAGATTTAAGTTTACTTCATTTGGTATCCACATGCAGAGCAAATTTGGGTTGTGTTAATTATATGGCTGTTAAATATAGCATAATATAGCTCACTCTTAGGGCATTGTTGTTAATTTTTTATTTAATTGTCGAGTCAACTGAATCAAATCAATCCAATGAACTCAAATCAATGAAATCAAATGTTAAAATTTAAAATTCCATATGTAAGCAAAATGCATATTGTAACTGACATGTATTTATTTAAAATGAATTGTAATCAAATAGAGTTAACTAAATCGAATCAAATCAACTGATCAAATAAAAAAATAGATAGCTTGTTAATCGGAATATCCCCAAACAAATGCAATTCAATTAAATTGAATTGGTTGCTTGAGAGTTGCTAGGATGTTTTGGGTATTGGTCCAAATCAAAAGTGCCAACTGCCAACCTTACTGTATGGCTATAAGGTCCCTGCTTAAGGGTAAGCCTATGGGTTTTTGTTTTGTATTCTTTTAAAATGGGGTTTGTAAAAATGTGTTATGTGCATGAGCTGTTCAAACAAACAAAAGTGGAGTCATTCTTCAAGTATCCCTCCATTTCCTCCCCTTTCAGTTCCTCAGCCATTACAGTAACTGACCCAACACCTCTGGTTCCCCAGGGCTTATTTATAGCAAATGAATCAGAAATCTGAGAAACTAAGCACCAGCATCTCCAACCGCTTAACCCCGAACACACATCACATTACCTAATGGCAGCCTTGAATAGAGAGAACAGACACAACTGGAAACATCAGTTTGAGGTACACAAAGCGAATCTTTCACACAAGACTTAGGTTTATCGGCAGTTTTCCTGTCAGCCCTGTTAAAGGCTTTAACAGCCCATGGTTCAGGCTTTAAATTCCTTGTTTCCAGACAGCGGGTTGTGGTGGATGTGTACAACTGCAGTTTTATTGTGAATGGAGAGGAAAAAATGCAAGGAAAAAGGAAAGAAAAACAATGTTAGAAAGAGGCTTGTTGGCGCTCTAGGTGGAACGGACATAATATGAGGCAGTAAGTGAGAGAAAATGTCATTATGTTTAGTGTCTAACTGGTGGTAAGACAACATGCAACATCAAATAACTTCAATACATTGAGTTGGGGTCTCAGATTTCCCAGCACACCACATTTAAATGCCAGAGGGGTTAAAAGTGGGTCCAAAATTGGGTGCAAGACGCCAAAATAAAATAATTAAGTAATGAACTGTTTTACATCTACAGATTTGATGGGTCAGGGTTTGGGTGACAACTCGGCATGATGGGTCTCATCACTTACAGATCAGGGGGGAGGTTGCATAAGGAGTGGTCTTTAAATGCCATTCTTTAGGAGTTTTCTTCAAGAGTGCTGCCAACCTCCTGGAAACAGGCATTTGCCAAAAAAGTGGAGACATGTTTGTGTAAAAATACTAAGAAAATAGGTTAATGAGAGGAAAAAGAGGGCTACATTGTGTTGAGTGTTAAAGGATATAGGAATATTCATTCATTCGAAAGAAGAAGAAAAAAAACTACATAAACATTTTCCCGGATGTAATTTTCAGTGCATGGACACATTTCCCAGTAGAAATCATCAGGGAGGAGGAAATCGTTTAGTCTCCTTAAGTGCCAAATTGTATCCTGATTTTCCTGCCCCAGCTGCCTGAGCGAAGTCAGAGGTTGGACGTCAATGTCTCTAACTCCTGGACTACAAAAACACTGAGACATATTCCCTGACTTCTGACTTTTTTGTACATTCAGCTTTCTCCTAAAACGACACAATAAAAAGCGTATCGCTTCTGGGTGTTGCACATTTATCCCTACAGTGGTAGACCAAGCAAAGCGAATGTTTTTGGTGCAAACATGGGTGATTCCATGAACAGGATAGGGGTGGAAGGGGAAAAGGGAGAGAAACATGTGGAGCTAATTTATTAAAATGACTCAAAATGCTTGCCGGTTAATTCAAATCATGGTGTTTATTAGAATTCACAACAAAGCCTCAGTGGAAATGTTTATTGGGGTCAGTACAAGTAAGCCCAGACCGCTTGATCTATGTCTGAGATGCACAAGAACAAATCGAGCTAAAACCAAGAACACTGCAGGCAGGACAACGCATTGGAGTCAACGTTTTGCTGGTACAAATGGAAAAACAAATCATTTACACATACTTGTAGCTTGATTCACAATAGTTCTGGCATCTTTTGCTCACGGTCCCCCATAGTTTCTGTCCTTTTTTTTTCTGATCGGCTCTGGGGCTCAGTGTTGTGTTTACTCGTACTAATTTACTGAATTATGTTCCGCTTAGCACTCAGCCTAGTTTGGGGCGACAGAAGCGCAAAGAGAGACACATTCTGCCCATGGGTTCAGGCTTAAAGGGCTTATCTTCCTACTGCTGATGACAACTGAGGTGCATCTCTGGCCTCCTTGACCTCATTGCAAACAGGCGCCAGGATGTCTGTCTAACTAACGCAAACAGCACCTCGACTCTCCAGAGCCAGTAAGATACAGCACGAGACCACTATAGAACAGTGTGGCTTTGCAATAATGTGGCATGAGACCTTCGTTAGGACCGAAATGTCTCACTTGAGACATTGTTTGGACAGGAGTGGCGTATGCAGTCCAGTATGAGTGTTGACTGCGAGGCCATTTCCTTAAGTCAGGTGAAAAGAAAGCGTGCAGTACCTTCTCAAGGCTTCCAAAAATAACCGAGGTGACTCCAACCTGCCATCCAGCCTTTCTGGCCTGGGCTATAATTAATATGACAAGTCTATCCAGAGCAGAATAAATTATCCCGAACGCCTGACCACCGCTTACATGCGAGCAGTTTGGGGAGTTCATTGAAAACACATGTTTCTGGGAAAGACTGCTTTGCGTGTTCGGCGCTCCTGAATACATTTCCGCTCCCATGTGACTGTGTTACGGCTGGCAGAGTTAAATGTAACCGAATGGGTTCAATACTGGCACAGCGGTGGCTCTAACGAGGGAAGCACATTTGTTTGACCGCACCGGACGTCAATCACTCTGGAAGAGCCCCTTGATCGAATCCCGGCGAGCACGTCCCTGTGCAGAGACAGTTCGCAATAATGGGTGTACCTGGCAGCGAGCCCTTTGGCCTGAGGAGGGGCGCGTTTTGGAGTCCGTTCTAATGCCGTTACGCACGGGGGCGCACAGAAGGGAGAGCGGTCCATGTGCGGGGTCTGTTTCGGTGAGGCGGAGGAATACTAATGAAAGCATTTTTCATAATTTCACACAAACCCACATTCTCTAGGCCTCTGAAACAAGGGGGAGAGGGAGTGGGGAGAGAAATCCATTAAAATGATCTGGAAATGATGCTTTCCAGCCCTGGACTGAGACAATGAGGTATAAATTACTGTGATAAGATCTGGACAAAGTTCAAATCAAGCGAGATTTTCACATCTGGTCCTGTGCTCTTGTCGTCAAATTAATGGATTCTTCTGAAGCCGTGTGCACCAAGAATGTGATAACTTGTGCTTCCTGTTCTACTGATAACATTCCCAAGGGGAGGGAGAGAGAGGCACAGGGTCTTCTAAAGTGTACACAGCACTGGACAGCAAACCTCACACGCTTTCCTTCTGTAGCTACACAAACAAACGCTGACATACATGCATGTCATAAATCGACTTATATTAAGATTACAAAAAAAAACAGGTACAACAAAAAGAACAGAGAAAAAGCTCATGCTAAGAAAACTGTCAAGACCTTTTTGATGCTCCAGAGCCGTATCTCCTGCTTGCCTGGCCTGCCAAAACAGATTGTGAATCAAATGTGCGAGGTGTGCGCTTCTGCCTCGCTCACTCTCTCGGCTTATGATGCCAGCGCACCTCAGCTCAATGAGATCAAGAGAGAATGGACAGATGGAGAAAAACAAGAGAAATGGAGAATGAAAAAGGACAGAAATATAAATTAAAGGATTAGTTCAGTCCAAAATGTCAAATGTGACATTATTTACTCACCCTCAGGTCGTTTCAAAATCTTAAGACTTTCTTTACAGACGTAATTTTGAATAACTTCCTGATTGGTCTTTTAAATGCAGTTACAATGAACGAGGACTTCAAGCTTCAAAAAAGACCCAAAAGCACAATAAAAGAATCATAAAAGTAGTTAGTATGACTGTTTCAAGTCTTATTGTTATTCATTTACAATCTGAGCTGTTAACGGCTGTGACCAGATCATTGAGTTGAACTCACAAATTGGATCAAGGGATGTGTGAACAAATCATTCAGACAGATTTTGTGAACTGAATAAAACAATTCATTAACCAGATCTGTATTAATAAAATGATTTGTTCACAAATCGGACATCTGTACTTTTCCCATTAACGTGCTGGAAAGTTAAACAACAACAACAACAACATTAATGTCCATATTTCACACAAACCAACTATATGGCTTCAGAAGATTTGGAATATAGTGCACAAGTCATATGGACCACTTATATGATCATTTTATGTCCCTCACCTCAGAAAAACAAACTTTCCTGTCCTGTCAGTCGTTATAATGTGCTCATACTCATAGCTTGGACTCTTCAATAGCATGTGCAAATGCAACGGTGCACGCTGTCTATCAATTCATTATAAATAAAGCGCACAATAAATTACTAGCATGCAACATCGCAGGTATGTTGTCAATTACTAAGTCATGAAATTACCAAAAAGTACCAATAAATTCCGCAACTGGTACTTTGCATGTTAGCTGGGAAGGATTTGCATGCAGGTATGATGTTCATTCTATTCATCAGGAGCAGTTTACATACGTTTCGTTTACAGCTCATGCTAGTATTGTGTATTTACCATGGCAACTGTTGTGTCCTTAACCCCAAAATGTCACTTCATTTTCACGTTGTGTTGTTTTGTATATTTTATATTCGTAGTGTCTCTACAAACTTTATTGTATTAACAAAAATTAGTTTGGGGCTTTTATTTAATAGCCTTGCCTTATACGGTTTAGTCATCAGTATTAATCATATATATATATATATATATCACATATGTAACACAACACATTATAACGCATAATATAACACTTTTGTTTTAGGAATTAGGTAAAATTCCTAAAAGCAAAATTGGGTCACGGCTTAATGACCATGGGAAAATGTGGGTCCCATGATGAAACCAGTTGAGAACCACTGATTTAGAGGAATCTACAGAGGAATCTGGCTCAGGCATGTTAGGCGTTCCTGGCTGATTGGAAACACACAGGTGTAAATGACCAGACGTTTATTTCCAGGTGAGGAGAGAGAGAGAGGCAGAGGCTCCTCACCTCTCCACAGTCGTCTGGATACCGTTTCCAGGAAGGCCCGCTGGCCAGGGTTAATCTGCGACACTAAATGAATAAACAAAGGATGGCTCTGTGGGCCGTGGTGGGCAGGTGAGCTCAGATCATCTTCCCACACTGAAACTCATCTGCACAGGAAATGACCCGCAGCACCTCACCTCCACACCTGGAGAGAGGAGGGGCTGTGCAGGAGAATCTGACCATGTCACATTACCTCACCTCCAGAAGAGGAACTCGCCTCTCACATCTGTCAACAGCTCTTCAGTCATCCTTCAACAGCAGCTCATTCCACACACACACGGAAAGAACATGCCCACTCAAAAGGATCAGAATGAGGTCGATATTAGCCATTATCAGCCATTTTACTCTATTCTAAAGATTACAAAATAGTAAAAAATAATCCACATTATTAGCATTTAAAATGAAAAAATGTATAAGGAATTCCTGACTACGGACATCGTACTAAAATTGTAAGGGATAATGATTTTGACACAGGTTCCAATTTCAACTTTCAGTTCTTTAACAGTTCCGCTAACAGTTATTTTAGTCCTTTTAAGTAAGAAATATTTTGGGAGGAAATGCAAAATACAAATAAATACAAAATACAAAAAAGTGTCAACATATTTCATTAATTCAGTAAGTCTCGCCCCTTAAGAGTTGTTTGGACTACACTGGTCCAAAAAAAAAAAAAAATCATAAGAATCATTTGCTCATAAATCAGACAATGCTTACGATTAACTAAAAAGAACTGACTTATAAGAGTTATTTGTTCAGGCATCATTAGGACTACACTGGAAATGCTGTATAGCTTTTGATAAGAATCATTAGAACTCATAAGAATGATTTGTTTTGGGAACCGGACTACACTGGTCCAGCTGGATGCTTATGATTAATTAAAAAAGAACCAACTCATAAGATTCATTAGTTTGAGAATTGTTTAGATTACACTGGTCATGCTGTATGGTTTTTGATTCACTAAAAATAACCAGATTATAAGAATCATTTGTTTCGGAATTGGATTATACTGCACTCACTGGATGCTATGATTTACTAAAAAGAACCGATTCATTAGAATCATTTGTTGGAGAATTGGACTGCACTGGCTGCTTCACAAATACAGAATTTTTTTTTTTTTAAATAAACACACACACACAAATGATATGGAACTAACCAAAGTATTCAACAGAACCGCGCTATAAAAACCAACATTAACTATGGCACACGCTCACACGAGTCACGACAATCGAAAAGTCACAAAACAAATACAACAGACTTGCTGTCTCCTGGCCGGAGAGCGGCACGGAAGAGGTGGGGTTTGATGGAATGCTTTCTCATTCTTCATCCTCTATTCATTTTTAACAGCTCTTTCTGTGCGCTGCTCTCCGCTCACCGTAATGACTCAATGAAGTGGCGTACATCAGGCGCCGACTCTGAGGTGTAAAAAATACCATCGCAGCTGCCCGATCAATACATTATGGAGTGAGAGTGCATGCTGGGGGAAGATAATGCCGCCTCGTGTGGAGACGCTGTCAGAGTCCATTAGTGTCTGGAGGGCTGTGCTGGGAGTGGCGGGCATATGTTGAGTCGCTGAGGCCCACGCTTTGGCGCGGAGAGCTTTTGTTCTTAGCTTTTAATTGTGGCCCCACCTTGGAGGGGGCCAATCACTCTGAGACCCCCGTCAGAGCGTGCTGGTACGCTCGGATGTGGCAGGCTGGGACAGCGGGACCCAAACTAAGAGCTGTGCTTTTCTGCGGCTGTCAAACATGCAGGCGGGCACACGCACACACGTAACAACAAAAATACACAGTGGGGAAGATGGAGACAGAACACAGTGTGCCCGAAGCAAGTATGTACTTTCACAGGCTGAGCGGTCCTAACTGATGAGAGAGGAATGGGAAGAATTTCAGCAGCATGAGACGAGTATGTGTGAATTTACTAGGGATGTGCAAGGCTTTTTTCAACTGAATAGTCGAAGTACCTGAACAACTAGCCGAATAATCTTATTTTGCCTGGCACTGAACGCATCTGACACCATTTGGACACATTTATACAGTAATAACATGTTTTTTTAGAAATTTTAACCTGACATCTTATCAAAAATGTAATTTTTTAAAGACAATTCAAAGCAGGGATTAGGCACAATATATATCCTTTCAGCATCAACATCGCAATGTGCGCATCCGCGAAAGTCACATCGCAAGATGTGCTATGTCAAGTAGGGATCATAGTTTATCCGTGATCCGTATGGACCAGGCCCAAAGGTTCGGAGCACATGTGATTCGTGGATTAATTGCAGTTTAATCATCATAGAGTGAAAATTTATAATTTGCACGTGTTTAAGTCCTGTCAGTTTAAAATTTCAAGTTAGTTTAAAGCATTAAAGAACAAAAAGACATAAAAGAGAACTCAAACAGGTTTTCTATGCACCACACAGAACCGAACACCGAATTCCGTTTTCTTTCTCTTCTTTTGTGCTTGAACAGGCACATATGAGCAAAATTATGTCAAAATGCCCATCTCTGTAAGACACGTAAACACAGTCGCTTGTGTCTTGAGTGAATGTAAACAATTGAGAAAGAAAATTGATGCGTATCATTATATTGCATCTGCGCATTAGGTCTTAAAGTGACAGCCTAATATACATGCTGCCTTGTATGTCATTGATGTTAATCAAACAAATCCCAAATCTGCCAATAAATATCCAATATTGACTAATACTGATAAATAATAAAAAATAAATAAACTCTTATATCTGCTGATAACTGATATGGTCCAGATAAACCGTGCATCCCTAATTTAAAGACACAATTTACCAGGAGAAAAAAAAAAAAACTAGATAAACTAATGGTCAACTAGTTGACCATTGTGACCAATCCTTACATCCTGCTGAGAACAGGCAGTCAAATACTGTAAGACTGACCTGAGGACAAGGTGAGAAGGGTCTACAACTCGCCCACTGCTGTTTGTCATAATGGCTGCAAGGATCTTACTGGCACATGAAGTGCCAACGTCTGCACATGTCCTTCCTGTCACCTCATCGCACTCCAACATCTAACCCCACTCGACCAGATGTGTTCGATTATGCCCTAAAACACTCACACAAGCCCACATATGACAACCCAACTCCTTCAAAGGCCATGGACGTTCAATCAAATGCAAAGTGGCTGGAAAGCATCCAAAAAACTGATCCTAAATCACAACTTAGCAATTCAATTGTTTATCATTGTATAGATGATGAGGAGGGGGTTCATATGTTGACAGTACGAGTGGTTGTGTGTTGGAGTGGCTTGCAGCACTGTGGAGGTAAAAGCTTTGAGCGAGTACACAGCAGATGCTTGACACATTGCTGTCCATTCAGTCGCTTTAAAGAGCAGCTGCTCCCGCCCCTGGCACTACATACACAAACTCTTTCTCTCTCTCTCTCTCTCTCTCTCTCTCTCTCTCTCTCTCTCTCTCTCTCTCTCTCTCTCTCTCACACACACACAACGCTGCCCTCGGTTCACACATATAGAGGTGTTCTGAGTGTTCTTCATCATGTTGCTGTGTGGTTGCTACAGTAGGATGCAAAGCTGCATGTCTAGTAAGAAAGTCAAGTAGATGGCCATATTAGTAACTGGATATAATGTCACACTCCAAAGCTTTTATTTTTAATAAATAATACAACACACTCCAAATAATAAACTGAAAATGTTAAAATATACCACAGTATTTTTACATTTTTATAATTGTTTATGTCAGTGTTTGTATTTGTATTATTTTACGAAATTTAATATTATTTAATCAAGAAAGAAGGTCAAGAGTCTGATATTATGTCTTATTACTAATATTTTCTGTGGTATCTGAATATTATATTATAATGCCATTTTATTTCATTTTATTATATTTCATTAATAAATTATAAATAATAATTGTATTCTATAATTGTATTTGATAAAAAAACACATTTTATTTTATTAATAATAAAGACAAATTGTTAATTATTTTATTATATTTTTTATGTATATTTATATATAAAATAATAATAAAAATGCATAATAATATATAAATAAAACAATAGTATTATATTTTATTTTCTAAGATGTTTATAAAACAAAATACAAATATTTTATACTTGCACCTTGCTTCTTCTGTCAATTGTTTTGCTGTTGTTTTGTACTGATGCTGTGGCAATACAGTCTAGCCAATAAAGTAATTGAGGGAAAAAAATCCAATTTACACAGAAAAAAAGAGAAAAAACAGAAAGGGAAAGAAGGAGAAAAATAGGAAGGGAAGCGATGGCAGTGTGAGATAAGGCCGTTGGGCCTCTGATTCTCAGACAGTAGGTTGATGATAAGAATGGCATCTTTCACAGTCAGATCAGCCAATCTGGCCAGGCGTCCGCGGCAGCTTCTGTATTGTGGCGGGGACTTCCAGGTCAGGCGCAGAAGAATGGAGTCAGTGAGTGTGGCGGAGAGGGGGCCTGGGGCAGGTGGCGAGTCGCTATTGAAAGAGACAGGCTAGGGCGGCAGGGAGAGCGCTGGGTCACGGGAATGGCTCCCCAATCTATAGGCGGCTCAAAAACACCTCTCATTGTTCGGGGAGATCATGTGGCACGAGCTCCTCCTTGAGCCGCGTCAGGATCCTTCTGGCTTGAATGTGAGCAGTATCTCCGACAACAAGCCACCTTTATGCCCATCCAGGTAATTACAGACCACGGGTGAGGATCCATTACTGCTGGACGCAGGTAGAGTCCAGGTGCCCAGTCTCTGAGCGCTCAGCCATGCTGGGAGAGGAAACCAGGGGAGCGATCAGGCCTGTCCCACTGGCCTAAAGGCATGACCAGCACAGAGGAACATACTATACTACACTAAAGCACAGAGATGGCTTTGTCTTGCCACACACACACACACACACACCCTGCACCTGAGTTAAGGGCTATGTAAGGGCGGTAGATAAAACACAGGGCACACACTCTGATGATGATAAGTATCGGTGAGAGCAGTTTTACAGTCATAATGTGATAACAGCCAACAGCACTGACCACTGCCATGACTGCACATATGTAGGCAACAAATGTAGAGTAGAAAAGTAAACATTTGGTACCATTAAAAATACAATTCAATTATAGTACCACGGAAATGTGCTCCCCCACTCACCCCCCCGGTCCTTCCATATTTGTGGCTAAAACTGCAGGCCACTGTGTCAATCACAACTAGACAGCACAAAAATGTATTTAGTTACGTTTGTGTTCAGATGGCATCATTTGAGGAATACTTCACGTGTGTCGCCACATGGAGTAAATAAAACCTTTGTGCATCTGAGAAAAATAAAATCTTTTACATCTGTCAAGTTTACCACATGTATTCTTTTTGTTTGTAGTTTTAAATATTTTGAATGATTTCATTTGAATAAATTTCATTTAATTAATGTATTGAATTTTCTCTTCTCTTCTATTCTGTTTTGAAGAAAAATAAAATATTTTACTTCAGTGTAGAATTTATCATATTGCTTACATTATTAATTTAAATAAGTTTCATGTAAATTATTTTTTATTTCATTTTACTTTATTTTGTGTGTTCTGGACAAAATAAGGACCTTTTTAGGCATATAAAATACACGCATACTGGTCAATTTTACGCTGAGGTAAAAGTACAGTGATGTTCAACTCTCGACAGCTGTTTTCATTAGTAGGCGTTTTGGATGACTTGTTTTCAATTAAAACCATGTAGTTACATTACAGTTCCTAATGACGTTACTGATCAACTAGTGAGTAACTCCAGTTATTTGGCACTTTAAATCCATACCCCAACATAAAAAACAATATACACTCAAACAGATGAATACAAACAAAAACACTCGTCATCCCCCCGACACAATGCAAGACACACTTGCAGTTATCAGTCAGGCTTCTTCCAGGACGCGATAGCAAACTCACAACACGCCAGCATCTTTCGTGCACTGTCGCCCGCTCATCTCCCGATCTCCGACAGGCCCCTGCCACCCCGCCACGCCACACACATAACAACTGGGCCAGGAAGGAAAAGTGCTCTCGCCGAACAAATGCTGGGGTGTTTCTGCTACTGAGTCATAACAAAATACAATCACAAGAGATTTGTGTTCCTGCTCGCTTTATGGTTCAAATAGATAAAGCGCCTCCTGTCTTTCCTCGCACAATACGCTGTGTAGTCTAGCAGGGCCAGAGTGACGCTCCTGGGACCAGATAGGAGTATCGATAATGCCGGCTGCATGTCCGATTGATTTTGGGAAGCTGAGACAGTGGCTGTGTGATTTTTTCTTTCTCCTGATACGCTGTGTCAAGCAGACGGGCGCTGCTTATGATGGGTTTAGTGTCAGCACACACATCCGGCAGAAATGGGCACATGGAGCCGGCTCCCTTAGGGGTGGTATATAACAAAGGACACCACATAAACAAGCATTAATATATAGCAGCCAGGGAAGCTATGTGATCTTTCTGAAACACTTACTTTCACAATGTAAGGACCACAGGTTTGTGAGCTGCCTACATACGGTCATGTAATGCTTTAAAGCATCCACAAAAAAAACATAGCACATCCAAACATTTTTGCGCAAAATAACTTAATTGTTGTTTTGGAAATATATTTTATTGATGCCTCAGTATTAAATGAATTACAACTTTTTTTTTTGTCCGTTTGCGGATTTTAACCAAGCTCGTCACAATGCATTATGGGATTGCCTTCTCCACAAAGGATACATGTGATGCTGCCTAAGAATCTGGCCAAAATAAAGTATTATTAAATCAAATGGGGTTTTTTTCTCAAATATTTTATTTTATAAAATAACATTTCTAAAATATACACTATTTTATTGTAAAAAAAAAAAAAAAAAAATTATTCCACATATTTGTCAACACGAAGTTCTAGAAATATTTTATTTATAATAACAAAATGTATGAAATATACACTATTTTATTATACATAACAATAAAATAAACATTTTAATGAATGCATTTTATTGTTTATCTTATTTTATTCTACATATTCGTCAACACAAGAAGTTCTAAAGAACAACAAAAAACACCCTTTAGGCATAAACATAAATGCTAAATTTTACACTGACCTTAGGGTAATTAAGTTGCCTTAACAGAGTGCACATGTCCATGTGAGCAGACATGAAACTGGGCAAATGGTTGAGACAGTTTAAAATGGGCCTAAACAGTAAACAAGATCGAGACACTGTCCTGCAGGACAGCATTAGATCCTCCTGGACTAGAGAGAGACATCGCGGCAGAGGAGGTGCGTCTGCACTCCGTGGGACAAACAGGGCTGCGCTGTCTTTTGAAGGCACAAAGACAAAGCGATGAGCGCTGATAAGAGCAGGCGCCACACTGCTTGAAGCCCTGAGAGCTGAGCAATCACACACAGACTGATAAGCATCAGCCCATAAAGAAGACTCCGGCAGCTCTCCTCCAGACGGGCCGGAGAAGAGAGAATGAGAGGGAGGAGAGCTGTGTGATAAAGACGGTTACTTTCTTTCTTTTGGAGGTGAGGGTTTAGAGGAGGGGCGACGTGAGATGATGACGAGACAGTTTTCTTGACAGGAAGTCACTAGATGCAAAGGAGCAGCAGGTACTTTTGAAGACACCGCAGAGAGTCAGTGCAATCTTAAAGATGAGAACGCCTGACAGTGCGATGCAGCTAATGTGTGTCTACAGGCCCAGCACTAAACATCACAACAGTCAACACAGCCTACCTTCTACTGACAAACCACATTTTGGAGCTTTGCTTTGATTCCAATGAAACATGAAAGACTGTGTCGTGCACATATATACGTGTGAGCATACACAGCAAAATATCACTCTGCGACTGAAAAAGAGCAAACAGTGCATTGTACTTTGATTCTCTGCAATTGATTTTCTCTCTTGTTTTGTTTAGACTACAGATCTACATATACAGAAGCTCAAAATGGGAAAAAAAATATTTTCAAAGTACAAGCCTATCTAGATATCTGTTGATTGGATTATCTTAACATGACAACTGGAGGAATAAAAAAAGAGAGAAATCAAAATCCCTTTAAACAAAATCCATTTAATCTAACTCAAAGGTCACAATAAGCATATTTACCAAATGTAGACTGCTGATAGTTTTTAGGCAGGTTGCAACTGTTCAGTGTAACATACCATGACATATAAGTGCATAGTGCATACAGCATACTGATTCTTTAAAGAAAGAGTAGAGTAAGAGACTATTCCTGTGGATGCATCACACTGTGAACAGCTGTTTATAATCCAAGAGCTTCAGAACCTGTGGAAAAAAACATAAGAGCAGCCAGTGGTCTTACCTGAGCCGGTATCTATGACTGTGGACTGGCCTCTACGGTCGGCCACCAGACGAGAAGACCCAGGCATGCTAACAGGCTCTGAACGCACGGGCTGGATCCTGCATCACAGGAATAAGAGATATCCAAAAATTGTGAATTAGACTTGTATGCACTACACTAGTTAATTATGCTTAACCTGAATCTAATTAATTACATACAGTATGCTAAATAATCAATCATTTTTTTCAATAATAATTGAAAAAACAGGCAGGTAGACAGACAAAATAGAACAGACAGAAAGACGGCAGGCAGGCAGATAAATAGATAGACATAAAGACAGATAGAGATGCTCTGGCAGAGTGTTTGTGCAAGTGCTGGTCTAGAGTTGGTCAATATGTGTATTTAGTGAATTTCTGTGGTTAGTAACATGAGTCTATGCTGTCACACTGTGAATTTGGTGTTGATGATGGCAGGTGGTAATGTGAGCAGTATTGTGTGTGAATGTGTGTTTAAGCATCGGCACCTAAGGCTGTGTAGGTCCAGGTCGTCTGTGTCGAAATCAAGAAGAGGCTGCTGGGTGTCGCTGGGCCCCTGTGACTGAAGAACGGAGGAGCTGGAGGAGATGACTGTGGTCTGACCTGATGGATGGATGGTCTTGAACTGAAACTGAGGGCCCATCCAGAGTCTTCGGTGAGGGCCAGTGTGGGTAACAATCTCCACCTGTAAAGTATAACACATATAGTGGAGCACCGTATTTGCAACATATTTAACTTGAGTAAAGTGTATTTTTTTCTAGTGCACAATATTTGGATGAATCTCACAGCACTTGATTCTCTGCACCCAGATTTTTTATTATTTTTTAGATAATAAAAACAAGATTAGAACAAATTACATTAAGAACATTTAAAGAACATTAGAACAAATATTTTCAATCGGAAAATATATAAGTGTAAATACGGTAAATAAATAAGAATTTTCCCAATATATATATATATATATATATATATATATATATATATATATATATATATTAAGATTATATGCATTTCAAAATTGTATATGTAGAGGTATATAAAGCATTTACAGTAAAAGCATTTCTTAAAATACATATCTGCACTCTAACATTTTTTACGACTATTCAAATATGATCAGCTTAAATGATAAAAATGAACTTATTTCTGATGTATGGCTTTGTTGTCTATGAAATCACAAAGAGTAAACTTTACTGGCATTTTTTTTTTAATAACTGAAACTTTAATAATATTAAATATTTTACATTTATCACACCACATTACATTTATAAAACTTAAGTCACTAACAAATATTATACAATGCCATTTATATGGCATTAAACTGGGGATTGTGTGACACCAACAGTTCCAATATACACAAACAAGCACGCACACAAAGGAATGTGTGGGTAAGTGTCTGCTTTCGACCAGCAGTGTCAAATCAGGGGAAGGGGGTTACATGTGTGTTAGACAGACGCCACTCTTCCTCCCCAGTGGACTGCATTAACATGGCATGACACTAACATCATGAAGCGAGAGAGAGAGGGAAGGGCGGAGGAGAAGAGCGTCCATCCGGCCAGCGTCCCTCTCTCCACTTCATTTCTCCATCTTTTCTGAAAGAGCGTGGGGTCAACTCTTCCGTCCTCTTCCCGTCACATCTGTGTAAATGAGGCTAGCGGTATGTGTGTTTTTTTTCTCTGTAGTTAACACCAACAGTGTTGCACAGGCCTGAGAGAAACAGATGCTTTCATGGAGGCTATGGCCAGATGTTGCCCCCCTCCGCACTCTCTCTGCACTTCGCCTTGAGCCCGCCATATTGCAGCCGCCTCACACTGACAGCACTTATTACACACAGCCTGCTGCCATAGCGCTCACAGAGGACTGTGCTTTTTATGCTATGTTGCCATAACACATAACAGACAAGCAGACTAATTGCAATCACATATAAAGCAGATAAATAGAGCCATCAACAGGGTTTAGACTGTGTTTAGCCAATAGCTGTCGCTGCACGTGTTAATGGTGTCATTAGGCAGGCGGGATGTGATGGGGGATGTCTGCTGTCGCTAATGCTGGTACATTAACAACCTTAAGGTTTAAAAGCTTTGGCTGGGGCCGTTCAGGCCACACAAAAACTGCCACACACATGCTGGACATGTTGCATCTGGGTAATCAAGAATATTAGATCATAAAACTTTCAGTGGGGTTCAAAAGTTTGAGACCGCATTGTAAATCTGGGAATAATAACCTAATTTAAAAGATTTTGAACAATTTAAAATTAAGAATTTGATGATGAAAAATAAATAAGGAATGTTTAATATTCTGCACGATTTTAGTAGGCAACTCTAGTGCTGTTGTCATTAAGCATAATACTAGGAAATACTGAAAATTAAATTAAGTTGTCAATTAAATTGTTCATTGATTTTGTTACGCTGATAATATGATGAACTATGATGAAAGATATGTATTAAATTGCAAACAAAAACCATTTGTACTATAGGCTTTTGGATCTCACTGTACATGTCTTATAAATAAATAAAGTTTTTTATTTAGTTATTTATTGTTAACAAAAATGTTTTTTTTTTTTTAAATAAATATTTTAGATGAAGTATTAGAGTTTAAAGTATTAGATGAAAAACTTTTTAGAAAAATCATATTAGAAATGCTGTCTTGGCAACTAAGTGAAAAGTACTAAAATCAATAAAACTGAAATTAAAATAATTTACAATCTAAATAGAAATGTAAAAAACAAAAAGTAAGTAAAATGACATCACATTCCAAAATGTATAAAACTTTAAATAAAATTAATAACTAAAAATATAAAATTTAAAGCTAATAAACAATACTAAAACAACACAGTAAATAAATAAACAGTGCTATGCTTTAGTCTGGATGACAGGTGGAAATAAAGGATAACAAATTTGACCAGATCCATGTTAGGTGTACGTACCTGGTAATGGGGCAAGAAATTATTTATGCCTTCTACTGGCAGCAACTCAGTGATGCATTATCACTGTAAGTGTTTCACTGAAATGTATGATGTGTGTAGTTTAAGTGCTGTTTATTACGGTTAAAGTTAAGCTAATGTAGAGATGAAGGTCATAGGAGAAGGCCGGAGTTCTGACTGACCTGTGAGAGCCATTCTTCATCCTCCTGGCCACTGTGATCGGAAGCCAGGCTGTCATAAGACTCATGCCGGGTGATGGGGCCAGGGCTGCCAGGAGGTACCACTGCACACCCAGGCCAGAGGAAAAAGTAAAGATTAGTTATGTACTAAAATTATTATATTATCCCCTCGCCAATAAATACATAAACAAATAAAAAATGTAATTACATTATGACTGTTTCTGTAAGAAGTGCACTGTAAAGCACTTGGATAAAATAACTATTAGATTATATTATATTATATTATATGATAACCTTGCCAATAAAAAAAACAAAAAACAAACCAAAAAAAACTGAATGTCCTTCCATTATGACTGTTTCTGAAATAAGTGCACTGCAAATCACTTTCATAAAAGTGCCAATATATTATATTACATTATATGAGTTGGCTTGCAACAAAAAAATAAAAAATAAAATAATAATAATAAAATGTTCATGTCGTTCCATTATGACCGTTTCTGTAAGAATTGCACTGTAAGGCACTTGCATAAAATAACCATTATATTATATTATATTATATTATACAGTCACCTTGCTAAAACAATCTTCAGGTTGTTCCATGATAACTGTTTCTGTACGAAGTACACTGTAAATCACTTTGCATAAAAGCACCAATAAAACACCTAATTATCAATTAACATTTCTGTGCTGTAGAAAGCCAGTCAAAATGTTCACAGTGTGTTCTGGTATGTGAGAAAGTAAGACAGATAAAAGGGTGCAGAGCTTTCAGCAGCAAAGAGAGCAAGGACAGAGACAGATGGAGCACTTGGAGGCTTCGCTAAGCAGGCGCCAAGTATTCAGACTAATGTGCACAATCAGTGGTTTCCCTTCCCACCTCCAGGCAAACACATGCCTTTGTTACCAATGTACATAATACAGCAGTGAATAATAAAGATGTCAAGCCCTCATCTGGAGGACACAAGGAGCCCGTCGCTCTTATTCCCTCTTCTTCTCTCTATCTGTCTCACAGACATAAGTGCTCACACACCAGGTGTTCAGACACACTTGATGAGGTGATCCTGCCAGGTTCATGGCACAGTCACTACTGTGTGAGTAACAGATACACTGACACCTCCACTCGAAGAGGAAATCTGCTCGCTATCGGCCCTACTCAATCACAGTAACACTAGCCGCTGCCAAAGCGCGGCCTCCGCTATCCCAGCACGCTGCATTATGCCGACATAAATCGTAGAGTGACTTACCGACCTCTGATGGGTCAGAACAGAGCCGGACCATGTTACCTCTTAAACACAATCAAGCTCTGGCCTTCCTCCTCCCCCCCCCTCCCAAAGCCCAGGGGGACAATAAGTGTTGACTAATAAATAATTGAAGCGTAAGAACAGTAGCTGGCTCTGTAGATCAGGTTACAGTGGGTTCATAATGGCCGGGCTTAAGAGGTCGAGGGCTCCTGGACTGTTAAGAGCAGTTTATCTGTTGTGAGTTAGAGTGTGAGCAACAGAATAAGGACAGGAAACAGGCCCTGACCGCATAAACCCGCAGTATCACAGTCAAAGCCTGGTTACAAATTTGCTTTGGCCACCAACACACAAACCATGTACAAATGACTTTCAGTTAAATAATGTTTGTTCAGGTGCATAACTGTGTATATTGACACCTGGAAACATAAGCCAGACCAGGTTTTGTTAATGTTGTTGCCATTACTGTAGTTATTTTCCCCATACTAGAAAATAACTACAGTAATAAAGAAAATACCCTTCAATAAATTCATTCTTTTTTCTTTTTTTTTTACATAAGCAAATCAATATATTTATATATTTCCATATTTATATAAAGAAGTCAATATGTGGATAAGAATGTGAACATCTAAATATGTATTAATTACAGTGTTGGGAAGGTTACTTTGGAAATGTAATAGGTTACAAGATTACAAGTCACCCTATTTAAAATGTAATAAGTAGTGTAACTATTTCAATTACTTTAATAAAGTAATGCAACTAAGTAACTGTAATTTAATTAAAAAAAAATTCTCAGTAACTGTTACAGTTACTGTTACAGTTACATTTATTTTGTAATTAAATTACATAATGCCGTTACATGTAACTAGTTACTCCCCAACACTGATTATTTAGATATTTACATGTGCATTTTATTTTTTATTAATTAATTCATAAGTGTGGTCTCCACTTGTATTAAATGCTTTTTCTATTACTGTTGTTATTTTCCCCACATTTCCTCAAAATCAAAAAATAAATTTAAGCCCATTAATTATTGAGTGAATCCATGTTTATCAATTATTTTTTCCAAAAACAAATACGTTTATTTAAAACTATATTTATTTATTTCCATATTTATATAAATTAATCAATATGTGAATAAAAATTTTAACAGCTAAATATTTACATATCTACTAAATTTGTATTATTTATTTTATTAATTAACTTATTGCATTATTATTGGCTTTAATGCATGATTTATTGCTTGGTCCACAGAAAAAAAAAAACCAGTCCTATATATAGCCATTTTGTTTGTACATTAAAAAAGTTTAAATCAAAATAATTCTCCATGTTTGTCTTATGACATTTTCTTTGGGTTTGTCTTGCATTACATGTTTCTGTCAGTAGTACTGTAGTTATTTTCTACTCTGTCACTTCCAAAAAATTTGATTTACTTAATTATTTAGTATACTCCAAACACAGCTATACAAATAATGCCAGGTGTTTGGGTAAATTTTGCTCGCTGTGTTCCAAAAATTCAATGAAACATTATGTTAAATAAATGTGCTAAATGTTGTAAAAGGTCATGGTCTGCACTTTCCTGCAGCTCTGAACAAAACCCTCACACCTTTCCTTAAGAAATCAGGACTCATTCATTAGAGAGCTCTCAGACTCACAGCCGCCACTCTCCCTGCTCAACGACAGCTAATGTCGCAAGCTGAGGATTCCCTGAGCGCTGTCAGTTGGACCGAAGGAGCTTCGCTGGGCCAGCGTGTCCTTGTTATCTACCCATCATCTGGGTATCATCAGCAGTGGCTGGGTAATGCTCCCCTTCCCGAGAGCTGCCAAAGGCTGGGCAGATGGACAGGTGGAGATAGTGACCAAGAAGTGGCGCCACGGTTGCTTTTATCACCAGTCGTGCAGGCTCCAGCTCCTCTGACCCTACCGTCCACATGCTGCATTTTTAATCAGCCAGGTCATCCAATCTAGAAGCAAGACCAGAGCTGTCAATCACAAAGCCCTGCTCGCTGCGAGTCCTCACAGTTTGAGGGTAAAGGCACGCACCCCGCCCATTTCTGAGACGACTGAGCCTGGGAACTGTCCACTACCAATGCACCTCTGCTATCTCCAGCTCTCTTTCTTTGTATTCTCTTCTCTTCAGAGTAGCCTTTTACAAAGTAATTACAAAGAAAACGACAGGCTGATAACATTAACGCCCAGCTAAGGCTTCTTTGTGCTTGATCCCTAAAGGAGGCGCATCACTTCCTGTGTACAACTGCTTAACTGAGAAGACCCCAATGAGAATCTTGTGTCAACAAAATTATTGATGGAAATGTTTGTTCAAGTTTTTTTCTTTTTGTCAACGTTAACAAAGATGAGACAAAAAAGTGCATCATTATGATAATTATTTAAATTAAAACAAAAATAATATATTATCGCAAGTAAAGTGACTAAAATACAAATCTGTGTAAAAATGAACACTGGAAAAATCTAAAATCATGTACATTGCATTCGTAAGTCATTGCCGTTAATGGCCCGACACAATGCAGCGAACAATCAAATGTAATAATAAAATAAAAGGTAATAATCATAAAAAATAGGGAATTTTTTTTCTTCAGGATATTAACAAATTCATAAATAAAAAAAAGTGTTTTAGATAATCCAATCATAGTCAATAATGTCATGCTGATATACGTCTTAATTAATATATAAAATATTTGATTATCTGAATAATTTTGCACTTTTGAAGTAAAATGCCAATTTCATCAAGTAAAACTAGATGCTATGTTAAAGTAAAATGAATGGCAAAAAAGTATTTATTTAAACATTATGTAATAATATTATAATATAATATACACAAGCACATACACACACACAGACACATATATACACATACAGTATATATATTAGAGATGCACCGATATGAAATTTCTCAGCCGATACTGATAGCCGATTATTCAGAGTGATAGGCCTACCGATAGTTTGGTTTTTCTTATGGATTAAAAAATCTCTCAAATTATGCTGCAAACTATACAGAGAACCCCTCTCATTTGGTACACTAAAAACAGAGCTATTATATTCAACTGCTATTTATTTCCAGATATAATAATTTACACTCAAAAGCTAAAATGTTTGTAGGCTATACAACTCAGTTACACTAAATTTTCATAAGCACTTGTCTTAATGGAAAATTTATTCAAACATACATATAATTAACAGTAAATAAGCTCCTTTCTAGTTTTTTTTTTTTTTTTAAAGGTAACTAACAAACGGATGACTTTCCTGAGGTAAATGCAACATTAAGTGATATTGTTCACAAGCTGTTTTATTGACACCATTTATTGTTTGAATTTCGTGATAAAATGGACCGAATTTGAAATTTGACACTTTGTTTCTTTTTAGAAGTAACAAAGCACAGAGCTATTTGCGATTATTGGATGAGAGGCACGCTACAAATAATGTTTAGTATAGGGGACAACTGCAGATCTGGCAACCCTGGCTTGAACCACAGGTGATTCATAGAGTCAAATAGAGCCTGCTTTTAGGAACACGCTGTTAAAGGAACACGCCGACTTTTTGGGACTTTAGCTTATTCACCGTATCCCCCAGAGTTAGATAAGTCCATACATACCCTTCTCATCTCCGTGCGTGCCGTAACTCTGTCTGACGCACCCACCGCTAGCCTAGCTTAGCACAAATACTGGAAGTAAACGGCTCCATCTAGCCTACTGCTCCCAATAAGTGACAAAATAACGCCAACATTTTCGTATAGCTAGTCACGTTGGTTTTGTTGACGGAAGTAACAACAGTGCTTTTCAGGTGTTGCGCTAATCACTCCGCCCAGTGCTTCGCTTTTTGAGAATATAGTTGCCAGTATGTATATTGTTAGAAGATGGTTGTGTCTCATGTGACCTTGTTATTTGTACACGCTGTGACAATACAAATCACAACATATAAATGTGGCGTTATTTTGTCACTTAAAGGAAAAGTAGGCTAGATAGAGCCGTTTACCTCCAGTATTTGTGCTAAGCTAGGCTAGCGGTGGGTGCGTCAGTGAATGGTTAGGGTGATGAATGTTACATTTCCATAGTCTATTGTATGACTATCTAAATAAATGAAAAGTTTTGAGAAGCAGCTGAGGCACTGTCATTTTTTTATTTTACTTTATTTACCTCAGGAATGTTTGCTATGCCGCTGCGCGTGGGAAATAAAGCGCACAAGATGAGACCTCTACAATTACTAAGACTACAATTAAGAGACAATTTATAAATAGATAACCAAATCAAAATGTATTTTCATATTCAATGACAGTTACAGTACAGCTTCAAATATGTTATATTTGTTATATCATAATCTGCACAATCCCTTCGTTGACTTTCTTTGATGACGTTGCAGGGCATTCCAAATGAGCGATTATTGTCAGCGAAGTCCACTTCAATAGAGCTCGGGCGTATGGAACAGTGCATTATGGGTAACGGCGGCCATTTTAGCGGTAACGCAAAGGCCGGTTTGGAGTAAGTTAATAGCTTAGCCAGCTGGTCTCCAGCACCGGCACCAAGAGTTATGGACCTTTACAAACCTAAAGTAATACCCACCGGACGAAGAAGGGTTGGCTCTCCACAGAACATAAAATATTCCTTTTATTTTATTTTTCGTGTTCGCATTTATTAGGAATAAACAATGTTACGGACGTACGTGACAGTTCCCTGAAAGCGCCACTAAAAGACTGCTTTCAGAGACATCTAAAAGAAAGCACAAAGCATTTATTTAAAGTGAATTTCGTTTTGTATTAATTGTATCTTAATTTTGATCAATGTTGCATACACAAATTACCTGGATTGATAATAAGTAAACATAGTAGCTAGACAATCACGACACGGAGGCGCCCGCATGAACTGCAGCTCGTCTCATAAATGAACCGAAACTCAGCATAGCCTCCTTGCCTCACAGACCTGAGATCTCTATTTTTTACAGAACAATTTAAAACGAAAGAAAACTATGTAATCCGTATGAAATGTGTATTTCTCACCGGCGCGTTCACTGTGAAGATCGCGAGTCAGCATCGTCAACTGGTGTGACACACACACACACACACACACAGTCAGATTCTGTGAGCTATGAAGCTTGTTACACCTCAGGAGTAATTACACACCTATCATGGGTACATTAATCCCCTATTTTCGTCCGGTAGTTCTGTAATCCGGTATAATATTAGCGAACATTCACCTTAGACACAACCCACCGTTCACCAAAACAAGACGCGAAACTGGTGAAAACTAACATGATTTATGAGGTGTTTGCCCTGTCGATCGTGAGACCGATTACAGCAGTTCACTAGATCAATACTGAACCATTTTCCTTAAAATAACCTAAATTAAACCTAATATTATCAAATGACCAACGTTAGAATTTGAATTACCCACTGCCTACTATACAGTACATCCACTTCCGTACCGTGATTCCCACAATGCTTTGCGACGTGACGAAACGATCCCGAGCTCTATACCGTGTTCAGGGAGTAGGGAGCAGTGTGATACAAAGCAGCGAGCAATCAAAGGTGACACGTCGTGGGCTGCCCAGCACACTGAGGGCCGGGGGCGACGGGGAATCATGGCCAAATGCATATGCACATACACTCTCCTGAGTGTCAGGTCGGGGAGGTTCAGCTGTAACAGAAGTGCACGGGGCAAAGATCTCTGGCTTATTTTAATTAGACATTAACGTTAATGCACTGAGCAAGCTCATTATGCATTTCTTTGCCCCTGGTGAACCGCATCCACACCGAGCCGCTGCCACGACCGCTCATGCCCGGCTATTTCATCACTCTGACACATGCATGGCGATTAGACCGACTTCTGGAGAATATTCTACCCGTTAGGCCTTGAGCACTTGGGCTTTATTGGCAGAGAAGAAATGTGAAGCTTGGCCTGAAGGACCCAGACAGCTAATTACTCATTAATGTTTATGATTATCCAGCTAACGTAACAATGCTCACTTATTCAAGATATATTAGATGTGTGGTCATCCGTGAGCCTTCTGCCCTCGAGTTGCATTCTCTTGCCTTTCATATGTCAACCCAAAGTGCTCGCACTCTCTATGCACTTGTTATTAAATTACATGGGTTTAAAACCACACTAATTGGTTTAATCTGAACTTCGGGTTAATTTGGCTCTATGATGAGTTTCAGGGCACGGATGTACTACAGAGTGACAAAGGCCCGATTCACGACACCACCGGAAACAGAAAAGCGCTTCACCAACTGCTACGTCAAATGGAACGGGCTTATCTTCTGCGACCTTTCAAAAAACGTGCAGACAGAAGAGATTGAGTTTACCGTGCATGCTTCTTGTGTTGTGGTGCACCAATAAGGGCTAAAAACAACTGTCTCCAGTGAGACAGTTGTACACACATATACTTACATCCAGCCAGGAGGTACTGATAGTACTGCACGAAGTCTGAGGCCAGCACCAAGGGGTGGTTGCTGTTGAAAGGTGGTTGTAGCTCATTCCACTGCGGTGTCCTACTCAAAACAAACACAGAAATCAATTTAGGAAGCGCATATCAAAGGGCCAGATGTATATAACAGTCTCCAGCTGAGCTATAATGGACTCAAACTCTCCGCAGCCCTGCAGAACTTCCATTTCTCAAATCTCATGTGAGCTGCACGGGCTATACAGCTCAGTAACATATAATCATTGAACATGTACAATCAGATCAGAAAGCCATTCTGAGAGCAACCCCTGCCTGTTTCCATTTTCTTCGCTCGGTCACAAGCATTATTGCATTACGACTGAGCTCAGCGCCTGCCTGGGTCCGTGGCAAGCTGTGACATTAATCATTTGCTTGCCCTCATTAAGGAGCCATATAAGCTGTTTTATGTAAATGATACGACTGCAGTAGGTCATGTCAGGTGCTTCTGTCGGACTGAAGGTGAAGTGTAAAAGCAGGTAAATAGGTGTGGTGCTGAGAGCCTCGGGGCAAGACCTGGCTAGATTCCAACAGGCTCTCGGACAGGTGTTCAGCTCCAGAGGCGTGTCGTCGCCTATCTTTTGAGCCGTGCTGATTGGACGAGGCTCCAGCACATGCTCCACGAGGTTTCCGTAGCAACTCAGGATGTACAGCGATTCAACAACAGCCTGGCGAGACTGATCTAACAGGGAAGAAAAGTTAAATCCAAGTTTTTAAAGATTAAGATAGTGGTTTCTAACATGGCCTCAGAATTGTTTTTGTGGATTTTTTGGAACAGATTTTGAAGTTCCATCTGATACCACTTAAAGAAGCAAATAAGCAAAAAGAGCATACCAAAGCATATGATAAATTAATTCATATAAATAATATGAAATATAATAACAAATTATGTTTAAAAAAAAAAATCACACCACTTAATTAAGTTCAAGCTTAAAAATGATGTTTAAATAAAGCCCAAGATAAAATGCTCATGCACTGAAGGTTGTAAGCCATGTCAAACCTTTCTCTCTCTTCAAGTTGGGGTTGGTGATAAACCAAGAGCGAGATGAGGCGAAGACTGCAGCCACGCAGAACTCCCCACCGCTGGACTTACTGGGTGAGATTTGGGGAGGCGGCTTGGCTTTGCTGCAAAAAAGAGACATAAATGACAATAAGATTATAGAGAGTGAAAGTCTGCTTTTGGGGAATGACATCCAGTGTAAAAGAGGAAAAATAAAGCCACCTCACAGACGAGAAAAGAGACACAGTTGAGAGGTACAGAATCAAGACAAATTTTCCTGCATATGAATGATAACACTCAAAAAGTTTTGAATGAAAATTGCACATCCACAAATAAAATACTGGGCTTGTAACCAACAACATACAGCACACATTCATACTTCATGCAAGTAAAAAAAAAAAAAAAAAAAGAAGTCACAATCCAAAGAGACAGTTTACAATACAATCAGATCAAACGATTTAATAAATAAATAGTTAATAAAATAAATTGTAAATGCTTTTAAATAATCATTTTTACAGGATTCTAATTTCACTTTATTTGTATTGGGAGAAATAGACACTTTTAAGTCTTAATTAGAAAGTACAATTTCACCACAGTTGTCAAACTCAGAAAAACATGGCCTCACCAAATCTGAGGATGTTTTATATTTCGGTTTTGTGTGTATAATGATGTTGTTAAAGCTCAACACACACACACACACACACACACACACTCTCTCTCTCTCCCGGAGTCTAGTCGGTACAGATACCACATAATGGCAGTAATTTTCTTATAAAGCTGCTTCAAATGGAGGCTTTTAAGTTGCTTTGGAAGGGCTCATTCCAGTCTTGGCATTTGAGAAAAATGATTAGGGCCTATTGAATAATTCTTTATGTCAGTAAGATTTTGAAGAAGCCAAGGAGAAAAAAAGGGTCATGGGCTGAGAGATAAGGGCTTGCATATGGAATTCATCCTAGAACAGTAGCCATGTGGTATCATTGTTTGACTCCTGCACTAACCCGCACTGTAAAACCTGCCCTCTATATCTCATTCAAACAATAGACTCCAAAAACACTGACTACTGGCAGTTTCACACAGAACCACACACCAGATACAGTACCATCAGCTATGCACACATGCACACTCAAATACACACAAATGGATGGGAATTGGAGCCAGCTAAATAAAATATTAGGGTTTAACATTTTAACACATTAAATTGTGATTGGATGAAGTACTTGAAACGACATTCTAAAAACAAAGTACTCAATGCACAAAACGATAAATAAAATAAAAAAACAGTGATTGCTTTCTAAAGTGAACCTTTGTAACATGTATTCAATATTTACTTCAGCCAAAATATTATAATGTCTAAATTATCTTCAATTGGGGACTTTTGACTTTTTAAATGTTTAGATGCCAAGGACTCTTAAATATTTGAGCCCCATGGTTATCACAAAATATAAAGGCAGTTATATATTTACATGTAAAAATATCCATTTATGTTTAGTGAGAAAATTTGTAAAAAAAAAAAAAAATCATAATTTATAATTAAATGAAATAATCAGCTGTAATGTCATTTTACAGTATAATGTTTGGGGTCAGTTAGATGTTTTGTTTTATTTACACTTTTATTTAAAAAAGTGAAAACATTTACAATGCCACGAAAATATTTCTCTCTCAAATAAATGCAATTAGAACTTTCTATTCATCAAAGAATCCTGAAATCCTGAAAACGCACCACAGTTTTCACAAAAATATTAAGCAGCACAACTGCTTTCAATATTGTAATAATAATAAAAATAAGAAATGTTTCTTAAGAAGCAAATCAGAATATTAGAATGATTTCTGAAGGATCATGTGACACTGAAGACTGGAGTAATGATGCTGAAAATTAAGCTTTACAATCACAGGAATAAATTAAATTTTAAAGCATTTACAAATAGAAGACAGTTATTTTAAATTGTAATAATATTTCACAATACTACTGTTTTTACTTTATTTTTGATCAAATTAATGCAGCCTTGGTGAGCACAAAAAACTTTTTTCAAAAACATTAAAACCGACCCCAAATGGTTGAGTATATTTTTTATAATTCTATTGTACTAATGCCAAGTCAAACAATTAAAATATTATTTGGAACACATTATCTAAAATGTCAGATGTATAAACCAGAAGATAAACATTTTCAATTCAAATTTGTTTGTATAATGCTATGTAAAGTTAATTTTTAATCCCTAAAATGTTTTGCAGGCCCCAGACACTGCCTTTCAGTTTGAAAACCCTTGATACATATGATTAATTCATCAGCATATTATGCAATTAATTCAATTCCCATCTGTAATCGAATGACAGCCCTAGTCATTATGCACTAAAAGATCAGATAACTGCAAAACAAAACTGCCGATTGTAATGAAATTGTTGCAGACCGTGGAGTCTGGACTGGGAGTTAATGTGGATGAATTGTCCAGTGTTTGAACCGGGACTCCTCCAGCCTTGCATTACACTAATAGGTGTTGAGTGACCTGTTGCTGAGCTGCACTCTCACTCTGTCACTTCCCTTAAAACTGTCATCAAGTCGTAAATTACTCTCAGGACGAGGAGTGATGTTGACATCTTTGTTTAGCCGACACCAGGCGAGGATTGCTGGTCGGGAAGGACTAAAGACAAAAAAGACAAAATAAAGAAAAGCAGGGAGAGATATTGGCACATGTTTATTGGTGTTGGACAGAGGTGAGCCGAATAACTAAAAAGCTGAGCAGTGCGTGCAGCTGATGGGGATATATGAGAGGTTTGTTAGTATATCTCCTTTGCGTCTCGCTATCTGTCAGTGTAGAACAGGGGACACAGCACTAAACAAACACGCTCCGCCGCCACAGGATTTGAAGAGCGGAGTACAGTGAAGAGCACATTTCCTCCCCCCTCCCCCCTCTAATAAAACCAGGAATCCCAAGAGGGATAAAAAAGGAGAGAAGACAGCAGACATTTTGATAACCTCAAAACGCCACTTCCTTTGCCCTGACCATCACTGACCGTAGAGAAAGACATTGAGTGTAGCTCAAAGAAGCATTTAAATCCTTCCTGCCCCACCGCTGAGTTCAAGGCAAAGAGGAAAGTGAACGAGCTAAGCAGTTTTCCAGTCTAGGATGCAGGTAAAGATCTGCCATTTTCAGGACGCAGTTTCTTGAAAGGAAAACTGTAAAGGATGGGCGTACAGATGTTTTTAATAACACCACCAAACCGACTTCGGTGTGACTAAACATTTATTCCTCCGAGATCACAGGCTGACGCCGTCTGCCACAAATCTGAGAGGAAATTGTATCCGTTTCTGAGTGCTTTGCATAATAAATCTGGAAATATTCTTTAAAAGGTATATAATGTCATGCCAGTAATGACGATGAGACCAAAAACACTGCAAAGAACCAGTCTGAGCTAAAAGCCGGGCATAACTTTGAGCGCTCATCTGCTAGCGGTGCACTAACTATGGCCAACTATGGTAAGAGGTCTTTTGAAGAGGCTTTGGTCAGAAGATGATTTGGTCAACATGTTCTTATTTGAGTGCACTTCACACTTGCATTGCGTCTGAATTTCCTTGAAACGACCGCTGGAGTTGGTTTGTCTGTATATGAAATCACTTTTTTCCTCTTAAAGTGGCTAGCATGACTCAAGCTGTAGTGATTCAGCGGGCCATTTGAGCGAACGGATTATTCTAAATAAATATTGGCATGGGGAGCAGCTTACACAAAAATGTATCTGAAAATCAATAAATTATGAAACTTAAACATATTTAGTGAGATGGAGGAGAAGGGAAGACAGACGCTACTAAACAGAAGCCAATTTCATCTTCCCCCTATTGGCATTTCCCCTGCTGCTTCTAGAGTGTTTTTTCCCCTCTCTCTCTCTTTCTCTCTCTCTAACTAATTCACTGAAAAGACTCCTTGCATGTCATTTCCACTTTTAATTTAACATATGAGGACTCTTGACGTGAGCTAATAGCTTTTCCTCAAGGGCATAATTCAATCTGTGATGTCCACCATCAAAGCCCGGCCACATTACAGTCCCGGCCACAGACGAGGCGCCATCAGGGGGAAGGCGGCCCCCATTTGTTTTCAAACAAATGCGACGGCGCGCTTTAAACGGCAAGAAGAAGCACAGGCCTCATTTTAACGTATCGGGGGACTTGCCGTGACAAGCTGACCATATGGTCGGTGTACGTCAGGCAGCGGGGCCTGTGTTACAAAGCTCATGAAAGGATAGTGCAGAATGCAGACATATCTCTCAACGTCACATTTATTATCTCACAGCAGCTTTTCCTCGGACATGGCTCAGGCACACAGCCACAGTCCACACACACCGTGGCAGCCATTTGGGAGGCCGGCATCAAACGCTAAAAGAGAAACAGAAATTTTTCCCCTCCATTTCCAACGTTCCAGCTCATTGGGATGTTGTTGAGGAAGGTGCCTGATTCGGCATGATTTCCCTTTTCCTTAGAGAGATGCTGGAAAATATGAGTTCCCCAGGTGTGAGCGCAGCGGTCTATGGTATTTACAAGCTGGCAGGTTTTGAGGTTTGTGATGGTTGTACTACGTTCTTGGCTCTATGGTGTACAGGACATTTCTGTGAGTTTCAAAAAAATAAAGCAGAACAAACATGTTAAAGCTTCCATAACCTACACCAATTAAAACCTTTCCTGAACAGTTTCATATCGTACCATTCTTCTTCTTTTTTTTATGTTGCATATTCTATTTCTATCAGTATTTTTTGAGAATGAAAAATAGTTCCAGAACCAAGGTGGCTAAAAAGGTGGACAGTCACGGCGCTCAATAGCATTATTCTTTACTCTTTATCAGTTTACTCTTGATTTAATTACTTTTAATTTACTTTAATCCATATGTCTCCTGAGCTGTTTATAATGAAATCTTATGTTCTACCATTTTGTATTTGAGCTGATATTTTCCATCTTTTTTTCTGCGTGGGAGTGTTCTGTTTTGGAATACTAGATGATTCCTCTGATACATCCACATGATATTAAGCACGTTTCACTTATCTAAAAGGAAAAACTAATTACCATTTAGTTCTACATCTAAAATCAATCACATGTTTCCGATGAAATGTGGAGCTCCAGTTGTGTCACACATTAATGTGCCTAGCCCAGTCAAGAGGAAGCTATGGGGAATATTAAGATTTATCATGTTAATGATGATGCTTTGAAACACATACGTCCTCAGAGATCACAGTAGAGCAGTGCAGGAAAAAGATCTAATAATTAAAACGTATGTGAGGACACCACAACAAAAGCTGAAACCTAAGCCAGAGGAATGACAGCAGCACATTTTTTTTAGGGTGTGAGGGATGCAGGGCGGACCATTTAGCTGAGATTCAATCTTTGAAGCAGCAACTAAAATATTAAAAGACAAAGTCTGATCTCTTGTCAGGTGTTCTCCAAACTCATGAGGCATTATAGGAGAAAACTCAGAGCTGTTATCTTGGAAAAAGGAGATTGCAAAAAGTATTTAATAAAAGGGAGCCAATAATTGTTCCCAATGTGTTTTGGAGAAAAACATTTATTTCATAATGTGATTTCCCCCCCACTTTCAATTATTTTACTTCAATGAAAGGTTAGATTTTTGCATAAAATAAAAAAATCAAAAGGATAAACAATGCATATTTATTTTTGATCATATTTACCAAGGGGGCAAAAAATTCTGACCAGCACTGTATATATTTATATATATATATATATATATATATATATATATATATATATATATATATATATATATACACACACATATACACAAACACATACTGTATATATATATATACACACACACACACATATATACAGTATGTGTATATGTGTTTATATATATATATATTAATCCACACCTGCAAACACTTATTTTTTTAACAAAATTATGCATTGCTTTCATAATAATCCCCCTTTTTGATAGTAAAGTAACTTTTTGAGTTTGCATCTAATAAAAAATCTCTGTTTTTCTCCATATAAACTCAAGCCAATGATTATACGTTGTCCAAATAAAATTGTCACATCAAATTAAAGGGTGGAGAAGATGAATGGCTGCAACTGCATTGCACACATCTGACTCAACCATCGCCGAGAGCTGTGTGCGGACTGAGGAGCACCGATCATTTTTTCAACCTTATTCCAAATGTCACCAGCCAATAAAATCATAAAGACAGCAATATGAATGTGAACACAAAAGCATTTTTGAATAAACAACCTCTGTCGTCTGTTTGGGAAAAAATGAAGCAGGAAAGGAAGGATCACTTTGAAGAGAAAGTTCGTTTAAACCGCAGGACGGACTGACAAACAGAGCTCTGATATTGTCTAATGTAGCAAAACACAATATTTTGCAATGAACTCTAGAACAAAAACTCTTTTCTCTTTCCCATGAATTCAATGACACTGACTAACTTGACTAACCATGCCAAGCTGGTGTCTTAAATATACTTATGACCAACAAAATTCCTCTCACAGTGGCCTTTCCATACAGTACTATTCAACAGGCAAAATTTTCAATTAAAAAGAATTAGGTTAGCAAATTAAAAAAATACACAAAAGCCAAACAGCAAATCCACATACAGAAACGGAACAAAAAAAGTACAATAAAAAAACACATCTCTCGGTTCTTCCCACAGCGTGCTAGAATAAACTCAAGAAACGAAAAACAGGGAAAAAAAATCTTGGTAAAAAACGAAAGATGGAATGAACGCAGTCGTTTTCTGAGGGGCGAACAAAGCATGCTGGGAGTGAATTGGAAAAACTCACCATGGAGTTTTAATGGAAAAACATCCAGCCCCAAAGAGGTAGGGTCTTCATGAAGGGACAGATGCACAGAGATAGATGGGAAAAGCATTATTATTATTTGACTGGGTAAACAGTTTACTGTTTTATGACACATAAGTTAAAAAGTAATAAAAGAGTGGATTTTAATACATATACACACACACACATATATATATATATATATATATATATATGACTCAATTTTCATTAAATGTCTAAAGAAAACTCCACTGGTGGTATTTAGGTGGGACATGGGAGACATGAGGTCCGTTTCTTGACAGTTCAATAGAAGTTCAATAGTGGTTTAATTGTAAGTAAGATGCTGTGAGAGATGTTGTTTTATGCTGAAGGGTTAGTAGAAAGGAGAAGTGGATCCCTGATCTACAGCCAGAGCAATGGATGACCGTAAACATTTTACAGCCAAAAGTGTTTCCCAAAAGCAATAAAAAGGACATGAAATCCAACTCTGGCAGAAGTCGCCGCACACTCATCGGCCCTTTGGATGAGTTTACTATTCAGTAGGGGTGAATCACTGTCTGCAAAATAAAACCTTACAGTTTTACACAGGCATTTCATCTTTCTCATTGGCAAACTTCTATCATGAAGAATTTTTCAGATCAAACAAATCGTGGCGAGAGATTTGAGTGATGGTCAGGCTAAGTTTATCTTATAATTACCATTGTGTTTGACATTCTGGAAAATGAATTAATCATATTTGCACAAAGGGCGTAAGATACTCAAACATCATGGGCCGAGCTAAACAATCAAATCGGCAGGTTGCTTAGTTGCATCTCAAGTGGCGCAGTACAACCGTCGAGTGTGACACTTCAGCTGAATGGACACAGCAAATATCCAGCTGTGAAAATGGATGGACGCCAATGCTAAATGAATACGTTTCCAAGGAGATGGATACATGTTAAACCTGGGTTTGTTTAGCAGCATTGATGATCGGTTTGGTGTTTGTGAGATATAAAATGCCTATAAAAGATTTCAGGACACAAATAAGTAGGACAACAGCAACACCATGCTATCTATCACATGACACGCTCATGCACTTCTAATAAGATCAGACCTGCCTGCAAACCATAACAATACCATAAAAAGCCAGTGAAAAAGTAGATTTCATCCAAATCCGTAGAGTGCTATGAGGGTCTTTATTCCTGAGAAATGTTTACAGGAAGCAAGAAGTCACATGATGACATCCAGTGAGCGTTTAGGGCAACAACCTCACTTTAGCAGAATAATCTTTCACACGTTTATCTCTCTGCTCTCTGTGATCCTAATGCTGCACTTCCAAAGGCATTAAAATGAGGTGATTTGCGCAAAAGCTTTACGCCATGACATGTCACATGGCTGGGTAGCACCCGAGCTCTTTAAGCTATTCGTACGGTCATTATGGCACTATGAGACAATGGCCCAAAAGCAGCTCAATTCACGTATTACACTAAGCCTAATACATCTGTGAGGTTAGATCCAGCCATCCAGCAACACACACATGAGTCTTTGTCTCATATATAGGCCTATATGATGTGACATAAGAATCACACAAGCGTTGTTTTTATTCCGTATAGCAAGAGTGCAAATGTGATATTGATTTTATACAACTGGTAATATTGTGATATATTTTATACAAAATATTGTCTGTTTTTGATCATTTTTTCCAATGAAATTATTACCTATAAAGCCAGAGCAGAACTGTTGTGCGTCTCCGAGCAACACACAGCGGTGTTTCGTTCCTGAATGAATTCGCATTTTGAGCGAATCAATCAGTTGAACCAATGATTCAATGGCCCATTCATAAAGAGAGCCATTAGGCTCAATGATTTACTCATTTAGACATTTTTTATTTAGTAATATAAGTACTTGCCCAAAAATGAAAATTCTGTTTATTTACATTTACTCACCCTAGTGTTGTTTCAAACCTGTGTGACTTACTTTCTTTTGCGGAACATAAGAGAAGATATTTTGAAGAATGTTAGTAACCAAACTGTTTTGATCTGTACATATACAGTATCTAAATACCAATTCAGATGAAGCTTCTGAAAAAAAAAAATCCTGGCTGCTGTAGCCTAAAAATCTATGTGTAATAAATTCAATGTTGAATCAAATAAAATATTTATTTCTAAAACATTTTTTTTGTAATGACTATTTGATGCTGTTCTCGTTTAACACAATAATGACTTTAAATTATATTTTGGGGGTAATTTCACATTTTTGCGCATATATATATATATGCTGTCACTTTAAGACCGAATGCACGGACCGAATATACTGAGACACATCCCGTTTCTTCCTCAACTGTTCACTTATGACATAACCGAGAGAATACTTGCCGAGACGGGTATTTTGACATACAGTAATCAACATTTGAAGTGGATCAAAAAAATCATCAAAGTTGTCCAAAGACAAGAACGGGTATTGTTCAAAATTCATGTATAACTTTGATGAAAGGTTTTGATTTACTTCAAATGTTGACAACTGTAATTTTGTGTGTATGTGTAAACGCGAAAGAGGAATCAATTCGGTGTTCGAGCCCTGTCTGAAACGTACCCCCCTCTCTCTGTCTCTCTCTCTCTCTGCGTGCACACGCTTCGGGATAACACATATGTGAGATGACACATATAAAAGCGCACGAGTCACGATTTTCGCCTCTTCTTTTGCATTTAAAGGGACAATGTGTACTTTATGTATTTTATTATTTAAAATCAATATTTTTATTCATAAATATGTCCTCAATGGTGTACAAATAGCTCTGCCAATTATCTGACTTATCCTCGTAAACGAAGAATTTATTATCTTTATATACATGGGACGGGTAGGTCCACGGAGGCTTCCATGTAGTTCCGCCATCTTGAAAAACTATAATAGCAGAGAGGGACAAAAAGTACTAGGCCAACGTGTTTCCACAACGCGTTTTCGTTCAGAGCCAGCGTGACGTAACTGAAAGCAGCAGAAACGGAGGAGCAGAGCAGTGAGAGGCGCTTGTCACTGCTCCGGGAAGTTTAAAAGGCTGCATTGCAAATCCTCGTCGCCAGAAAAGTCCAAAATAGATCGTAAAAGGAAACGTGACCGGAGATTATAAAAAACACGAGTTAATGTCGGGATAGCTTTTATCCAGGTGGATAGAGCTAATGCAGGATAAAGATTTCAAAAGAGACGCTGAAGTTGCCTGCTTTCTTCTCGACAGGTAAGTCAATGTTACAGTCTTAATTACAAGCTTTTTTTCATTGTTTGGTTGTGTATTTTATTTTATAGATAGATGAACATTTATAGTTAAAAGTTGATGATGATGATATCTAACAATGCACGTTGCCTACTTCAGAAAATATAACGAATAAAGAAGGCATAACTACTTATTGCAATAGTTCATGTTTTTCACAGTCAGTAATTCATACTGTAACATTCGTTTGTTCGTTGTGCCAAGTTGCTGTTTGTTTGAAATAACAAACCTGTTCACCCGAAGGAACACTCGACGAAGTGCTATTAGAAGACATCCTGTCATAGCTTTTTGGTACATAACGGCTACCATAGATGCAACACGCATTTCAAAAAGCGAGGCGCTGGAGAGCACAATTCGTTTGAATGCAAAATACATTTTCACCGCTAGATGGGAGAAATTCCTACACAATGTCCCTTTAAAATAGTTTGAATTTTGTAAATTGGCAAGACAATACACGTCCAAATGATAAACTTTCACTCTATGATGGTTAAACTTAGCATGTTATCTGCGAATCACATGCGTGCCAAACCGTGGGGCCTGGTCCGTACGGATCACGGATCAACATGGATTTACATGTAAAAGGTATTTGAAAAGGCAAAACAAGTCAATGAGAGTTTCATAATATTGGTTTTTGATAAATACTATGTCAGTAAGCCTACAAAAATAATATAGTATTGGTTGGTTGTTGAGTACGAGATAAATGGTAAAACTGTGTAAACATTAAATAGAACTGAATCAGGAATTTGTTTGGGACTAAATCAAGCTCAAGCCCACACTGTAATACTATTTGCTGTTATAGACAAGAATAAGACACCAACGCAGTGACAAGTCGGTCATGACCGAACTACCACTAGCATCAGTGGGATTGACGTCCTTTTAGCACCTTCACTAGAGTCTTATACTAATAGGGGGGTAAACATGGTCTAAAAATGGTACTGAGCTGGCTGATAAAGGAGGAGGAGGAGGAAGTAAAGAACAAAAGGAGGTTACTCATCACTTAACAGACACATGGAAAAGGGGCGATGAAGTCATCAGTGCTGATATCAGACCTCACTGCACTGGCTGATTTGACAGCTGAAATCAGGAGAACAGCTGAAGTGGTTCGCAGAAAAAGAAGGTCACACAGTGACACAGCTCCTGGAACGGCAATGTACATTAAGACAGCTCAAAACTCACATTGCTGTCTCACCCAGACACTTCTCATGCTTACAAGATGAGTGTTTTTAGCGAGTTAAGTATTAGTGAATGTTAATACTGAACTACGCAGGGATAAAAGATCTAAAAGTCAGAAGTTGGAACAGTGGCCTGTGGCCAGACATGGTGCTTATGTGGGAGTCATGAGGTTTGTGTTCTTTCTTGTGTATATACTGAAAAATCAAACTCGAATAGCAGCATAGACATTAAAAATCATCAAAGCAAAAAAAAGCATTAAAGGTAGGGTAGGTCGTTTTTGGTCTAAAAAACTTTTTCCCAAATTTGTTTAAACTTTCTATATATATCAATGCATAATTAAAATGTAAGTACTCTGATAAAAAGAGTATAAAAATCGAGTGACTCTAGACCGTTTAATCTGCACTAAACACAGCTCATTATTTCCTGCCGGGACGAAACAAAGGATTGGCTTAGGCGACTGTCACTCTCTCGCAACCATGGCAACACCCCCGCTGCTACATGCGCTGCCCACATGCGCGCACTCGTTTGACTCGAGGAGGGTAAGAGACAAGTAAGAGACACAATTACATGCAAAACACGGCGTATATGTTATGAATCTTACACGAAATTCACCTTCATCACAGTGTAACTGATTGTAATGGGAAAACGTGTATCAATGCAACCTGTTTTTAGCTTTGCTTTATGTTACTAGCTCGTTAACGAATCAAACTCAAAAAATTTTAAACTTTACCAGTATCGATATGCTAGCTTGATAGTGAGTACTAACAGCCATGTTAGTTGTTTATATTCATAATGATAAAGTTAGGTATTTTATTACATGTGAGTCTGACATGATGTCACTACATGCACTGCTCCTCTCCGCTCGGCGCTGGTAAGCGCGTCCTCCAGCTGTGAGCTGTCGGCATCGCGCGTTCATGTGTTTTGGGGGCGTGGTTTTGGAAGGAGCCCAGAATGGAGGGGGTGGAAGTGAATGGAGATAAGTAGCTGTGTTTATTACAGCCCTGAGAGGACTACAGACACTCGATTTTTATACTCTCTTTTCCAGAGTACTTACATTTTAATTATGCATTGATATATATAGAAAGTTTAAACAAATTTGGCAAAAAGTTTTTTTTTTAAATCCTACCTACAATACCTTTAACGCACTGAAGTTTTATATTAAAGTACTAAATATAAAAAAACAAGTATGTCGGAAGTACACAAGCATGTGATTTTGCAGTTTGAACAAAGAACTTTTAAGTGAATCAAAATTGTTTTCGTTTATTAAAATAAAACAGGGTATATCCGCAGTGTTTTTTAAATCAAATGTAAGGCTTTTTAAGACCTGCACAGATTAAATCAATGCCGTATGAGAGGGGTAGGGCAGTGTTTATGGTAACATAACCATAAAATGACTACAATGACTACAATTTAAACAAATGTACAGTTCAAAAACAGGTTGACAAAGAATGTTTTATAAAATGATAAACCTCACATTTCAGCCTTTACACCATTTTCTAAGAAAATTATGTCAAAATTATAAATGATTATATTTATAGTCTGATGATTATTTGATTATGTGGACATTTGCTTATTTTCGATCCACCGGTTGCTGTGTGAAAATATGGGCCGAGTTTTGCATGGGGATATTCCAGAAAGCAGGTTATGTGACATACCCGGGTATGTTTAAGAGTAAGCAAGTGGATAACCTCAACTTTCATTTCCAAAAACAGAGGCAACTTTCAGGGTATGCACGTAGCCATAGCAAATTACTCTTGGACCATAACCTACTCCAGAGCAGGTTCTGTTCCAGGGTTAGTTACTTCAAAGGTGTTCAGTGCATGCGTGCCCTATTGATGAGGCTCCAGTGGGCGTGATAGATTTATGGGCGTGGTAAAGAAAGTAGAATGGCGCACTTTTTCTTTTCGATTCATTGCTCTGTTGAGAATGTCTTGTGTCTTAAACGTGAACATACTCTGGGTTGGCTGAACTTAGCGTGAACCAGTAGAATGCGCAGTGGCATGTATTTAGTATGTTACAGGCAGCGCCAAATCATCACTTTTTAAGTTTAAAAATCAAACACATTAAGCCATGTTGCAATTCCTGTTTTTCAATCCCCAAAATGTAACATCTCTTAAAATGATAATTAAGACTTTTCTTCTTATTCCATATAAAATAAGATATTTAAGACTTAAGACTCTTAAATCGCTTAACTGAATTTAAGACCCCTATTAAAAATATATATTAGATGGAAAAACTAAAGATTTAAAATTAGAAAGATTGCCTTGCCAGATAAACGAAATAAAAGGTGAAGTATTATATTACTAAAACTGAAATAAAATAAATTAAAGCTAAACAAAAATATAAAAACAGAACCAGTCCAAAACCCTGTAAAATGTACAGCATTCTCAGCATTAAAGGGTACATATCATGCTTTTAAATCGTTCCTTTTTACATATAAATCATACATTTGTAGTCTATATAAAGCGGAACTGGAATGCTTGGGTCTGAATTCCTCATTATTATAGCTCCACAGGCCCCTTTTCTACCCCTTTTCTTATGTGCGCCTGAGAGCAACTCGTTTTGGTGCGGTCTCTTTAAATACAATTGAGACACTTCATACCCCGCCCCCTCTCCAGGTTGTAGCGGTGACACTCGGTTCAACTCCAGCCCGTTCGGCCATTTTTGTAGTTTGATAGCAGAGATACGATTATCTAGCGGCACAGAAACGTTTTATTCACACGTTATTAACAAAATGTCAACAACGGAAGACTTGTCCAGCCAGCCTTACATGTTCTAGCCAGAGTCGGAGCCGGAGCGAGATGAAAATGAAGACGACGAACCTGCAGAACAACGTCTTCATATGGATGTATCGCAATGGTGTGTTACTGTATTTACACATGAAACTTTGGTCTTCCGACCTTTTACCACGTGTCGATTTATTTTGATTAATATGTGCGAGGGAGAGAGAGCAAGACAGCGCCTAGTTTGGAGACGGTGAAGTCTTGTTTACACTTTCGCCTGGCTCCGAAGAGAGAGAGTGCGCGCGCGCGACCAGGTCTCTCTCTCTCTGCTCGTTCTTTCAGTTAAACATGCGCCCTGTCACAACACAAGCACGGCAGTTCATCTACATTAGACGGTGTAATGAAGTGTGTGGGTTACTACATCCAACAACCGAACATTTTAACTTACCCTCTCGTAAGTTCTGCATCCTTTAGCTTGGACTACAAAATTGCAGCGAGAAATAAAAATGGCGGAGTGCTCGAAGTGGTGGGCCGGAAGTCGATGTCCTTATTTGGCAGTTCCGCTGCAAATACTGTGACGTAATAGTTCAAAAAACGTCATAGTGAACAGAAAAATCGGAACAGGTTGAAAAATATGACCAAAACAGAATATAAAGATATCAACGAAGCACCTGAAGAGAATAATTTAAACTTTTCTGTACTTCTAAACACTCCAAATATACAACAAAATGCATTTAAGGGCTAAAAAAATGGATTTAGCATGATATGTCCCCTTTAACAGAGATAGAATTTCTTATTATGTGAGCAAAATGGACATTTTAACTAATTGGAATCGAAACATGGGAATCTAATCAAACTAAGAAAATAAAATGGGAATCAAACTGAATCAATAAACCTATTTCTGAACTGCTTCGGAAAGTTACCACTTCCTCTAAAAAGCACTCAAATCAACGCTGTGTTAATATCCAATATCGCTCACTTGAAGTTAGACATTTGTGGCAAAGACTGTTTCAACCTGCTTTCCTCCCGCACCAGCCCGCTTGATTTAGCCACGATACTAAATGTCCAGTTGCATTATTACAGACTGTGTCTGTAAGGAGGACAATCTCCCATGTGGTGGCCAGATCATTTGCCATTCACCAGCCTCAGCTCTGAGTGCTGCACATCTGAGTGTAAAGTTTTTTGGGCATGTTGATGGGCAAGGAGAATATGAGCAGAGACAGGTGGCTACAGCTGACTGACTGACATATACTGTACGTAGACACACAACACAGTTCAGCACAACATAGGATGTCTCTTGTCTGCCGCCACATATGCTAGCCTCAGCTAAGAAGAGAAAAACAAAGGATGAAAATGGACTAGACAACACTGTGACAGCTATCTGTCACAATGTACAGCCTCGGACTCAGCATGTCTGTAGAAAAGGCTGTTTAAATGGGGACTAAGCTCATATAAGGTCTCCAAAGCCAGCAACTAAACCCTACGCAAGGCTGAATTATTCAATCTTCAAACTAATGCACTCTTGATGACTCTTCAATTCAAAACTAGAAGTGAGAGCCCTTAAAACAACCTCAGCGCAAAGTGTTCTGCATGACAATGAGCTACAGGGCTTTGTATAAATCTGCCTATTTAAAGTTGACCCGACGTGCCACTGTTTCGTTAGCGAATTTCCCATTCAAACTTTGCATTTAAATAAAAATAAACAATTGGAATAAGCCATAATTATGTTTAGTCAGTATGTAAATGCACACTGCAGTCATTGATATGGCAACCAGTCTTTACCAGCATGTTCATGTTACATGGAGAGCAACCGCATGCTCCGTCCAGTGATTGTAATGCATCTGGCTTAGGAACTAACGACCGACTACAGCAAAGATCCATATGTGGGAGAATGCAGGTTTGCATGTTTGTGTAAATGCAGGCAATCCTCTGGCAAATGACGGTTTAATGACACTTTAGAGTTCATGCGAACTCAACTACGTTTCAAATCCCCAACACAGTTCTCACAAATGAGAAATGCTATCGCCAGCAATGGCTGGAGCATCAAAGATCTTTACATGTCCAGTGACTTACACCAATTTTATCCCGTTAACCTGCTTGAGAATTGACAATTTAGCCTGGTCTGCAACAAAAGCTAACTGTGTAAAGTTGACGTTTTTAACCGGTCTAATAGATGACACAAATCAATAGGGTTTGAGATATTACCTGTATTAAGTACCGGCTTGTGCCTTAAGATGGCAACATAATTTCCATTGAGAGCTCTTCTTGGTTTAAAGTCACACACCAAATGGCAAAGATAACTGTAGCCAAAAGCAAGTAGCAGATTATCTATCCAGTCAGAACACAGCCTTTCCAGTTCCTGTCCTCAAGCATCAACATTTCATTTTCGATTTGATGAATTCTCTTGCACTTCAGTCGGAATTCAATTAAATTCTATAATTAACAATAATAATTTGTGATTTCTTAAGTAATATAACATTGAAATGTCTATACCGAACACCTTTAAGTGCTAAATAGTGTGCAGAAACCCACCCAGTGCGCTTGGTGATGGTGCCCAAGGTCATCGGTTGCTTGATCTGAGCCAGTGGTAGCACGACCGTCAAACTGGGTAATGCAGACAGGCGTGGGTTACCCATGTTGTTGTTGGTGAAGTTATTATAGGATTCTTGACTGGTGACTTTGGCTGTGAAAGAAAAGGAAAAATGTAAGTTATTTGAGTTTGTATTTAAATGAAAATTACATAGGTCACATACATAATGCACTAAGATTTCTTTAAAAGGAATAAGTAGTTTTATTCATCAATTAATGCATTAAGCAAGATTTCTATTTCAAATAAAAGCTGTTCTCAGACTCATGAAAAAAAATACACAAAAATATTAAGCAGTACATTTTGATAATATATATATTTGATAATATACAGTGTATGTATATACATATTTCTTGATCACCAAATCAGCATACAAAAATGATTTCTGAAGGATCATGTGACACTGAAGACTGAGTAATGGCTGCTGAAAATTCAGCTTTGTCAAATATAAAATATATTAGAAGTTATTTAAACTGTAATAATATTTCACAATATTACCCTTCTAACTGTATTTTTTATCAAATAAATGAGACCTTGGTGAGCATAAGTGACTTTCCCAAACGTTAAATCAGCAGCCTATGTTAAAGGGATAGCTCACCCAAAAAAATTTATTTTGACATCATTTACTCACCCTCAAGTTGTTCCAAACCTGTATTCCAAACTCTTCTGCTGAACACAAGAGATGATTTTTGAAGAATGTCGATAACCAAACAGTTGATGGGTATCATTGACTTCCATAGTATTTTTTTTCCCAAGTTTAGCATAAGAAAGAAACTCATACAGGTTTGGATCCCTTTAAGTCCTAACTGATTTGTTGTATCCACCTTATTGTGCAATGTGAAATTAAGCTATTTTTTGTAAATGTGTGAGACTTACAATTCATTTGCTATAGGTAAATAACTAGGAGAATAGCAAAGTGCAGTAAACGTTAAAACTATTTATACAAACCAGTTTGATTAGAATTACAACAATACCTTAAAATATTATGCTAAGAAAACAAACCAGTTTGCAATATCAAGTAGCATAAGCTGTTTTGTACAGCTAAAAATAACTGGAAGAGGATGACGCGGGAAGCCAGATACATTCAAGTTACAGATGGCAGCACCCACTCTTGCGTTAAAAATAAGGTGGATAACAATTAACAAAAAAATAAGCTGAATGGTGAAAACAGCATTCCAGTTGTGCTAAAATATACAATTAATTCATAATAGAGCATGTTTTCTCAGGGAAACAAACACAACAGATAAAAGGTTTCTATAGCTCTCCCCTAATTATTCACCTTTCATCAGTTTTGTGTTTTGTTTGTCTTTTCAATCCAAATGATACAGGCATCGATTTGATCCACGCTTCCACACCACAAAAACAAACCTATTTAGTGCATATGCACGCTGCACAAATATTTTACACAAAGTCGTTTTTTTAACTCCATTATATTTTCCCTTTCAACACACAATATTTCGGACCAGTCCAATAATCTCAGCGAAGATTTTCCTTGCTTCCATTGTAATATCACCAGGAAGAGGGTATTCAGGGGCTCAGAGAAATACCTGAGACACAAAACAATGATTATCTGAGGGCAAAAGCGCTGAGAGCGGCCGTGCCACAGTGTTGGAGGGGTTTTAGATCATTAGCCAGCCTGTCTGTGTCTCTCTAATACCCAGAAACGTTGTCTTTGTGCTTAACCAAAGAGAGACCATTTAGGCCTCATGGCCCTCGATAAAGGCCTGCTTTGGCTGGAGACATTACACAAACCCCTGCGCCATTCCACACAGGGTCCGGATCTCAAGGGCCCTTCACATTTCAAAACCACTACACCCCAAGCGCAGCCACCTTTTGTGTGCAAGAGCAGCAGAAAAGAAAAGGAATTTGAACAGGAAGCAGCCTGAAAACCCATAATGGTGCTTCTGGTGGACAAAGACGAGGAGAAGAGGAAGAAAATTCTTAATGAATTTAGCATCTTTCCATGAAGGACACACTCAGTCTCTGCAAACTTTTTAACCCCCACTAAATCAAAACCCAACTCGCCCGTGGACACGCACGCAAACAGCGTCACGGCGGCAAAGCTTAAGCCATCAAAAAAAGCAGACGCCTCGCACGGGATGATGTGAAACTCAGCCACCAAATGACGCGAACCCGAGTGTGGCAGGTTTGGCCGGAACCCTCAAGAATGGCACGTCCCAGAGAGGCAAGGCGCCTGGCCAGTCAAAACGATACTGCTTATGGAGTTGTCATTTGATTAATGACTCATGTGTGATGGCCTGCGCAGTGATACATGACAAGCCAATGGAAAGAAGATCTATCGATGCAAATCCAAACTCCAAGAGGTAAGCCGGGTCACCCTCTGTCACCTGACCCTTCTGTTTAAGCTCACTCCGCTCCATTTGCATTTTCTTCTAATGGCACAGACCTGGCCGCCCTGTCACAGATATCTTGTTTTCTCCCCCAAGCTGTTCTATTTGCATCTGATAAAGCAATGAACACAAGCGATCCATCTAAACTGGCACTTTTCCATTCGTTATTTGGTTGATTTGCACACAAATAGCTAAAAACAACAACATTCTTACGCAAACATCCTCCCATTTTAATCGCATGAAAACTGAAGTGAATTAAAAAAACACAACCTTGATGGAAGCTAACGTGAATAACAATCCTAGGGACAGAATATTGCATGACGTTCCAAAGTGTCAGCCATTGAGAAATCGCTGGGCTTTAAGGAGCATCTGCAGAAGATCTGAATTCCTAGAAAAAAGTCATACTCTCTCAGTTTGGGAATACTTTGATATATTCTGTTTCACCCATTCATGTCTTTCGCGCTCGTCCAGGTTTCCCAGACATGCTCCTGTAAGAGCGTAGTTCACAGGAGGTAGGGATTAGGACGGGAGGGGAGGAGGGAAAAAAAGAGGGATGAGTGGAGAGGAAAAGGAACAATGGCGGTACCGCCGCACTCAGGAGGACGGCGCTGTCATGTCAAGTCTGCCTGTGCCAATTCCCAGAGCTATCATTATTAAAATACACACTTTCAAAGGAGGAGTACTACAAGTGGAAGTGGGGGGGGGGGGGGGGGGGGGGGGGTAAGTAAAAGGAGAGGCCAGAAAGTGCCGGATAAAAGCAATCCCGGTGGACAAAGTGAAAACAAATTAAAAGAACTATTATAAAACACAGATGCTGCAAAGAAAATAAACTTCACAAGATTTACTGTTTTCAGAAGAAATCAGACATTGGTGGAAAAGCCATTTCTGGTTGCCTCTGCTTTTACAGTATCTACTCACTGCTATTTTCAGGCTTGTAGTGGGGTCAAGCCAGCCTATGTGAAAATGGCCAACTGCCAGTCTTTTCCCCAACCGTCAGTGAATGAGAGTGCTTTTAAAGTGACAGCGGAGTTTTTTTTTCCCCTGCAAAGTTTTTGGGTTGTACGGAATCTGCTTTAATGAGCAGAAACATTATATGAAACTTCCTGACTATTACCAGACATTGTGCCTTATAAGTATTTTCACCAAAAGACCTCAAACTGCATTATAAAATGAATGTTTTCTGTTCCCCCTCATTCCATGTGCTGATTTCACTGCCGAGTTCACCATGTGATTACAAGCCATTACATCATGACAAAAATTATTCACTGCTGTAAAATAGCAATATACGTATTTATCAAAGAAAATGTGAAAGCATTCAAGTGCGTAATTTATTAAACAAACTACATCCGAACTAGACTGTCTGAAATCGGATCCAATAGTTTACAACATGTCAGCATTTACAGCTCATCAGAGGAGCACCTTGGTGACAGTGGGAATCTACACTCTTCTGTGGCTCAGATAACAGCCTTACTGAAACCATATGTGAGCGAGTTTGTTTGCAAGGCAATGTGTGTGCGTGTGTGTATGAGAGGATGTTTCACCTCAGTCGAGCAGACTTCGCAAACGGTGCATGAGAAGATGAACAGGAAGGCATCCGCAGACTCAATCAATGCACCTCGGCATGTGGCTCTGATCAGGAGCACGTAATCTGATCATGTCAATTTACTTATGGGTAAGTGGGAACCATATTCTCTCCTCCCAATCATGAACGCTGCAGTGTCATTTCAAACATGTCTAAATGAAACCCTATGCTGGTCTGTCAGAGAGAGAGAGAGAAAAAAAGAAATGTTCCAGTGAATAAGTTCAATTCAAAGCAGCAGGATGTCAATCAACTTGCAGCTTGATAGGGCCATAACAGCTATGGACAGCGAGTGGTCACGTTATTCCCAATATTCTGATTAGTGGTTGACGACAATTGTTGAATCTAAAATTATTACATTTAGTAAATCCATGATAAGAATTGGTAAATCAATCATAAGAATAACTGTGAAATTGTAAATATCAAAAGAAGAAAATAAATCTTATAGTTTTGCTATAAAGCCTGTAAATAATGAAGGTAGAAGTAACCCAAAATGTGAATGACTACACAAAGAAACTGATTTTTAATTAATGACCATTTAAGAGAAAAAAGCAAATATAAAAAGTGAAAGTAAAATGAAGGCCAAGTATTGTGACCCATACTCGGAATTTGTCCTCTGCATATAACCCATCTAGGTTAGTGCACACACATTTGCAATAGTGACAAGTGAACACACACACCCGGAGCAGTGGTCAGCCATTTTTGCTGTGGCACCCGGGGAGAGATTGAGGGTTAGGTGCCTTGCTCAAGGGCACCTCATTCATTTCCTGCCAGTATTGAGAAACGAAACCCACAACCTTCGGGTTACCAGTCTGACTCTCTAACCATTAGGCCACGAGCGACTGCCCCTAATCTACTACTATTGAAACTAAAAGAGCAGTGCAGTCCCATGCTGCAACAGCTGAAAAGGAAATATAGCAGAATTTCCTGTTTCTTGTGCCATGAATGTGTGAAGCAGCACTGACAAATGATGTTTCCTTTAATAAATATATTTTTTTATTGTTCTAGGCTAGAAATGTCAATAATCAAAATTTCTTAGAACTCAAATGCTCTATTCGATTTCCAAGCGAAGACAAAAACGGTAATCTTACCCTGGGACCAAGCACTGTTTAAACTCATTAATGTAATTAAAATATCTAGTATCAAACCACAACATCAACTCTGCAGACATGATCATGATCATAATTACATCCAAAATTACAAACTAAAGGTGGTTTTGACTGGTAAAACCCTGAAAAGAGTCTGCATAAAATAATATCAAAGCATCTACAACAAGAAATTAAAAACCAGACATTTCATCATTATTGGTCTTGATTTGACAATACGGCAAAAACATGCATATCCAACAGCTGTTTCAGCCACAAAATAGGCAATTTAATCCATGTATTTGCTTATCATAAAATTATATTGTGAAAACACAAACATATCAGTGTTTTCATTTCCTCAGTGCAATTAGTGGTTTTGGTCTAAATTACACATTAAAAAGGAGCCTGACAAAAAGATTTAGTCCATGTAATATACTCAACCACCAAAGCTTTTAAATAACATCTTAAATACAATACATATATATATTGTATTTAAGATGTGTATACATACACACACACACACACACACACACACACACACACACATATATATATATATATATATATATATTGTATTTAAGATGTGTATACATACACACACACATATGTATGTATATATATATATATATATATATATATATATATATATATATATATATAT